>NC_062290.1:92682284-92986657 GCF_902655055.1 Lutra lutra | reverse complement strand
TACAGTCAAGAGACCCCCGACCCCGCAAGGGCCCAAACGTCAGAGTCCTCTGCCGGGGACCCACCGGTGTTTACAAGCGCGCTCCAAGGAGGAAGAGCAAGCGTTTCTTAAATGAATGAAAACACTAACACAAAACTCTGAGAAACTCCACTAAAAAGAAGTCCCAGGGTGGAGGGAAACCCAAGACCAGAGCAGAGGAGGGCCAGGCGCTGCTGAAGAGAAGAGGGGGCTGCAGACCACACAGTGCTACCCCCGGTAGGTGGAGACACTACGGCCCTGGCCCAGCACATGGCAACTTGGGAAGCAGAACTGTCAGCCCTCAGCAGGCCTCGCCCCGTCCTCCCTCTCCCCTCCACTTCGAGGCCGGGGAGTACAACTCGGAGAACAGCTCTCTGACCGTCGAGGACGGTGCCTGGGGGAGGGAAGGGTTGAGCACAAACCCCAGTGCCAATGTCCTGGCAAGACCCTCCCAGCTCACACCTCAGAGACTCCCCAGGAAGTGCTAGTCCCTCTCCCCAGGGAAGAGACAGCACTCGCAGCTACCACCCCTGGGGTTCCACCGTGGGCGCCCGCCAGCAGGACCAGTGCGAAGGAGGTGAGTACCCCGTATCTGGCAAGGGAAGACTCATGACCAGACACAAAGTCAGGACCCTTACACACCCACACGGAGAGGAGCTGTCCAGTACTGGGAGGCCGCACACCCCAGACGGTACACACAGAACTGACACCTTCGAGGGTCCGGCTAGCTGACGAGGACAAGGTCACTGGACACGTTCCAGAGAGCCCATGCTGCTGCAGCATGCTGTCCGGTCCAGCCTGTGTCCCAGGAGGACCCTGCAGCTGGGGCACCTGGGGGCTCAGTCTGTGAAGGGTCTACCTTCGGCTCAGGTCATGAGCTCAGGGTTGTGGGATCGAGCTCTGTGTCGGACTCCACGCTCAGTGGGAAGCCTGCTTCTCTCCCTCTGCCCCTCCCCTTGACTTGTGCCTGCACTACTGGCTCAGCTCTCTCAGATAAATAAAATCTTAAAAAAGAAAGAAAAAGAAAAATAGAAAGAGAGTAAGCCACGTTTCTAGCTCCTTTCAAGTTTTAAGGGCAAAATTTGGACTTGCAGGGCGGGAAGAGCAGAGAACCCGGGTAACCTTGCAGATGCTCTCGGCTGAAAACCCCAAAGGCTGCACCCCAAGAACGGGCTTGAACCAGAGGCTCAGCAGACCCTGAGAGCAGCCGGAGCAGCACCCGGGAGGGAGGCGACCGGCGACTGGGGCCAGGGTCTACAAACGCACGCTCCTCCCAGAGGAAGGCTCCGTCTCAGACTTCCGAGGGTCCCTGCCATCCCCCAGACACCGCATCCACTCAGCACAAATGACAAGAAGCAGAGGAGCAAAGCCACAGGACATCCTGCACAAAGCCAGCAGAGACAAAGAGCAGGAGCAGCCGGCTCCCGGGCCTGCCGGACTGCCAGGCTGAAGGAGGTCAGGACAGCCTCTCCCCACGGACCACCATGAACTCCGCAGGAAACTGAAAGCAGCCACGGGAGGGTTCTCGACGCCAACAACAGCAGGCAACTGTGCGAGCAGAAGCCAAGCCCGAAGGAGCAACACTTACGGGGTCCCCAGCTCTGTACCCGGCTCCTCTCCTGCCTCTGAGCCGAGGGCAGCCTGACGTAGCACCGCACGGGGGGCACACAAAGTTCTGACGCAAACCGGGTCCTTCCTGCCAGATGACCAAGGAAAGGGCCCTCCATGCTGGCAAGTGGGACCCGGGCTTAATTTCCCTCTTCCCTTCCAGCCCGCCCTGGTCACAGGATGGTGGGGACAGTGCAGGAGACAGAACACGAGAGGGGAGGGGCCCCCATGGTCTGAGGACCTGAGGGCAGCTGCCGTTTTCCCACCTCTCTTCGCTGGCCACCCCACCCCTGGCACGCTGGGACTGCACGGTGACATCGTGGGCAGCTAGGACTCCACCTGAAGCACTGTCCTTCTAGCCGGAGGAAAGGGGCTTCTTGAAGCCAGAAAGTGTAGGGAGAATCCAAGAAAGGAGAGAACCAGGAAGGGGATCCCTAATTCCATGGATGAACCCACACAACCCTGAGCTACGTGCATGTGGGAGAGACCCAAAGAACCACAATGACCTTGAACGCACTGCACACAAACAGCACAACAGGCCCATGGCCTGAACCTAAAGGTGATTACTACCACCCACTACAAAGCACCAGGACACATCAGCAGTGTCGGAAGACTTCAGCAGGACCTAGAACACGCCCCACAGCACAACAGTCAAAATGTCCAACGCACAATCCATAATTCGTCAACACGTAAAAATGAGGAAAGGGGCGCCTGGGTAGCTCAGTCGGTTGAGCGTCTGACTCCGTTTCGGCTCAGGTCATGACCTCAGGGTCGTGGAATCCAACCCACGGGCTCCATACTCAGCGCAAAGTCGGCTTGGGATTCTCTCTCCTCCTCCTTTACCCTCCCCCCTCATGCACTCTCACTTGTGCTCTCGCTCTCTCTCTAAAGTACATAAATCTTTTTTAAAAAATAAAATAGGGATGCTTGGGTGGCTCAGTGGGTTAAGCCGCTGCCTTCGGCTCAGGTCATGATCCCAGCGTCCTGGGATCAAGCCCCACACTGGGCTCCTTGCTCGGCAGGGAGCCTGCTTCTCTCTCTGTCTTTGCCTGCCTCTCTGTCTGCCTGTGCATGCTCTCCCTCTCTCCCTCTGACAAATAAATAAATCTTTTTAAAAAATAAAATAAAATAAAATAAAAAGCAGGAAAATGTGACCAATTCTTGGTGGGGGGGGGGGGGGACTCAAGCAACAGACGCCAACCCCGAGATGACCCCAATGTCAGAATGACCGACTTTAAGCACGGACTACAACCAGGCTCTACAAGGTCAAGGTCAGGACTCTGGAAATAAATGAGACGATTAAAGTTCTCAGCAGAGAAATAAAACTGGGAGAAAAAAAGAACCAAAATTTGAGGACAGAACAATATGGTGTATCGACAAAATGTTCTCTGAGCAGGAAGGAGAATGAAGAGGACGGGGAAGTGGGTCAGTGAAGCAGAGACGTGTGTGTGACATCATCAAGCTGAAGGGACAGACGGAAGAGAAGGAAGAGCCTCGGGGAGCAGTGGGGCGACATCGGACGTCTGACGCCTGTGCTCCTGCAGGGAAGAGACTGGTGCCCGGAAGCCTCTGAGTAAGTCATGGCCAAACTCTCCCCGCAGTTACTGGAAGACACAGGTCTGCAGGCTTAGGAAGCCCAGCAAAACCAAACAGAACCGACTGGAAGAAAACAGTGCCCAGACGCGTCCTGATTAAACGGCAACGAAACAAAGACGAAGCAGCAGGTTCCAGAGACGACGGCTGGGGTGATGAGCTGGAGGCCTCCGCTGACTCAAGGGTAGTTAGCAGAGGCCTCCAGCTAAACAATGGAAGGAGAAAAGACAAGACGAAGGGGCGCCTGCGTGGCTCAGTCGGTGAAGCGCCTGCCTTCGGCTCAGGCCAGGATCCCGGGGTCCTGGGATCGAGTCCCACATCGGGCTCCCTGCTCAGCGGGGAGTCGGCTTCTCCCTCTCCCTCTGCTGCTCCCCCTCCTTGTGCTCTCTCGTGTATGCGCGCGCGCTCTCTCTCTCTCTCTCTCTCAGATAAATAAAATCTTCAAAATCTTTAAAAATAAAATAAAAATATAAAAGTATAAAAAATGAAACATAAAATATTAAAAAAAGACAGGGAAGCATTTTGACAGAAACGCAATCTGGAAATTACAAAAAAAGAAAAAAGAATTTGACAGGTAAGAAAAATGACGAAGCAGAAGTTCCAGAACAAAAAGGTACGGTAACTAAGCTTCATTTTACAGACTGGACTGGTGAGCCGCAGACCAGCCACGGAGAACGCGCAGCAGAGAAGGAAAACGACGGAGTCTGCAAGTGTCACAGGAAGAGGGAGGAGAGAAAACACGGGGCAGAAACTATCCTCCAGCAAACACACAAGAATCTTCCACACTTGCCAAGTTCACGAAACCCAGGGTACAGGCGGAGGCGCACGCACGGAAGAGCCTGCTGGCAGTGCAGCAGAACCGGAGAACACAACACAAACTCAGAGCAGCCGTGAGGGCCCTGTGGCCAAGTGCTCAAGGACAAGGGGGCACGGACTTGCCCCTCCCTGCTCCTCTCCTCTAAGTCCAACCACAAACCTTGGAAGAAAGTCAAAAGACAACCAAAAGGAGACTATGAAAGCTGCCTGAGGAGGGCAAACCGTTCTGGGACCCCCGGACTGGAGGAGTGGCACAGCCAAGGGGCAGCTCATGACCTCCCACGCAACAGGAGTGTCCAGACCGGGCTTTCTTGACCCTCCGCCTCGTAAGAGAAGGCAAGCCGAGTGGGCTCATTCCTGCCCCACACTGACCGGGAGCCCCACACGGAGGCCGGCCCGGCAGAACCAGTGGGGGCAGACAAGAAGCCGCACTACTGAGCAGTCTGGAGCACCTCGCTCCACACAGCCCCCGGTCTAGAAGTACTCTCCTTCCATCCCCCATCCTCCGACAGTCTGCACAGGGGGACCCACCACGGCCAGCACCCGGCCCGGGACAGGCTCTCTGTCCTCCAGAGACACCAGGCCGTCCAGCGCCAGGAAGCTCTTCCGCTCCTAAAAGCAGCACCAGCAGGCACAACGGGAGCACCCCCGGCCGCAGACGCACCAGGCAGCCATCCCGAAAGCACTCGGGCCCTGAACATTAGACTGTCCTTGGCACCACGCTGCACACAGTAGGCCCAGGCCGGCGTGCTGTGCTTGACTAGGGATGATGCTGCGGGAACTGAAGATGGGACCCAGAGGCTCCCGACACAAAAATGATCGAAAATCCCTTGTCACACCCAGAACCAGGAAACTCATGACTCATGAGGAAAGACCACCGACTGACACCAACACCAAAGCGAGCAGAATGTCGGAGTTCTCCGACGAGGACTTTAAAGTAACTATCAGTAAAGTGAGTCCACAGGCAACGAAAAATCCTCCTGAAACAAGAAAAATTGAGAATTTCAGCAAAGAAAAAGAAGTGATAAAAGAACCAAATATAAAACTGAAAACCAGAGCAACAAACCGCACTGGTGGCCGGGCTCAACAGCAGACACGACGGAGGGCGGCGGCAGTGAGCCTGTGGGCAGAGAGACACAGTCCCCCAGGCTGGACAGACAGACAGCACGCCGAAGACAAATGAGCCCCGGGGCCTGCAGGAGAGGAGCATGAGAGCCAACATCCCTGGGGGCCCCGAACAGAGGGAACAGCGAGCAGGGCTGAAAGAGTATGAGGAGAAAATGATGGCTGAAAACCTCCCAAATACGGCAGAAACGATAAATCCACAGGTTCCAAGAAACCGAGTGAACCCCAAATAACACAAACCCAAAGAAATCCACACTGAGACACATCATCACTAACTTTTGAAAATTAAAGACAAAAAAATATTTGGAAGCAGCTGAGGAGAAACCCTGCACTCCAAACGGGGCCCCGAGCTCGACGGACAGCAGGTCTCTCCCGGAGCCACGTGGGCTGGACGCAGCGGCACACCTTTTTCCCGCGCTTGTGGTAAAGAGCCATCAAGCAGATTCCACATCTGGTGAAGGAATGAAGGAGAAATAGAGACATCTGAAGTGGGAAACAAACTTTATTTATCTACTTATTTACTTATTCTGCCCAGGGAAGGGGCAGCGGGAAAGAGAAACTCAAGCAGACTCCACCCTGAGCATGGAGCCTGAAGTGAGCTCAATCCCACAACCCTGAGCTCATGACCTGAGCTGAAACTAACAGCTGGAAGCCCAAATGACTGCACCAGCCAGGCACCCCCAGACACAGGAAAACTTTAAAAAAAAAAAAAAAAACAGTAATTTCCAGGGCGCCTGGGTGGCTCACTCAATAAAGTCTCTGCCTTCGGCTTGGGTCATGACCCCGGGGTCCTGGGATCCAGTCCCACATCAGGACCTCTGCTCAGCAGGGAGTCTGCTTCTCCCTCTGCCTCTCACCCTCCTCAAACCCTCTCCCACTCTCTTTCTCAAATAGATTTTTTTTTAATTTTCTTAAATATTTAAAAAAACGTCCAGCAAACCTTAAACGAATGTCTAAATATGATAGAAGAGGGAATCCTGGAGCATCAGGGAGGAAGAATAACAGAAGGGTACTGATAATTTGGTTAAATGCAACAGACTATCCTCCTCCTGAGTTTTCTGAACGACATCTGGTGACAAACGAAGACCCCCACACCCTCTGATACAACAATGGTATTCAAGGTGAGGAGAGCAAAGCAACCAAGGCGGAAAAAGGTTTTTGACACCTCACTCGAAATGGCCAACCGGTACCAGTCCGCCGGGGTGAGTCCCATACACTGTGACACCCAGAGCTACTGAGAGAACTGGAGACGTGCTCCTGCAAACAACCTACACTGATCAAGATGCAGTCCTGAGAAGTAGTCAAGCGATCCGTGGGAAGGCAGAAAATGAAAACAGGAACAAGAAGCATAAAACACAATAAAATGTCAGACTTAAGCCTTAACTACTAGCAACTCCACTAAACGTAAACACCCCAAGGACCACACATAAAAGACAAAGACCGGCAGAGTGGACCAATACTGCCATGTGCTGTGGACGAGAGATTCGCCTCAAAGTCCATGACGCAGGAGGCTGGAAATGAAGGGACCAGAGCGGCAGTGCCAGGAAAACCCTGTTCCCAAACAAACACACGAGTGCAGGCCTTGCTCCAGCAGTACAGGACACAGCAGAAGACGACTGAAGACACAGAGATGTATCACCTAACGATAAGAGGGTCAACCCATCAGAAAGACATTAAGATCCTAAATGGGAACGCACCCAATTAGAGCCTCCGAACCTGAGGGAAGAGAAGAGAAACGGACAAGTAGGCAAGCAGGGTTCAGAGCTTCAACACTCCTACCGGCAACCGACAGAAGGGCTACACGGAAATCGACGAGGGCACGATCCCACCCAGCCGAGGAACCCAGCGGGCACGTGCAGACCACTGCATCCCAAGTAGAAAACGCATCTCCTCCAGCGCCCAAGGAACGTTCACCACAAAGACCTGGGCAGCAAAACAAACTCCAAGAAGTTTAAAAGACTAGAAATCCTACAGAGTATTACCTCACCACAGCAGAGTCACACTAGAAATCACGACAGAAAAACAAAACAGGAAAATCTCAACACGTGGAAATCACACTTAAAAATAACTCCTGGGTCAACGAGAAGCATCAAGGGAAACAGAGCTCACAGAACTGAATGAAAATGAAAACACAACATACCAGACGTATGTGGGATGCAGCAAAGGCAGTACCAAGTGGGAAATTTATAGCACCGAGCACTGAGACCAGAAAAGGAAAAAGGCTTAGTAATCTACCACCCCGGGAACCGAGACAAAGAGCAAGCAAAGGAAGGGCGGCAGGTGCGGTCTCTGTGGGAGCGGAATGTTCTGCGTCTGCATCCCGCAGCGTCAGTAACCTGGCTGTCGTTCCCAGTTGCTGTTCTGTGAGAAGTTACCACAGGGGAGACTGAGGAAAGGGGGCCCAAGACCTCACTGTGTAATTTCTTACAAATGCCATATTAACATACCATTATCTCAAAATAAAAGTTTAATTTCTTAAAACACTGTCCAAAGACCTGAAAACCAACAACAACAACGACAAAGATTCAAACAGCCAACAAGCCTAGAAAAAAGTGCCGATCACCGAGTCATGAGGGCAACGCACACCCGAACCACCAGGAACCAGCACGACCCGTGCGCCCAAACGGCTGAAGTTACAAAGACCGACAGTACCGTGTGCTGGCAAGGATGCGCGTCGGCTGGGGCTCTCACACTTCGCTGGTGCAAACAGGAAGGGGAAGTGAAAAACACCACGTGACCCAGCAACTCCAGGGCCAGGTGTCCCCCAGGACGACGGAAACAGATGCCCACACCCAGCCGTGTCCAAGCGCCCACAGCAGCGGTATCCGTGGCAGACAGAAGTCCCAGCGGCCACGCCCGTGGGAGCAGCCAGACCACAGGGGCCGCCGCTCGCCCCACGCAGCAAAAAGGTCTGCACACGGAGAGCTGAATCTCCAAATTACCAGGCCACGCGCAGGAAGCCACACGGCATAGCTGCGGTGTGTTTCTAGAGGCCCTGGAAAATCCGAGCGCACCCACAGCCCCTGGAGCACATCGGAGAGGCTCTGGGCTGGGACCCGCTGGAGGGGCGCACATGGACCCCCGTAGATGGTCAGTGCAAAGAGCTCACCTTGACGTGCTCGGGCTCCTCAAACCACATTCTTGGAACGTGTGCGCTTTGTTGTACGTTCGTGTGCAAAGTGTCTCTCAACAGAGCCGATTTTCCCAGGGGTCCGAAGGAAAATTCTTCCCAGTACACCTGCCAAACGAGGGACATTACCCTACCCTACAGAGACTTCTCTGGAAGGCACAGGTCTCCAACGTCTCTTCTCACCTCAGGAACCTTCAACAGCTCCCCAGTTGACAGAACAAAACCCGCTCTGCCCGCCAGCATTCAAGGCGGCCCAAGGCCGGGCCCCAGGCATCTCTCCCAACGTATACTCGCCTTCCCACCGTGCACCCAGAGCCCACGCCAGTCCCAGCTGCAAGGCTGGTGGTCCCTGGGCAGGAAGGGGCCCTACCCTATCTCCTCCTCTTCATCCCGGCTTCCGACCACCTGTGCCCTCACCTCCACCTGGTTCTTCCCCACCTAAGCCACAAACTCAAGCCTCACTTAACTTGAGTGGAACACTCTAGATTCCCTCACGCTCCCCTTACCTGCTCTGCCACAGCACCTGTTCCTTCCCCAGGTGCCTGTCCCCTTGGGTGCGTCCCAGGTGTCTGAGTGTGCGGCCGAGTCCAGGTGTCTGAGTGCGCGGCCGAGTCGGGCACTACCCTAGCCCTGAGAGGCCTGTCAAGGACCCCCGAGTCCACAGCACACAGCACACAGCAATCTAATTTTGTATGAGTGAGTCTGAAGCGAGTAAAGGACAGTCACCAAGGGGCCCGGAAGTGAACGGATTAGGCGCACAGCAAGGGCTAGGCCAGATGGAGGAGTCGGAAAGACACGAAAGCAGAAAAGCTGTGCGGAATAAGGACTAACTATTCCCACCCAGGAGGCCCTGTGCGGGCCCACCTCCCACCCCAACGTCAGCCCAGCCGGTCTCGGGGGGCTCATCTGCTCTGTCGTCCCCGCTGCAGACAGGCTAGGCTAAGCCTCAGCCCATAAAGCAAAACAGCTCCAGCTCTGCTAGGGACTCTGTGTGCACCCTCCAAACCCGCAGAGTGAAAGCCAGCCCCGGACTGAAGGCGTGAGGAGGTGCCACCCTCACCGGGGGGTTAGTGCCCTCATAAGGAGGCTCCAGAGAGCTCTCCCATCCCTCCTGCCCCGGCACGGAGCAGCCACCCCCAAGGCAGGAAGCAGGCTCGCCGCACGCCGATGCTGCCTGTGCCAGGGTCCGGGGCTTGCAGCCCCCAGCACTGGGGGAGACAGACGTCATCCAGGCTATGTAATGTCATCATGGCAGCCGAAACACCCTGAGAGCTGATCCCAGGTATCCCACCGGACTACAGCCTCTGCCCACTCCAACCTGCTAGAAGAATCCTGCCAGGCTCCATCTCTCATCAGCCCCCCACACACAAACCTTCCCAGACACACGTCACGAAAGAAACCCCACCCAGCGTGGAACACCGCGGACCACCTGGTCCACACTGGTCTCCTAAACCAATCCCTACTACTCCGGTCCACGAGCCCTGTCACGAGGTTACTCAGTCCGCATCGAGCACTTCTTCTCCTGCACACAACCAGCCAGACGCCCCTCTCTCTCCCGGAGGGGCTTCCCACACCGGACCCATCCTTCCGAGCCTCTGACCCACGAAGCCTGCCCACGGCTCCACGGCCCACTCCCCCAGCCGGCGGCTCCCCAGTCCGCCTCCCGACGGCTGAGGCACGGACGCCGCGCTGCGCTCGCTCACCTCCCTTCCCTCCCTACACAGCTCGCGTGGGCTTCAGGCTGATGGACGCACCTCGGCCCATACGGACGCCCTGGGCTACGGAGCGCACACGACAGTGACGCCCGGGGCAGCACGTGGTGATCGCTGGCCCCATCCCGGCCGCGCTCCGATCAGACGACGGATGAAAGCAATCGGAGTGGCTCAACCGTCCAACTAGGAAGTAAAAAAGAACACTGTCCACGCGGCACCACAGCCACGAAACCAATCAACAGCAGGGGAAGCCCCGGAGCTAGTCGGGGGTAAAGGTCCCACGGACGGGGTTCTTGGAGGGGCACGTGCGCGAGTTTACCGCTGCAGCCTGGGAGCGGCCGGCCGCTCTGAGGGTCGCTCCCATGTAAAGGATCGGGACAGTCTGAACTTCGAGGTGGACATCCACGCCCCGGTTAGCTTAGCCGGTGGCAACAGGACAGGAAAGGGGATGCGTGCAAACTGGTAGAGCTCTAGAAACGCAAACTCACGCAGGTCACGGCCGTGGGGACGGAACACACACCGTCTCTCTCCGCACTCCAGCCGCTTCAAGAAGGGTTCCGGCTCTGGCACCCACCGGACAAGCAGCTGAGTGCGGCAAACAGAGATCCACCAGGACAACCGGGACCTCTGGCCCCACAGACACCAGGCAGTCCTCAGCGCTCCCGAGCAGAGGGAAGGTCGTGCCACAGGCCAAGCAGCGGCCCCTTCACTATCTAGGAAACCTAGAGGGTACATCCAGGCTGCCTGGCCCTCCACCTCCAAAGTCCCAAAGCTCTTGCCAAGAACAATCGACTATTAGAAAGTACAATCCAGGGGCACCTGCAGGGCTCAGTCGTGAAGCAGCTGCCTTCGGCTCAGGTCATGACCCCAGGGTCCTGGGATCGAGCCCCATGTCAGGCTCCCTGCTCAATGGGGATCCTGCATCTCCCTCTCCCTCTGCAGTTCCCCCTGCTTGTGTTCACTGTGTCTCTCCCTCTTTGTCAAATAAATAAATGAGGTCTTCAAAAAAAATTTTTTTTAATTAAAAAAAAATACAATGTGAACTCACAAACCAGGAATCTGAGTGAATCACTGGGTTAAAAAAAACGACCATCTGCTTGCAAATGAGGACCTCCGGACTGAGACACACAAGGGCCTGTTCTCCCACCAGCCTAGGGACAAGAGCAGCCCCGGCTCTACTTCCAGTTCTGGGGCCTGGAGAGGGGTTCGGAGCACACAGTTCATTTTCACCAAAGGTCCCTGTGACAAAGCAAGGTGGTGAGCCCCAGAGTTGACACTGAAGAGAGGCTGCTCCTGACACCCACTGAGCAGACAGGGTCCAGGCCATCCCTGCAGTCTGCAGAACGCGACACAGCAGCAGATCCCCCAGCTCCGCCGCAGAGACCCAGCCCAGCCATGAGGAGTTCCCTTCCCACAACACGCTTTCCCAATCAGTTGTCTGATCACTCCAGTGCGAGTGCGAGGACGAGGGTCAATCCCTCGAGGAGGACAGGCTCTCTCCACCCCCGTGAGCTGCCCTGGTGGCCCCTCCGGGCCTGCCCAGCTCGGGCAGCTCAGCCCCTGGCCAGGGAGTGTTGAGGTGTGACCAGTGTCAGCCTGGCTCCCGGGGCTGCTTGACAGGAAAGTCACCAGCACTCGGCCACGTAGCAACAAGTCTGAAAACAGCTGAGTGCCTTCCAGTACTTTCCCTGCCTGCTGGTTCAACACTGTCCTTGGAAGAGAACAATTATGCCCTGCCGCTACCCCTGAAACCAAGGCCTAGAACCCTTTAAGCCTCTAAGGTCATGAGCTAAAATCAACGCCAGGAATGTGGTAACCCCTTACAGCACTCTCCCCTGTAAACAAATGGCACTTCAGGTCACTCCTTTTTTACAAATTTCTTACAACTTTCACCGAAAAAGACATCACAAAATTTCCCAGGTAAACCCTACTTTTATTTCTTTTGGCTTTCGTAAGTAAGCTCTAGCCCCAAGGTGGTCTTGAACTCAGGACTCAGAGACCAAATGTCGCACGGCCTACCGACCAAGCCAGCCGGGCACCGGCTTCTACTCTTTCTTGCAGATACTTTTAAGCGAACACCTTCAGCACACGCAGTACGTTACCGCTAAGAAAATAACGACACCACTCCCCACGAAACCACAGTCACCCCGAGAAGGAGGGGCAGAGCAAGCACAAGGTGGCCCCGGCTCTGGGCTGCAGCGAGCCGAAGGCGCCTTTCTGAATCACGGCAGGCCATCAGCAGGCCACCAGCAGGCCCGGCGGAGGGACACGCCCCTGAGCCTCCCCGGGCACTACAGATGGCACGCAGTGACCCGGGGGACGCAGACAGTCCCCCAAGGCAGACACAAAGCATGACGGCAGCCGCGGAGCACCTGGCCCTAGAGCGTCTGCGTGCTTTCCACTCCCGCACAGAGGAGAAGCTACTCAGGTTCACGCAGCTACTCAATGACAACCGTCCAGGTGAAACACTGAAGCTGCTCTCACCGTCACCCACAACACCGACGCGCCCTGGAAGCTGCAGACCCGAAGAACGCGTCTAATTAGCTGGAACTAAACCGGAGAGACACAGGGAGCTGTCCCAGAGAAGGAACAAAGAACAGGCCCCTAGATTAGGAGAAGAATTTCGGGGGGGGGGGGTGCTGTCTAAACTATCCTATCAAAATCCACTCCCCTCCACCGTTCTGCTCTCCTGAAAGACCAGACAGTCCGCGGGCAGCGCCAGTCTCCCACCCAGGCCGTGACCTCCACACCAGCGACCTCCACGAACCCACTCCAGCTGAGCCAAGGCTTCTGGGTCACGTGACAGGATCGCCCAAATTTGTAAATTTAAAGAGACACTCAACTCGGGGGAAAAAGAAGTCTGTTCCCCTTCTGAATCAACGTACAGAATGGAAAAGCCTTTTTGTTTGGCAAAACTGAACGGAAACCAGACCTCCTAGACTCAGCGTTTGGCCACCGCGCCACCGCGACGGGAGAGCCACTGAATGCCGGACGGGCAACCCGGAATCCGGTCTCAGGTCCTGGGACAGCATCTTTCCTCCTCCAGCTCCCGCACCCGTTCTGCTCTATGAACACCCACCTTTAACGATCCCAAAACCGTAAGGCCTATTTTAATGAGCCTCTGAATTAATTACCGGATGCGTCGACAAGCACTGGAGAGAGATCTGGTACTGGGAATAAAACTGGACCCTGAGAGACGCACACTCATCTCCAGAGAGCGGACGAAGCCCACGCCGGCCGCCAGAGCTGAGCGCAGTGAGACACACACATCTGCTCTGCTAAAGAAACGGAAAGCGAGCAACGAGAAGGCTTCTGAAAAGTATCTGTGCCCGCACAGCATTCCCCACCAGGACGCAATCGTTTCCATACATAAAATCTCCAAAACACACACAGGAGCGAGACCCTACACACATGCCCCAGGAGCCGGGCCCAAGGGCACACTGGGCTTCGGAGCCAGAGCCCCGCCAGCGACCGTGCGCGGTGACCGAGCCTCCGGAGAGGTACTACACGGCCATGGAAAAGCAGGAAGTCTGCCCGGAGCTGGAAAGAACCTAAGACGTAGCCCGGCGGAAAGCCCTCTCGGAGGCCACAGCAGAGAAAAACCAGCCAACGGCCGCGCGAACCAGGCAGGCGGAGGCAAAGCCGCAAAGGCCCACCAGGCTCAGGGGCCCTTCCTTACCCCGGCTGCGAGACACCCGGTATTCCTCCTCACGGCTCACTCTCACGTTCCTGCAGTTTTTATCAATTCCACGCTTTCCCTAAAATCACAAAATTCACGTGCGCACCCAACTCCCCAGAAACTGCATCGCTTCAGGGCAGCCATCAGCGAAACCGCAGATCCCAAGGCTGTGAAAGGAGGAAAAGGCGCTCCTCGCACGCTGTCCAGCCAACCCAAGGAAGCCGACCAGCGCAGGCCACAGGCCGTTTACCCTCACGACCCGCCGGGCCTCCCCCGCGCACAGGCCGCTCCAACTGGTGCGATCCTGTCCCGGGGCCACCCTGCTCCGGACGGGCTCACGCGGGGTCCGCCAAGTCCAACCCCAAGGGCCGCTCCGCACGTCGCTGCTGCGGCCCTGGAGCCGGGACGTGTGCACCAGAGGAAAGGCCGCCGGACAGTGGCGTCCACGGAAAAGGTAGGCTGGGCCAGCGCCCAGCACGGACCCAAAACAAAGCACCGGGTCTTACAAAGCCACGACGAGGCCCTTCGTCTGGGAGTTCCGAGAGCTGGAGCCAGGAGCATCGTAATCCGCTAAGCACATTAGGACCGAACGCAGCGGATGCGGCTACAAGGTTACCCAGTTCTTCACAACCGGTGCCCACCGCGGGGACCGGGCAGTTCCGCTGCGAGCTTCTGCGCGCCCCGCCAGCGCAGGGCGTCCAGGGTCTGCCCCCGCACCCACCCCCCGGCAGGACGGCCGGCCCCGCACCCACCCCCGCGCAGCCACCGAGCGGCGGCCGCGGACGCGCCGCCTCCTGCAGCACCTGCCGGGCGACCCCCGCCCGCGCCCCCGCCATCGCGCGCCCCGGCCCGCGGCCGGCCGGCTCCGGAGGAACCCACGCGCGGCGGCGTGCGGCCCGGGACCCAGCGCACAAAGGCGGCCCCGGCCCCGGCCCCACCCGCCGCCCCCGGGACCCCCGCCCCTGCCCCGCCCCGACCCACCGATGCCGTAGGCCTTGGCGCAGATCCACTGCAGGTTGGCCGCGATCTTAGCGCGAGCCGAGTCGTAGCGGTCCAGGGGCACGATGTCCACGGCGCCGTCGGGCGCGGCCTCCATCCTCCTCCAGCCCTCCCCGGCCGGGCAGCCGCCCGCGTCCACCATCTGCACACAAAAAGGCCGCTGCGGCGCGGGCGGCGCCCGGCCTCCGCCGCAACAAAGGCGCCGCGCCCCTCGCCGCGCCGGGACCCGCGAGGGGGCCGGGCCCGCGAGCACCGCCGCCCCCGGGAGGCCGCCCCCGCCCCGGCCTCACCTCACAGCCGCCGCCGCCGCCGCCGCCGGTGCTGCTGCTGCATGCTGCGGGGCCGCGCCGCGAGGCCGGGGCGCCGGGAGGCCCGGAGGCCCGGAGGCCCGGAGGCCGGGAAGGCGGCGAGACGAGGGGCGCGGGCCAGGCCGCGGGGCCGGGGCTGGGGGCGCGTGCGCGGGCCGGGGGCGGGGGCGGCGGGGGCGGCGGCGGCAGCCGCTGAGGAGGCGGCCAACCGACGGGAGCGCGCGCGACGCCGAGGCCCTGCGCACGCGCGCTGAGTGCCGCCCGCCGCCCCGCCCCCCCGGCCAGCCCTCGCCCCGCCCCTAGCCGCACGCGCAATGGGAGCAGCCCGCCCCCGGCCTGAACGCGTCCCGCCCCTCACCGCACGCGCAGTGGGCCAACCCGAGGCCCCGCCCCCGTCCGCGAGCCCGGGCGCGGGGTCGCGCGGAGCCGGCGCGGGAACGGGAACGGGCGCGGGCGAGACCGCGGACGCCGGCGGGCTCGAAGGCCCTGGCGAGTCCCGCAGCAGCCCTTTGTCTGGGCCGCGCCTCCTCCACACCGGCCCCGGGTCGTCCACCCCAGAGGTCCCAGCCGCCGCCCGGGGGGCAGACGGATACCCCCGGGGAGGCGACACCCCCGCCCCCCAGAGCATCCCCGGGGGCTCCCCCTCCCAGAGAGCGCCGCTGCGGCCGGGCCGCCCTGCCCTTGGGGCCTCGCGTGTGTGCGCAGTGGTCCCCCGCGGACCCACTCCCGGCCTGGAGACCCAGGGCCCGCAGAGACCAGGGACACGGGCTTCCTGAGTGGGGGTCCGGGCGCGGAGGGCCATCATCCCACGCCACAGCGAGGAGCCCGCGGTCACTGCACAAGCACCCGGCGGAGAGCCCGGCCTGGGGTCCCTCCGGGTGCCCGGCAGGGGCAGGGGCCGCCCCCCAAGAGGCGCGGGCGCATTGGAGCCTGCGGGAAGGGAAGGCAGGCCGGGGCGTCCGGGCGTCCAGGCAGGGGCACAGCGGCGGCAGTGCTGGGCCATGAGCGACACGGACGCCCGAGTCCAGGGCCCAGGAGGAAGAGACACAGCTAACAAAGGGGGTGGGTGGGGGGTGATCAGCACAGGAAGCTCTGACCTCTTCTCTCAGCGGGGAGCCACAGGGGCCCTGGAGCACCGAACGGGGGCAAGGGCGGGGTGACTAACCCTGTGGGGTCAGGGAACAGGTGGTGGGCAGGGCAGGCAGCAGGGAGCTTGTACCTGGCGCAGGGCAGGACGTGGAATGGGGGAGAAGGACCCAGTCAAGGGTGATACCAAGGGTGTCCCTGTTGATCTGTGTCATGCTACTTTGATGGACGCCTTATTAGTTCCGACTGTGTTTCAGCTGACCCCTACAGATTTTCTGCATTTAAGATGATGACAACTGTGAACCCACGTTCTGGTACCTCTTACTCGTCAGTCTGGTCACTTTATTTCTTCCCTTACTTGATGTCCCTGGCCACAGCCTCCAGGCATCCGCTAAGCCAAGGTCACGCAGTGCATGTCCGTGTCTTGTTTCTGCTCTTAGGAGAAAGCATCCAGTCTTCCACTGTCCAGGACTATGTTAATGGGGGGTTTTCCGAGCTTACCCAGCTGAGGAAGTTCCCCTCTATTACTTGTTTGCTGAGTGTTTTATCACAAAAGGGGGTTAGGTTCTGTCCAGGCCCTTTCGTGATTGTTGAGATAATGGTGTAGGGTCTTTTTACACTATTAATGTGGTATTGGTTGATTTTCAGATATTGAACCAGCCTTGCATTCCTGAGATAAAGCCCAGAGCAGACCATTTTTTTCAAGTGTGGCAAATCATTTGGGGGGGGTTTGGTGGTGGTGGTGGTGGTGGTGTTAGCTTTACTGAGATGAGTTCACAGGTAGCACTGTGTAAGGTGTACTGTGATGACCTGGTCCGGTTGTAGCATGTAGTATGTGGAGTTTTTACATGTGGGTGTATGTCGTGAAACGACCACAGGTCAGTTTACGTCCATCTCCTCACCTGGCTACCTTCTCTGTGTGTGTGTGTGTGTGTGTGTGTGTGTGTAGAACATTTAGTATTCACTCTCCTAGCATCCTTCAAGGATATGCTACAGTGCTGAACACAGGTTGTGTCCACATCTTGGCTGAGTGAATAATGCTGTCATGAACATGGGGGGGCAGATGTCTCTTTGAGAGAGTGGTTTTATGTCCTTCAGTGATATACCCAGAAGTGGAACTGGGCTCATACGATAGTTGTTTTTAATTTTGTTTGTTTTGTTTTTAATTTTTTGAAAAACCTCCATACCGTTTTCCACGACGGCTGCACCAGATTGCATCCCCCCATCAGTGCATGAGGACCCCCTTCTCCACATCCTCGCCGACACTCCTTATCTCTTGCGTTTTTGATTGTAGCCATTCTGCCCAGTGTGAGATGATACCTCACTGTGGTCTGGGTTACACGGCCCTGATGTTGCAACATGGCAACTGCCATTTTCATGTGTTTGTTGGTCACTGGTATGTCCTCTTTGGATGAAATGTCTGTTCAGATCCTTTGCCAATTTTTAAACCGAATTATTTGTTTGGGAGTGCTTTCCCTCTTCAGGTTTTTTGGAAGATTTTGAGAAAGATTGGTGTTAATTCTTGGGGCGCCTGGGTGGCTCAGTGGGTTAAAGCCTCTGCCTTCGGCTCAGGTCGTGATCCCAGGGTCCAGGGATCGAGCCCCGCATCGGGCTCTCTGCTCTGTGGGGAGCCTGCTTCCCTTCCTCTCTCTCTGCCTGCCTCTTGGCCTACTTGTGATCTCTGTCTGTCAAATAAAATAAGTAAAATCTTTAAAAAGAAAAAAAAAAAGAACTGCTCTTGCCCCACCCCATAAATTCTGTATGTTGTATCCTGTTTGTCTGACGATACTTCCTGACTTCTTTTTTGATTTCTTCTTTGAGCCCCTAGTTATTCAGATGTGTGTGTTTTAATTTCAGTATATTTGTAGTCCTTCTGTTTATTTTTTTTCTTTTAACTTTATTTCTTTATTTGGGGGGAGGGGAAGGGGGAGAGAGAATCTCATGCATACTCTGCACCAAGCATGGAGCCTGACACAGGGCTCATCTCAGGATGATGAGATCACAACCATACCTGAAAGCAAGAAGATGCTTAACTGCACCACCCCAGCCTCCCCGTCCTCCTATTACCGATTTCTCGTTTCATATCATGATGGTCAGAAAAGACTTGTGATAGGATTTCAGTCTCCTTTGATTCATTAAGACCTGCTTCGTGGCCCAGCCTATGATACGTCCTGGAGAGCGCTCCGTGCACACGTGAGAAGAATTGCGTTCTGCAGCTGCTGGGCGCAGTGTTCTGTGTGTGTCTCTTGGGTCTGTTGGGTGCACAGTTTGTTCAAATGCACCGTTTCCTTACCGAGTCTGTCTCTGGGCAGTCTACCCAATGCCGATAGTGGGATCTTCAAATCCCCTCCTACCACTGTATGTCTATTGTCCCCTTTGCTTCTGTTAATTTCTTTTTTCAGATTTTTAGAAGCTCCTATGTTGGGTGCTGTATATTTACAATTGTTATGTGTTCTTGATAAATTGACCCCTTAACCACTATTGAGTGACCTTCTTTGTCTCTTATGACCAATTTTGACTGACGGTCTCTCTCCTCTCATACCAGCAGAGCCGCCCCTGCTGTCGTTGGGCGTCTATGCACAGGGCACCTGTGTTCACATCCTTTCAGCCTAAGTGTGTCCATAGAACTGAATTGAATCGCCAAAAGGCAGTGTATTGTTGGATCCTGCTTTTAATCCATTCAGCCAGGATAAGTCTCTTGATTGGAAAACTTAATCCATTTACATTTAAAAGAACTAATAAATGGAAGGACTTGGAATTGCCAATTTGCTCACTGTTTTGTATCACTTTGTTCTTTTGTTCTTCTTTCCTGGCTTATTTCTTGCAGTGGTGCGCTCTAACTCCTTTCTCTTTTATGCAGATATAAGAGTCTTTTTTTTTTTTTTTTTCAGTCTCTACACCCAACATGGGGCTTGAACTCATGAGCCCAAGCTTAAGAGTCACACGCTCCACCGACTGAGCCAGCCGTGCCTCAAACGCCCGTCGCGGGGTGAGGGGTTCTGAATGTGACTATGTATTTGCTTTTCTACTTTCATTTGCTTTTATATTGTCACTTCACATCCTCTCATCACAGCTTGAGGAGGTCCCTTTAGCGTGTCCTGAAAGGCGGGTTTGGTGGTGTTGAACCCCCTTGGCTTTTGTTTGTCTGAGATGTCTTTATCCCTCCTTCATCTCTGAAGATGGGGGAGGCGGGGGGCTAGTCCCCCCCTCTTCTAGGCTGAGAAGACCCGTCTGGGTGGGGGAACAGCTTCCTCTGTCCCCACTCAGGACGGTGGGATCACCTCTGGTGTGGCGGTCATTCGGGGAGGAGCTGGCTTAGAGGCTGGCGCTGGGGCTGCTGGGGGAGCCGTGGATGGCAGGCTTGTCACCAAGGCGTGGGGCCCGTCTGGTCCCTGGGGGATGCAACTGCCTTCAGCCAGGACCTTGTTTGGTAGGGCTGGCGCTGCGTCTGCCGCTGGGCTCTCAGGTAGCAACGGTTACCCAAAACAGAGTTGGCCTCTTGGTGGGCTTTAAGCCAAAACATACAACCAAGTCCAACGACAGGAAGAGGAAGGGTTTACTTGCAACAAGTCAAGGACCTTTCCCTGAGCCGTATCTCTCCCGACAACAAAACTGGGGAGCTTGTGAGCACAGGCCTCACGCAGTGGGGGCACGGCCTAGAGTTGCGGCAGAAGTCCTCTCGCGGTGACTGAGTCCAGGTCGGAGTCCCGAGGCCGGCGGGGACCCTGGTGCTCAGAGGGGCTCAGATCCGCGAGGACTGTTCTAGCGTGCACTGGGTCTGTCTTTCATCTTGACTATGATTAGGCTGTTCCCTGATGGGGGCTCATGTCCTTCCATGACATGCCTGGGGGCTAAAATGACATGTTTGTCTTCTTCCTGGGGACCCTAACGTTCTGCTTACATTACAGATCCCTGGGATGGGGAGATGCCATCTTCCGGCCGGGTCACTGGTGGGGCCCCAGGCCGTGACTGACCAAGTCCCGGCTGCTTCGGGCTACACAGGCACGACTGAGGTCTGCAGACCTGGCTTTGGAGGCACAGATACGTGTGCCTCCGCCAGGCTCCTGGGCAGCCTGCACTGGGCTCCCCAGCCAGGGTTGGGGGGACTGGAGCTGAGGGCAGGGCCTGTTCAGAATCTCTGGGGGCACAGATGGGAGCACATCCTTCCGTGTGTCCCTGTGCTGGCAGGACCGCTTGCGGACTGTGGCTGGGAGGGGCTGGGGCCGGTCACCGGCCACTTGAGGACCCATAGCTGGGGCGAGGTCTGCGTCTGGTCACCAAGGCATGGCTGGGAGTACCTCCTGCCGGGGCCGGTGGCAGAGTTGCTGCCAGCTGGACCAGTGCCAGATGGGGCTGTTCTGGGGTCTGTGGCTGGGACCTCTCTGGGCAGGTCAGCTGTGTGGGTCCGAGCCTGCCTTCCCCAGGCTCCTCGGTGTTGGGCTGCACCAGATCCCACAGCCCCCACAAAGGCACTCTGTCTGCAAGTGGGCCCCATCACAGCCACTCAGCAGGGACACAAGGGGGCGTCTGACCCGGCCATCTTTGGGGGGCCCACCCGTGGACGGTCCTGCCTCCACGCTCCCAGGTGTGGCTAACCACTGCGACACCAGGGGTTCGTGCCCGGTTGATGAGATACCAGCCTAGCGTTGTGGTGGCTCTGTCTGCTTTGGGGTCAGGGGAACACTGGCCTCATTAAATGGGTTGGAAGTGTTCCCTCCTCTTGTGTGTTTTGGAAAGTGTGTGCAGAAGTGGCGGAAGTGGCGTCCACTCCTCTGCGGGCACTGGGTGGGGCTGAGCATCCACGCCCAAGCCCAGGCCCGGATCTGTCGCTGCTGCATAAGAATTCTCCCTGCTGGGGCGCCTGGCAGGCTCAGCTGCTGGAGCGTGCGCTCTTGATTTCTGCTCAGGTCATATCTGGGGGTCGAGAGACTGAGCAGGTGGGGCTGTGTGCTGGGCATGGAGCCTTCTTGGGATTCTATCCCTCTGCCCCTCCCCCCCCAAAAAAGGAAAATAATAAAATCTTTAAAAAAAAAAAGAATTCTCCCTCTTCACTGGCTCGGGGTCTACTCAGATTGTCTGTTTCTTCTTCAGTCAGTTTCAGTAGTTTGTGTCATTCTGTCTCTGCTCAAGGGACTTTGTCCTGAGAATTCCGAAGGTCAACTCATCTTGCCCAAAGACAGCAAAGGCCAGGGTGCGGCTTGTGGCAGACGGAGCAGGGCCTGGTGTAGCTTTGGGCGCCTTAAATTTGGGACGCCTGTTGGACCCCACATGGACACATCCACTCCTGGGATAGAGGATGCCGCCACCGAGAGGGTACCGCCAGCCATGGACGAAGGGGCACTACGGGGAGAAGCCCCCAGAAGGCCATTACCTCGGGCAGGGGGCAGCCTGGGTCCTGTGTGTGGGCCTGGAGGTCGGGGTGCCGGCACCCGGAGAGGGAGCTGCCCTGGGGGCCCGTAGAAAGCCATCTAGGGACCCCAGACAAGCAGACTTGTGGGGCGGCAGAGGCGAAGCGAACAGAGCTACGCGGTCAAGAGTGGCAGAAAAACAGAGTGATGGCCCTGGGCAGGTGTGCATGCCCTGGGGTGTCTCTGTGTCCACAGAGGGGAGAGGCCACAACCTGTGCATGCGGACACGCCAGGACTGGTGCAGTACCCGGAGTACGATGACGTCCTTCCACCTCAGGCCCAAGAAAGGGCCCGGCCAGGGCACTGGAGGGGGCCAGTCACCTGTTGGAGGGCGGGATGGAGGCGCTGCAGGTGTGAGGGGCCAGGAGGAAGCCCAGCACAGGCGTGTGGGTGGGTGTGAGCAGGGCAGGGCTGGAGATGGCACACACGGCTGGGCAGCCCCATGGGGCTTCTCCTCGTGGACAGCAGGCTAATGGCACAGGGGCACATCCCCCCACCGAGTGCTCAGGGAGCCACTGGGCGTGACAGGGCGTGTGGGTGCAAACAAGGCAGAGCCGAGGAGGGTGCAGTGCGGGGGGGACTAGGGCCTGGACCGCAGCCTGTGGAGGTGGCAGTGTCAGAGGGGACAACGTGGAAAAAGTGCAGGCTCTCCCGGGGCGTTTAGGACTGCCGGGTCAGCATCGTTACAGTGACACTCCAGGATTGGTGCCTCTCCACTGGATGCCTTGGTTTTAGTTTTGGATAAGTCCTTTGTACGAAGGAGCCACTGACACAGGCCTCTGGGCGTTCCTGGAAGTTTCAGCTTGGAAGCCATTGTCTTTAACCCAAACTCCAGACACATTCTGCCCGATGGTCCAAACCCTGACTTCACTGTCAATATGGGACTGGTTTTATTTGCAGAAGGAGTGATTTGTCAGGGACCCATCCAGACTCGAAGACGATGTTAGGACCTGCTCCCCAGCATCCCTGGAGGAAGCAAGTGGAGGGGCCCCCGGAGAGAGACCCCAGGTGGGGTTCCAGCTCCCAAGTCCCAGGAGTGGCGCCCTGTCCTCCCCTTGGCCAACCCGCTTGGAGTGTGAGCAGGCAGGTCACTGCCTTGGTCCCTCAAAAGTCCACCAAAGACACAAGGAAGCAAATTCTCCCCAGCAGCGGGTGGCCTCGGGCTGGCTTCCTCCCCCGCCAAACAGGTGCCATCTACCTGCTCCCGGGCTCTGCTCCCCCTGCAGGCAGCCCCGATGCCTTTCCAACCCTGAAAGAAAAAAAAAGACCGTCCTCAGGGCCTCCACCGACTTCGTCCTATTTTTATGCCATTTTCCATATGGTTTTCATAAGCCCCAGGTTCTCCTTGTGTCTCCTTGTTCCCACAGATTCTCCAAGTGCCCGCGCTGGTGGCGTTTCAGCGCCCGGGAACACGGCCACGGACCATGCGTGGCCCGGCCCCAGCAGCGCCCGAGCGGTGGCCAGAACGGGCCAGTGGAGGCGGTGAGCACGTTCTGCTGAGCTCCTACGGGCGCGACCTAAAGAAAAGTCTGATTCAGCCTTTTCCAGTCACCCAGCAGCTGTCTCTTCTTCATGGAAATTTTAAAATGACATGTTTCTATTTTCAGTTTTGATTCCATTAAAATCTGGCATATTCCGGTCTTCCTGAGAGTCTCGCGGAAGCGTGAGGTGTGCTGAGTCCCCGGTGGCTGGCTCCGGCCATCACGCTCATCACTGCGGGGCAGACCGTCCCTCGGCGGCCCAGCCCACCGGGGTGCATCCGCACGTGCCCATCCCATGGCCCAGAAGGAAGATTTTGTTATAAAAGAAAAAAAAGTATTTTTGCCAGGGCAAAATAGGCCAGCCTCCTGGCCTTTTCTTTAAAAAGAAAAAAACAGAGACTAGGTCAAAGTAAAGCAGAACCCTGGAAGGGCTGCGTGAGGGACGTGGGGGCGGGGCGGGGGGGTACAGCCCCGGAGCCAGAGCCGGGCGGCGCAGCCCTGCCTGCCGAGCCTGGCTGGTCACGGAGCGGGCACCGGAGGCTCAGCCTGCAGTCCGGGCCGGAATGATCTCGCTGTGTTCAGACCTGGCCTCCCAGGGCTCGCTGAGCGGGTCCTTGTGGGCCACCCGCCGACGGCGGCCTCTCAGCGAGCCCTCGGCACCCGCAGCTAAGGACCCTCGCCTGGCCCTCCAGGGAGGAGGTGGTGGCCTGTGGGGTGCATTTACCTGCCGCCCCCCGCGGGCTCCCGGAAGCACCCCGAGCGTCAGGCCGAGTGGATGCTGTTTATCCTGCAACCGACAGGTCAGTGAAATGGTGCAGTGGCTGAAAAAGACGCCCCCCAAGACAGCGACGTCCTCTGCCCAAGCCTGTGGGTGTGCTGCCGGACACCGATGGCACTGGGTCAAGGACCTCGAGATGGAGATGGTCCTGGATTTCCCGGATGGGCCTGGTCACAGGACTCCTCTGTAGCTGGGTGGGTGTCACCCCCAGAGTCACATGTTGAAGCCTAACCCTGCCCCTGGTGAAGGTGTCAGGATGCCCTTGGGAGGGGAGGAAGTCGCCGGGCGGAACTGCAGGAAGGGACCCCAGAGGCCCCTGTGCCCCTCCCGCCGCGGGAGGTCACAGCGAGACGTCGAGTCTGTGAGCCGCGGAGCCGCCCCACCAGACACGGACTGTGCGGGCGCCAGGGTCCTGGACTAGCAGCCCCTGGAGCTGTGGTCGTGGGCCCGTCTGTGGCGCTCCGTCCCAGCCACGGGGGATGGACCAGGGCCCGTTGTCATAAAAGGGACGCAGGAGGATCAGAGTCAGAGGGAGAAGACGGGAGGACAGAAGCAGAGGTCGGAGAAGCCCAGGGTAGGCTCTGCCGGCCTCGAACATGGGTACCAGCCCCCAAGGAGCTGGAAAGGCAGTCGTCCTCCGCAGAGCCCTGGGAGGGACCAGCCTGCCACACCCGCACTGTGGCTGGTGAGGCAGGGCCACAAGCTGGCGTGGGTTGAAGCCACCATGTCGGGGGCACTTGGTCCCCGTGGGCCCAGACCCACACCAACAAGGGAACCAACTCCCCACTCTTCCCAAACACACTCAGCATGGACCGGCCATCCCGGCCCACGGGGGACGCATGGTTCTCCTGCCCAGGGCTGCTGTCTGTCACGGCAGCCCCCTGCCCAGTCGCCCCAGCCTAGCGCGGCCCCTGCTCAGGGCTGGGCTCCCCGGCCCCGTACGTCACCCAGGATAGACACATGTGACGGGTGATGCTCACGTGTGTGGCCTGCTCCCATGGGGTAGGGGTGGGGCAGGGTCACTGGGATTCCCAGCTGTGATGTGGTAAAAACAAATGCTGGGCCTGTCCCTGGTTCCTGGCGCGCAGCTCCGAGAACCCCTTGACTGAGAGGGACCAGAGCATGCTTCATGGGCTAATGAGTGGAGTGGGGTACGCCTGGAGCTTAGGGCTGGGGCAGGCCGGGGCGGCTGGGAGGCCGGCCATTCGGCGCCAGCCCCACTGCTGGTGGGAGAGGAGACGGAGTCCAGTGCCACGGCCAGCGACAGCATCCATCAGGCCCGTGCCTCAGGGCAGCCACGAAAGCCACCGACTGATGGTGTCCAGAGAGCTTCTGGGCTGCTGAACTCATTCACGTGCTGGGAGGGTGGCAACCCAGGTTGTCTGTGGAAACAGCCTACGTATCTGGTGTCATACGTGTTTGAGTGAAAACAGACGGACAGGAGCACTGGCTGGTTCAGTCGGTGGGGGAGTGACTCTAGTCTCAGAGCTGGGAGTTTGAGCCCCACGTTGGGGGTATGGTTGACTTAAAAATAATACCAATCTTTTTTTTTCTTAAGACTTTATTTATTTATTTATTTATTTTTTAAAAAGATTTTATTTATTTATTTGACAGAGAGAAATCACAAGTAGGCAGAGAGGCAGGCAGAGAGAGAGGAGGAAGCAGGCTCCCTGCTGAGCAGAAAGCCCGATGCGGGGCTTGAACCCAGGACCTGGGATCGTGACCTGAGCCGAAGGCAGCGGCTTAACCCACTGAGCCACCCAGGCGCCCCTCTTAAGACTTTATTTATTGAGAGTGAGAGAGCAGGGGCAGAGGGAGAGGGGGAAGCAGGCTCCATGCCAAGCAGGGAGCCCGATGTGGGGCTCGATTCCAGGACCCTGGGATCATGACCTGAGCCGAAGGCAGACACTTCACCCCCTGAGCCACCCAGGTGCCCCAAAAGTAATAAAAATCTTTTTTAAAAAACCAGATGGCTGGGGCACAGGCAAGCTCTAGCGCATGCCGAGATGGGAAGCACGTCCTGTCCACCCTCACCGGTTTGGGACAGAAGTGTGACCCTCCCCAAATCAAGGAGCCAGCATTAGTGGTCGGCCACACCCAAGTCAGATCCGCCACCCACCGACCACAGCACCCCGACATTCAGCCCGACGCCCCCCATCTGGCCTTCCCTTCATCACCGCTACCCAGAAGATAAGATGCTAATTTGAACTGAGTTCATTAGATTCAAAACGCCCCCCGCCCCGGAGACAGACACCCGAGGGGAGATGTGCAGGCCGGCCAGGCTGTGAGCCCCACAAACACTCGATGGTGGGAAGTTCCTGCCACCCTCCCCCAAGGAAAAGAGCGTCCCAGGAGAGGGAGGGCCTGAGGGCATGTGGGAGCTGCCAGGTCTGGGCCGACGAGGGCCACGCATCCGTCGCCTCCATCATGCTGACCCCTTCCTCGGAGGACGCGGCACCCAGGAGGGACCTCACGACCCAGGAGCTCAGGGGAGGGGGCTGTGGGTCAGGAGCCTTGACTGTGCCCTTGACTGATGATGGCTTCTCCCCACCCATCCACCCGTCCTGACCGGCCACGCACAGCTGGTACCCAGCAAACCAGAAGCGAGCACTTCCTCGTCCCTCTGGGGAGCAGGGGCCCGGCTGAGCAGCAGGACCCTCGCAGACGCCACCCCATGCGCGAGGGGGCACGTCAAGGCCACGGACGTCATCCTGCCCCATTTCAAAAGCGCAAAGTACACACCTCTTGGAGATTTACAACGGAGTCACTTTGCCCCTTTCACCACAGAGGCCTGGGTTCCCAAAACTCGGCTTTGACTCGAAATGATAGGAATTGCCACTGGGGTCACAAAAGGCCCGGGGAACCAGAGGCTCCAACACGTCACATTTTTGTCACGAGAAGGCGCTTGTGCGTGTCGTGAACACAGCCGCCCCTGCCACACGGAGCCCCAGGCGGCCTCAGGCACTGCCCCCCCCACCAGGCCCTCCAGGCTGGCTGTGCGCGGGGTGGACCGGGCAGGGGTGTCCCGGGGCCGCCGTAACAGGCCGCAGACCAACCCTCGTCCAGCAGCTCATCTCATCTCTGGGTCCTGAGCAGCTGCCCAAGGCCGGCTCCTGCTGGGCCCAGAGGGAGGCTCTGCTCCAGCTTCTCCCAGCTGCTGGAGGCCTTGGCTGGCCCAAGCGTGGCCAGAAGCCCTGCCCGAACCCCCGTCTCCGCATGGCCTGTGCCCGCCACGCATCCACCTCCTCACCGCCCGGGGAAGACTGGGGCCACTGGTGACTCGTCTTCCCCGCTCCCCTCTGTAAGCCCCGACTCCCGACGCAGGCACGGCTGAGGTGCCGGGGGAGAGGGGCAGCAACAGGCCTTCACCGAAGTTCAGCCCCCAACAGCCGCCCGTGTGTGTCAAGAGTTGCACGGCAGGTGACACGGGACACGGCGGTGCCACCGGTCATCCTGGACGTCTCTGTCCCTCACCCTTGAACTCAGGCCTCAGGGAGCGCCTGGGGCCATGAGACAGGGTTTATGTCTCCATGTCCCAGATCCTGTCCCCTGGCCTGTCGCCCATCACGCATCCAGGACCTGCCGCACGCCAGGGGTGGGATGTCACACACTGCGCCCTGGAGAGAACAGCCACGCCTCCCTCGCCCACAGGAAATGCTGGTCTGCTCCTCTTTGCCCTCCCCCTGAGCCCAGTACGCCAGCCCAGGCATGCACATGTTCCCAAAGCCCATCTCCGACCACCATGGGCTCCTGGCACCGGGCCGCCCTGGCCTCAGGCCGCACCGCTGTCGGGTCAGCCACGGGCAATAGGGTGGACGGGTGTGGGTCACGGAGCCCCACGCCGGTCCTGGTTCCAGCCATGTGTCGGGAGCACACGCCTCACCGTGGTCAGCACCGGCCCCTTCTGGACACTCGACCTGGGATGTACTCCTGCCCAGACGACCCCAGGCACTCACGAGAGCTGTGCTCCCGCGGGGAGGGGTGCGCTCCACGCAGATCCTTGCTCTGCTGACTGGAGCACATGCTCCCCACTTCTTTGGGGACATTTCACTTGAAATAGCCGCTCAGTCCCCAGAGGAACAGTGTGTGGTGGGGGCTGCTGCAGGGGACAATCCAATGGCCTGTGAACCCAAGCCCTTCATTATCTGCCACCACTCGGGAGGGACAGCAGATGAGAACAGAAGCGAGCGGGAGCAGGCCCGAGCCTGAGAGCCAGCGGGCAGCACCCACGTTCCTGGTCCGAGCAAAGAAGGAAAGCTGAAATGCCCCGGGTCCCCAGGCGGGCTTTGAACGCAAGTGCTCTCAGGCCGGTTTACATGCCGAGCGCTGAGGACATGTGGCGCAGGGGACGTCAACACGGGCATCGGCACCCTTCACGGCCCCCACGAAGGAGTCGCGAGGAGGGCGGGCGGGACGGGGGAGGCACATCAGCGCCCGGCAGGTGGAGAGAAGCCGGCACGCTCGCGTAGGCTCTTGCTCAGGCCCCTCCGCTCTCCAGCCTCACCCCTGAGCCCGCCGCACACGTGCGGCACCTCGTCCCCTCCACGTGGCTTCCCGTGGCCGCCGGGCAACACATGGCTAAGGCCCCGCGGCATCGTCTGAGCCTGGAGACCAGCTCTGCCGGCAACACCACTGTTCACGCTTAGTTCTCGGGGAACCACCTGGAACAGGGCAACTGCGCCCATCACAAGAATGCTGCGCTCTTGGGAGCTAGAACAGTATCGAGAGCCCTAGGATTTAGGTCACAAATGTCCGTGTGCTTTGGTCTGCTGTCCTGAGGGCGCGGCTACCGAGAGTGACAACCCGCAGGGGCAGGAACACCCCTGCCCAGGAGTCTAGTGCACGTCTGGTTCAAACCGCTCTTTACCTCTCATCTTCCTTCCCAAACCAGGCAAGCGATTCCATCATATCTTCTCCAAATCTTACTGCAGACAGTACAGCAGCTATCCTCGGGATTTGTCACGGAGGCAGGAATCCAGCTGGCGGCGAGCTTTCAGCAGCCGCGTGGCTACCCAGGGACAGGACGGGGACGTAACCAGCCACGGCTCACCTTGGACAGAAACCTCTACCTCCAGCCATGCCCTGAACGATGGGCCTCAGCTCAGCCACCTTTCCCACCCACCAAGCTGCGGTGTGCGGCTCCCACGAAGACGGACCACAGAGAGAAAGGGCTGCAGGCCGGCTCCTAAAGCACCTTGCTGAGGCAGCCCCAGGGCTGCACAGGAAGCCACAGACGCCATGTGCACACACCAGGCACGCACCACGAGGTCGTCCTGCAGGTGGAGGGGCAGGCCCTGGACGCCAGCGTCACTGCAGGTTCTCATCAGTCACAAGGGATGCAGCCGCCCACGCACACCTCCGATGGACCGCTGCCACGGGGGCCACGGCACAGACCCCCAAACTGGGAGAGAAGCCTCATAGGAAGCAGAGCCAGGCAGGCCCATGGCTTCCCGAGAGATGGCACCAAATGCCTCACTGCCTCCCGACCCGAAACCATCTCCAGGAAACGACGTGGGAATGGTGTCTGGGGGAGGGCTGGCCGTCCGGCTGCGTCACGGCACCAGATGTCTTCACCCCCCGCTCCTGGCTCGGGCTGCTCCGGCGGTCCGAGGGCAGGCTCTAAGCCAGCTACGGACGCACTCTTCTTCCTGAAGGAACTCTGGAGCGGTGGTGGAGAAGGTGCGCTCGGAGAGCCCGAGGCCCCCAGTGAGGCGGTGTACCCACGCCCCCCCAGACACAGCTGCTGGGGGCGTGCATTGGGGCCAGCCCCCGGGACTCTGCCGTTGGTCGGTCCCGTGAAGTCGGAGAAACACACAGCCCACCCAGCTCTCGCCGGGCACAGGGACACCCCGCAGAGCGCCAAGGAAAACAGACACGAAGCCTAAGAGCCATTCGGCCGTTTGAAAGACAAGATGCGACTCCTAGTAAGAGTGCAGAGCCCGTCCCCGGCCCTCTGTCCGGACAGCCGAGGGAACAAATGGTGGAGACCGTCTGATTCCCGACCTTCAAAATTGACTTTCACTCCTCGTGTGCAGAGTCTGAACACAGAGAAGAATGAGAACATGCAGATCTGCAGGGAACAGTTTCTTAGAACACCGCTGCCTGCTGACCCGGGGAGGGAGCTGGGCCAAGGCGCCCCGGCAGGGAGGCGGCCCCGGCCTGCACCGGTCCACGAGGCCCACAGCGGGGCCGCCAAGCTGGGCTGCAGGCCGGGGCTTCAGCAGAGAAGTCCAGAGAAGCCTCTGAGACCTCGGTAAGCGACGAGGAACGAGCAGAGTTGGAAAAAAAGGAAAGCTACAACCTATTTTCTCATCTTGCAACACGAACAATTTTTTTTTTTAAAGATTTATCTTCCGGGGCGCCTGGGTGACTCAGTGAGTTAAGCATCTGCCTTTGGCTCAGGTCATGACCTCAGTGTCCTGGGATCGAGCCCCGCATCGGGCTCCCTGCTCGGCGGGAAGCCTGCCTCTCCCTCTCTCTCTACTGCTCCCCGTTTGCGCTGTCTTGCTCTGTCAAATAAATAAATGAAATCTTTAAAAAAATAAGTAAAAATAAAAATATTTGATTATTTTAGAGTGAGAGCACAAGAGAGCATGTGAGTGGGGGGAGGGCAGAGGAAGAGGGAGAGATCTCTAGCCGACTTCCCGCTGAGTGCAGAGTCCACACTGGGGGAGGGGGCGCGGGGTCGGGGGGCGTTTCACTCTAGGACCCTGAGATCATGACCTGAGCCAAAGTCAGGAGCTGGGCGCTCCACCGACTGAGCCACCCAAGCACCCCCAAATAATGTTTAAAAAGGGAACGGTGGTAGAGGCCGACGGCTGGTGCCCCGGTTGGGTCCAGGGTGGCCTGGGGGGCGCCCGGCCGGACCCCGACAGCAGAGTCCCCCAGAGCACGCCCGAACCTGCACTGCGTCCACAGTCCGTGAGCGGGACAGCCCACGATCCGGGTGGCAGAGCCCAGCGCACTGTCAAGAGTGCCAACAGGCTCTTCTCTGGCACTGAAATGACGATAGGAACACAGACGATAGGAAAAAGGGAATTTATTTATTAAAGAAAAATCATCTCTGAATTCCTCTACTTAAGTTAGTACTGACGTTAACACTTTGGGTGGAAACATGCCTTCTTCCAAGGAACAAGCAGCAGCTACAGGTCGGGTCAAGGAGCACTTCCAGAGCCCGCAGGGGCCCTGACGGGGGAGGCAACCTCCTCCCCGAGCAGTGCCGCATCTGTACACATGGTCAGAGGCTGGACGCGGCCATCACACGGGTTTTCAAGCGAAGATCAAAGCGTGCCAGGAGCCCCGCGCCCTGACACCCGGCCCACGGCAGCCTGGGGTCCCCACGCTCTCTGGCACCTGGCATGGGGGCGGGGTGGGGGGGACTGCGGCTGCAGCCAGCCCGAGCTCCCGGGACAGGCGCAGGGCAGCAGGGCGGGGCGGCCGTGTTGCCTACGCGCGGTTCAGGGTCTGGAAGATCCGGGAGATCTGCAGCACGACCGGCCCCGTCTCCGGGTCGTTCATCCACTGGCTGCTGTTCAGCGGGTTTTCCAGCATGTCTTCGAACGCTATAGGAAAACAGAATGATGCCGGCTAAGACGGCCCCTCCGCACCCAAGAGCCTGGCCGTGCTGTCCCGGAGGGCGGGCCTCGTGTAGCTGGGGGCCACCCGCAAACCCCTGCCACCCCCAGCAGCATCTGCTGTCCCACGCATGTACCCGCCGTGGAAAGACCACGAGCCTGGTCCCGGGTGCCGGGGACAGCCCCTGTACTCGCCGGCCTGCCGACGCCAGACAGCAACCTGGCCGCGGCTACCAGTGATCTTGACACAGTCACAGCCTGTGAGTCGGTCGTTCCGCTTCCAAACCCACCAGGCAAAGTCCCCAGATGCAGAAAAGACAGGGGGACACCGCTGCAAAGTTAACACTATCTGACGGGAAAATCAGAATGTTCTGTCTTAAAGAAAGGACTTGAAAATACATAACTGAGGAGCTCCCGGCTGGCTCAGTGGGCAGAACAGGTGACTCGCGACCTCGGCGTCACTGAGTCTGCACCGCATGTTTGGTGTGGAGACGACTTTATTATTTATTTTTTTTGTAAGTTTATTTGACAGAGAGAGATCACAAGCAGGCAGAGAGGCAGGCAGAGAGAGAAGGAAGCAGGCTCCCCGCTGAGCAGAGAGCCCGATGCGGGACTCGATCCCAGGACCCTGAGACCATGACCTGAGCCGAAGGCAGCGGCTCAACCCACTGAGCCACCCAGGCGCCCTGGAGACGACTTCAAAGTAAAATCTTAATAAACGAATCAGGAAGCAAACACAACATAAACACGAGACTGAGCAATCCCACAGCAAGAAACGAACCATCTTGGCAGTTCCACCAAAGCGTCTCCCCCAGAGACAGCGGCGTGAGCGGCCCTCGCATGCGGCTAGCACGCAGCCGTCCCCCACGCGCAGGGCACGGGGGCTGCTTCCTCCAGGGCCTGGCGGCTCTTCGGGGTCTCGTGGGCCCGCGGCTCCACGGGAAAGGGCGCTGCCCTTGCGTTTCAGACGGACAGCCCTCCTAGCCCTCAGAACAATCCCCGCGGACCGTCCCGATTGAAAGCCTCTGAAAACCAGGGCAAGGTAGCAGAGAACCCAAAGGACACCTGGGAGAACGAGAGGGAACGTGGGGGTCCAGAGAGTGGAGGAGCCCACGTCCGCCTTCCTCCTGGGAGCCAAGGGCCGAACAAAAGCATGAGGTGGGCCGACTGCGGGACACCACCTGGCAGGCTGTTTGGGGAGCTCGGTCTTCGCAGGCCTCACACTCGAGAATTTCAGGAAGACAATTACTCAGAACCAAAGGCCGACCAAGTCCGCACATATGACGAAGGACGGGCGTCGACATGCGAAGACCTCCAGGCCAAGCTTGGGAGGCCGAGGCTGCAGCGGGAGCAGCGGACGCTCCAGGGCACGTGGGGACACGAGGCTGGCACACACAGGAGGGGACGAGAGCGGGCGGGGGCACACCAGCCACCCGCGGGGCCCGCGGCCCTGAGCCAGTCATGCCGCCCTCCGGAGCACGAGCTGCCCCCAAAGCAGGAGGTACAGAGGAGGGCGGCCAGCCCACGGCCACAAGGGGAGGAGCCGTGGCAGGAACGGGGGCGCGTGCTTCACCACCCAAGGCCTCTGGACAGAATCAAGGACCAGCATCAGCTAAACTCCTCTGTGTACAACAGCAAAGCCAAGGGGTGCCTGGGGACGCAATCAAGGCGGCCCAGGTCGTGACCGAGCCCCACGTCCGGCTCTGTGCTTAGCGGGAAACCCACTCAGGATTCTCTCCCCTTTGCCTCCACCTGCACGCACGCTCCCTGTGTGTGTCTCTCTAAAATGAATTAATCTATGAAAATAATAAAACAGCGAAGCCAGAACGTGCAGCACAAGGGTGCGCCAGCAGGACACGGGGTAAACCGGGATGGCACGCAGGCCTGCCAGTGCTTCGGAAGGAAAGCCAGCGACGGGGCAGCGGCGGGGGGCAGAGGAGACGTCCACCAGCTTCTGCACCCTCTCCAGCTCATCCCAGGTGGACTACGGCCAGCGCTTCAGCTCATCTGTAGCGATCACCGTCATCTTAAACTCTCTTGTCAGGAAGGTGTGCGCACAAGCCTGTGCCCCGGTGGCGTGGGGGCCCAGTGGCTGGGGGAGGCTGTCCTGGGGCAGGCAGAGTGCCCGGGGCACGACACACGCGGCCCCCGTGCTGGGCAGTTTGGGGCCCCCAAAGCCGTCCATGGGCCGCAGCCGGGTGGCACCTACCCTGCCCCCTTGTTTCAGAAACCTGAGGAGAGGCTCCCCGTGAGCAAGGGTGACACTGAAGGACGGTCCCAGCAGAGGGCAAAGACGTTCAGTGAAACCCCGCGTCCGTCGTGAGGGAACCCTCCAAGCAAAGACAAAACCAGCCAGGAGCAGAGGGCAGTCTCGGAGGGGAGCATTAGAAAAAAACCCTTCAGAAGAGGGTGTGGACCCACCCAAGGCAGCGCCTTCCTTCCTCCCGTCGGGCCCGCAGGCAGCAGGGGAGCCGGGGAGCCCAGCGAGGCGCCCACACGTCCCGCACAGAGAAAGAAAATGCGCATACACATGCGCCACCAAAGCCCAGAACTTGGGGACCCACAGGCGGCCTCCCCAGCCCGCACCGCACACACTCCCAGGTAGATGACCGACTTAGAGAAGAAAAGCAAAACCGACAACTTCTAGAAATAAGAGTATCTTCCTCACCTCGAGGCCAGTTTTCCCGGATGAAACACACACATCCAACTACGTTTAAATGTGTCTCCATGACGCAGCAGAAACCCCAGGAACAGGAGAACAACATTCAAGATACAAATGAACTGATAAAGGGTCAGCATCCAGCAGACACGAGGGGTTTTGTGGCTGCATCAAAAAATGCTCCAGATGGGACACCTGGGTGGCTCAGTTGGTTGGACGACTGCCTTCGGCTCAGGTCATGATCCTGGAGTTCCGGAATCGAGTCCCGCATCGGGCTCCCAGCTCCAAGGGGAATCTGCTTCTCCCTCTGACCACCTCCTTGCTCATGCTCTCTCTCAAATAAATAAATAAAATCTTAAAAAAAAAAAAAAAATGCTCCAGAGAACGACACCCAGGACGGGCCTTTCAGAGCTGAGGTCCTAGCATGGCTCCCAGAACAGGCTGGGCCTTACAGCTGTGGGAAAGGGCCAAGCTCACAGCTGTGCCTACCTGGGCGGCAGGCGCCTCTCACCAAGCATCCTCAGGGACCTGGGGGCTGTGCACAGGGCCTGGCGCACCCCTGCGGCCCCACCCACACACACCTGGCCTGGGGACAGCAGAGTGGGGACATGCCCCGTGGCACAGTCACTCTCCGTGGCACAGTCACGCTGGGACGCAGAGGCCCGCCCGGGACCCACCCGGCCAGGAAGGCAGGCGCGAGGGGATGGGGCTCTGGGGACAGAGCTCTGGGGACAGACATAGGTGGCACCGCCTCCTAGGAGCCCGAGCAATGATAAAGGCTCGCTCTCAGTGCTGGGGGGACAGGGGTGCAGTACGGGAGGCACCCAGAGGACCCACAGGGCCTGGAACACTCCAGACTTTTTTTTAATACTGTGTGTTTTTTTAATTTTTTCTAAAGATCTTATTTATCTGTCAGAGCACGAGCCGGCGGAGCAGCAGGCTCCTAGGAGAGGGAGAGGCACACCGCGCGCTGAGCATAGCGCCCAACGCGGGACTCCCAGGACCCCGAGATCACGACCCAAGCCGAAGGCAGAGGCCCCTTTAACTCTGTCTTCTGAAGCAGAACGCAGATGTGTGGCTGTTAGTCTTACTTTAAGTCAGGAAAATCCCACACGCTTTTGCACACGTTATGTTCCACAGACAAAACGGGGCCGGAGAAGTCCCTCACCCGCAGAAGGGCCAAGGCAAACGCCTCCCGCCCACCCGGTCCAGCCTAGGGGTGCCGTCCACGCTCGCCCGCGTCTGGACAAGCCACCCTGACTGGTTCGAGAGCTCGTCCGAGGCCCCCGCACAGAACCGCCTGCGGGCAGAGCCCAAGCGCTGGCCCCAGTGACTCAGGCAGGAGTCACGGACACTAGCGGAGACCCCCATCACTTGGTGACATCTGTGGGGTGCGACGGGCCCGAGCTAGGGAAGGCCACATACCTAGTAACGTTTTCGGGTTGGTCAGGCCCAGCTGCACCACCGGGTTATCCAGAATGGCTTGGAAGAGAGGGCTGTCGGGGTCGATGCCCTTGTCCAGCTCCTCGGGGGACGGCTTCCGGTCTCCCAGCAGCCACTCGCACTGCGAATGCAAGAGCCACCCCGTGAGCCCCTCCTGATCCCCCACAGAACCAGCTGCCCGCAGACCCGGCGGCTCTGACATTGGGAAGGAAGAGCCACACCGGTCTAGCCGACCCCCGCTCCGCAGCTCAGGCAAACAGTGGCGACTTCTCGGTCCTCGGTCGCGGAAGGGGGATGAGGCAGGACCCAGCCAGAGTAGTGGGAGGAGGAGGAAGAAATGCACAGAACCCTGGGCTACGTCCGGAGGGCCCGGAGCTGGCTGGTGGGCAGCCAGGGCGTCCGAGGCCCAGAGCGCAGCGCCCCCTGCCGGCCACCATGCCCCCACCCCCACCCCAGGGCCGCGGTCCGCCAGCCGCTGGTGCGTGTCGCAGAGTGGGGTCCGCCTCGGGGTCACGTCAACACGCTCAGCGAACAGCGAACACACACACCGGCCTGCCAAGCACGTGTTCTCTCAGAAAGACAAAGAACGTGTAAAACGTTTGTTTTATGCCCTCGGACCCAGTCCCGTTTCGCCGGGGAATCAAACAACAGGTGGCCGTGGGAGAAGCCAGACGCACAGGGTCCCAGGCCGCGTCCCCCCGCGAGGGCAAGGCGAGGGCGAGGCGGCGTCCCGGCGGCGGTACTCACGGCGGCGTTCTGCTGGTTGTTGTTCACGCGGAGAGCGTCCATCACTTCCTTCTCGTCGAAGCCCATCTCCATCAGCGAAACGACCGCCTGCAGGGGAAGGCACAGACTGCTCAGAGCCCCGCGTGGGCCACGTCTCACCACGGCATCCTCGCGGGGGGCCGACGAGGTCGGCACAGGACGTTCTGGGGCACGAGTCTGGTTCCCTGCGGCTTCACGGATCGCTCGAGTCTCCTGAGCGACAGACGGACCACGGCCAGCCCGAGTCCGCGCGGCCGCAGACGTGCCCGAAGCCTGCCTCCCACCGCCGCGCGGGCCGGCCGCGCCCACGTCAGACCCCTTGCAGGCTGGTCCCCGCGGTCTCCACGACCACACGGGAGCTCGCAATGGACAGCCTCGTGACCCAGAATAAAAGGTATTAGGAAGAGGCCGTGTAAGCAAACCCGATCTAAGTGAAGACCAAAATGGCCACGTTAATATTCATTTGTGAAAAAAAAGGTGGGAGGGGGAATTCTTCAGATTTTATCTTTAAAAATTGACACTAAAATTAGTTTTAAACATCTCACGTGTATTAAGATAGAAGCTGTATCTCGAACATCTGGTGATTCTTAGAGGGAACAACCCAAGGTCATTGGGAGGTGGGGGAGACATACATTTTCATGACAAAAATCACGTATGACACTAGGGCCTTCACTTTACTCTTGACTTTTTATCTTTTTTATTACTAATTTGAGAGAGAACACGCAAGCATGAGTGGGGGGAGGAGCAGACTCCCCACTGAGCAGGGAGCCCACCCAGAACTCGATCTCGGGACCCCAGGATCACAACCTGAGCCTAATGCAGACGCCCAACCAACGGAGCCACCCAGGAGTCCCTATTCTTGATTTTCACACAATTTTTGGAAGAGTCCACTTTGGGGGGGGAAGGTAAAGATTTTATCAAGTTAATTCTTTTTTTCTTTTTTAAGATTTTATTTATTTATTTGACAGAGATCACAAGTAGACCGAGAGGCAGGCAGAGGGGGGGAAGCAGGTTCCCCACTGAGCAGAGAGCCCAACGCGGGGCTCGATCCCAGGACCCTGAGAACATGACCTGAGCCAAAGGCAGAGGCTTTAACCCACAGACCCACCCAGGCGCCCCAGGTTAATTCTTTAAAGATCAAATCACGCTCTTGTGAGGTCCCGGTCACGGCTCTACTTCTGCCGGGCACCCGGGCGGCAGCGCTGGGCAGCAACCTGCAGAGCCCCCGTGCGCCACCCTCTGCGGGCCGGGCTCAGCCGGAACTAGACCGTCGAGTGTCCCAAAGAGCACCCGACAGAAGGACGTCAGCTGCACATGGCAGTCAGGACTGACCTTCCCCGGAGCCACACGGTTGACGGCGAGCTGAGCTGGCAGCCTCTCCCAACACAGCCCCCGTCCCGTGCTTTCCTGCACCGGCTCCACCCCCGAAAGCAGGATGAAGGACCCACCACACCATAGTCTGACTCCCAAGTCACATAAGCTCGCCCAGAGCCCCCCACTAAATCCAAGGACAGGGTGGCCTCCCTGTGGCCACCCATAAAAGCGAGCCTCTCCCCTCACTCACCCCTGCCTCAGCCCGGGAAGCGATGGCCCAGGACTTGTGCGCGGTGACCACAGGGACGTACCCTGCCTTCCTGCCAGGGGTCTGGGCACTCACTCCTGCCCTGCCCACTGCACTTGGCTGCCCCCAGCCCTGCAGCTGGCATGGGGGATGGTGGGGGCACGACAGCAAAAAGTCTGTTTCGGTCTCAAGCGCAAGCCCCGCTCTCAGACCCGGACTTCCCGGGAAGCACGCGAGCGCCGCCGACCTTCCAGACTCTTCTCTCCAACGGCGTATGACCAGAGGCTGGACGAGCCTCGACAGCCCCTCCTAACAGTAGTCACAGAACGTCTACCGCCAAGAGGCCACAGGAAGGCCCAGCAGAAGCACACGTCTCAGGAGAAGGGCGCGTCGAGACCGCAGCGGTGGTCCCCACATGCCAGGGCTAAGCTGGCGGGCCGGACGAGGACGACACAGAAGCGCCCTCAGGGTATGCCCAGAGCCCTGAGGCAGAGCATAAACCGTCCCCAAGAGCGCGGCTGCACGTCCCACAGGGCTGGGCGCAGCACGCCCCCCGGGCTCCAGAAACAACCGCTCCGGCTCAGCAGAAACGCCGCTGGACGCACAGCTGAGCTCGCCGGAAAGCCACGAAGAGCACCAAACTCACGGGACAGCGGGGCTGCCGGGGGAGGCTGCAGGAGCCATCAGCGTGGCCTGGGGGACAGGACGTGGGCCATGGGGCCCTACAAGGTGAGCAGCTGGAGCTTAAGACCAGGACCCCATGAGGGAGGTCCTACACCCCCCAAGCCGCGGCTGTACCGCACGGTGGCCCGGGAGCCCTGCCTTCGTGGCTAACACGGAAGCGGGCCCCCTGCGGGGAAACAGCCTCAGAACCACCCGTGGCGGGCGGCCCACAGCCCGGCCACCTGGGAATCCCCGGAAACACAAGCCTGCAGGTGAGCCTGCCCAGACAGCACGGGGCCCCCGCAGAAGCAGACGTGTGGACTCAGAGCCCTAACAGCTGGAGCTCGCGGATCTGTAACCAGAAAGAAAAACGCAGGCTCAAAGCACCAGACTCGTCCCAGAGGAAACCAAAAGCCCAGCGGAGGAATAGAGCAGCGCAGAGCAGCGAAGAACAGAACAGAACAGCAGCCACAGAAGCGTTAAGAACGGGATGACGGCAAAGGAGCAGCCTGAACCCACAGCAATGTCGTCCCCAAGTATGGCCAGCGCTGGGCGGGCCCCGGGACCTTTGATCCTGCAGACGCCAGGGTTCCCAGATGGCCGGAGGCTGCCCAGCCTCCCCGCCCACAGGCAACCCTGCAGGCCCCATCCTCCCACCTCCAGGCAGCGTCCTGGCCCAAGCCCGTAGCTCGCCAATAGCGACAACATAAACGAAACCCTGTTGTAGCTTTGAGGAGATGACAAACATCTCAGCAAATTACTTGGAGAAGAAACACCCACCAGCATCCACGTGGGGACAACTTAAAACTGAATTTGGGCCCGTCTACGAGCCCCTCACTGAGCTCCACTCCCACGTGGAGGAAGGGCAACCCCGCCTGGCCGCCTCTGGCCGCCCCCGGCCCCGGGACACATACCCGAGCATCAGCCCGAAACTCCCTTTTCCTCCGGATCTTCTTGAAGATCTCCGTTAGCTCATCTCTGGGCTCCTCGTCTCCCGTGCTCGTCCCAGCAGCCTCTGGGGCGGCCTCGGGGGCAGCCTCGGCCTGTGCCCCTTCCGGCGAGGCCTGGCCTGGGAGAGGCGTGTCAACGGTTGGGTCTTCCGCGTGCTCGATCAGCCACTCCATGGCCTGAGGTACCGACATGCTGAAAGGCAACAGGAGACTCTTTCCAGCACCCCGGCCAGTCAGAGGGCCTCGAGCCTCCCTGACATCCCCAGGGAAAGCCTCTCTGGTAGCCCTTGGGCATCTCAGTACAGAAGGGTCTGGAGCTCTGGGCCCTGCCCCAAACGACCCCAAGACCCCAGCCAGAGCACAGAAACCCAAGCACTAAGCCCGGAGAACAAACCCGTGAGGTACACATGAGAACCAAGGCCCAAGGCAAAAAGGAGCAGAGCCCGCAGACTGTCCTCTGGAGTACAAGTTGTGCGCTTCGGGTCCAAGCGTAGGCACGGAAGCGAATGGCTGCGGCCCGGCGAGCCTGGGAGGCTGCCAGGGGGAACACCGCACGCACCACCAGCCGCCACGTCCCTGACATATGCAAGCTCCCACGTGGTGCCTACAATGGCCCCGGGGAGGACCGCAGTTCAGCCTACCCACAGCATATTCCCGGCAAGGGCCACTGTCCTGAGACGCCCCACCGAGTCACTCCTGGGACACGCACTGAAATGTCTCACTTTAAAAACTCACATCTACTGTACGCGGTTCAACCTAAGACTCGGGGACGGAGAAAGTCACCCCAGGGGAGCCCCACAGCATCGGCAGCAAGGGAAGGAGGCGGCCCGGACGTACTGGTTCAGCCGAAGGGCCTTGGCAGCCCTGGTCTCCGGGAAGCCCATCTCCGTGAGCTGCCGCAGGGCGGCCTCATCCACTCTGCCATCCTCCTCCTCGTCCAGCATTGCTGCGGGCGAGAGACGGGGCCACCTGTAAGGGTCAGGCCAGTCCGAGGGCTGCCCCCCAGCCAGGAGCCTGAGGGGCCCACCTGCAGGCTAACCCCCCGCCGAAATGCAGCACGTGGACATGGAGCCCTCGGCCGGCAGGCGGAGCAGGAGCCCCGCGGCCATGGGAAGCACAAACAGAGCTGGTGTTCCCAGTACTGACGCGGGGACCATGAGGAGTGCGAACGGGGACCGTGGGGGGCTGACACAGCCTCTGAGGTGGGGGCACACGGTGGGGTCTGAACGCAGGATCCAGTCCCCCGGGGCGCGCTCATACCGTTCGCCTTCTTAAATAGTTCAACCGCGTCCGGGTTCAGCGCCAATAACTTCTGCGCCACCTCGATGAGCGACACCAGGATCTTCCGGAGTTCTGTCTGGAACTGTGGGGGAAGAAAAAAAGACTCTGACTTCTCCAAGTGCCCCAGAGACCTGCCCGGATGGGTGACCACACTCCTGGGCCTACAATTCCGTATCTGGGTGTCCCAACCACGCCGCTATCGGTTCCGGAGTGTGGAGACGGACAGAGAGGAGGTGGGTGAGGCCACAGAGTAGCAGGAGGGCTGTGTGCCTGGCGGGGAGGAGCAGCCTCACTGGCACAGACGGGCTGTGCGCACGGCTTCTCAGCTGGCGGCGACACAGAGAAACATCTGGAGACACGGCCCAGCCCTCTGGCCAACGTGGAAAGCACGAGCCCACTACGTAAGCAGAAGAGATCAGCCTGAGTGGATAGGCTTCCCAGAATCGGGCCTCCGATTCTCACCCAGCCAGAGGCCGGCCGGCACAGCAGCAACGGCGGCAACCAGCCGGCCACTGGGAACGCATTCAGAAACCCCGACAGATGGTCCCAGCCCCACCAGTGAGACGGGGATCAGCCGCCCCTCTTTCCCACAACAGGCCTCAGACAGCCTATGAGAGCCACTGCTGGGGCAATCCCGCAAGCAGGGCTCGTGGTGGTGCTCTCGGATGAGATGGCCGTGCCGTCCCAGTCCTGCGCAGCGTGGGTGTACCCCAGTTCTCGGACGGTCCACAGGGCACTGGACACACAGTGTATTTAGCCTAGAACTTTCCAATCCAAAGTAACTAAGAGTCCAGACTTCCAGCTACAAATTTTTGGCAAATTAGAGCAAAACCCTAATATTCTCCAGTGGGATCAGTCTTGGTCCTGCCTTCTGATGTCTTTTCAAACCTTCCGTTTTGGAATAATTTTCGGTTATACCGGCGCTCCTGCCCACCCTTTCCCCCGGCTTCCCAGAGCACGGCCGAGAAGCCGTGCGGCCCCCACGCAGGCGTGACGGGCCCGCGGTGCAGCCCACAGCGAGCACTCACGTCCCTGATGTTGGTCTGGACCTCGGCCCGGTCCATGTTGTGGGACGGCACGTTGGCAGTGGCTCGGTAGATAGCTTCTCTGTCTGGGGCTTTCTGCTCTTGTTTCTTCTGCAGAGAAGAGTAATTAGAAAGTCGGAAATGAGTGCGAGAACCTTGACAGGCAAGGCCACGTGAGCTGGACACACAGGGAGAGAAGCACTCTCATGGGCAGCAGAGGGTCCCTGTGGGTTCAGTGCTCACTTGGGACACAATTCCTGCCTGTCGTGCCAGAGGGTGGCAGGGCCGGAGAGAAGACGCAACGGTCCCCTGCGGCCACAGAAAGAGCATCTCACGTGAGCTGTGGCTGTGCGGGGCCAGGAGCGCGCACGCACCCCGCCTGCTTCCGGAAGCCCTCGCAGCAGCACATCCGGACTGGACTGTGAGGACTCCCGAGACCGAGAACGGGAGAAATGCAGACCATCTACCCAAACAGAAACAGGGCTCAGCAGAGCACACAGAGAAGCCTGACCAGAAACAAGGCCCGGCCAACTCCAGGCCAGCACCACAGCCCGAAGGAAGCCCGCCGGGCTTGGAGTGAGCAGCGGGACCCGAGAACAGGGCTCCTCCACCGCCCTGCAACCGCCTGGGGGAGCAGACTTGGGGAGCCCCGAGCCAGGGAGCCTGGGCTCAGCAGCAAGAAAAGGTGGTACCATGCTAATCCTCGCCAATGAGTCCCAGCCCCGGCCCCCACCCCGTCAGGGACACGAAGCAGGAGACCTCCCGCTGTGGGGAGGAGGAGCCCAGGGCTGGGTCTGCCCCACAGGGAAGCCCAGCGGCAGGTACACCCCACCGGGCACAGAGAGCAGCCGGTGAACCCCCCCCATGCCTCTTACTGGGAAGGCGGCCCAGGAGGGCCGGGGGTGGGCGGGAAGCCCCCACCACAAAAGACAGGGACCAAGACAAGAAGGGGAAAAGGAGAGAAACATGGAAGAGAGAACCAGAGAAGAGGACTACATGACAGAAACCATCAGAGAGACGGGGTGCTACCACCGGAGGCCACGTCCCCACGGGAGACGCAAACTGTCACCACCAGATCAACAGGCCGCAGCGGGCAGAGGACCATGTCCAGGAAATCGCCCTGAAGGCAGGTCCAGCATCCAACCAACAGCAACTCCAGAAAGAGGGAAGAGAAAATGAGGGGAGGGCATTCTCCGAAAACAACCCAGGAAAACTTCCAGAACAAAAACACACGGTCTCCAGACGCCGCATGCCACGCGCAGCAGAGGCCGAAGTCGTGAAGCCCCAGGGCCCTCCACAGCCTCCCCACCCGCGGAGACACCCCGGACGGAACGGAGCACGCACAGGAGACGAGTCAGGCCCGACCAGTGCCGGCCACGTGGCCACCCTGGGAACGGGGACCACGGCCCTCCCCAGCAGCCCCTTGACGCTGCAGTGCAGGGGCCTCAAGACTCCCTGTCCTTTCTAGAGGCCGGAGGAAGCCAGGCGCCACCAGACCAAGGGACAGTCAACAGCAAGACACCGGATCCTGCAGGCAGAGTTCGAAGAGGGCCCCAAGAGCCCACTCCTGGCAATGATGCCTACACGATGCCAGAGCCCGTGAGCAGGATGGCCGCTCCCTGCGGTGAGGTCACACTGTGGCACAGTGAACCTGAAGCAAAAGTAATGACCCACCTTGGGAGGCCTGACCTAAGCGGGTAAGCCCTGAAAAAGGACGGGGCTCTTTCTGGCCGGAGATTCAACACGTGAGAAATTCTGTTGCTGGTTCCAGAGATGCAGAAGAGTGGCAGCCCCATGCGCCGAGAGCCCCCAACCTGGGCTGACAGAGGAAGGAAACGGGGTCCGGTCCTTTAGCCATACGCACGGCCAACCGCCTGAAGGATCTGGAAGCAAACCCTTCCCCAGAGCCTCCCTGGAGGAACGCAGACCAGCCACACCTTGATTTGAACCCAATGCCCAGGGCCCAGCTGAGCCCGCCCAGACTGCAGGTCTGCGGGTCAGACCAGAAGCTGTGTGCAGTTCTAGGCCGGTGTGTCCGTGACACACCGGTGACAGGGGGCAACAGGAAGTGTCCAGATACACCAGGTTCAGAAGCTCTGACATAGGGGTGAGGCGAGAAGGCCACGCTGCACGACAGGCCTGGAGACCCGTGAGGCAGAGGGATGTGGCTAGGAAGAGCTGGAAGGACATCTCCAGGACAGCAGGGACCAACTGATGGCCTCGTACACCCTGCTTTCAGAGGGACCTATCAGTCCTGGCAAAGAATCTGAAAGCTTAGCGATACGCATGCAGAAAACACATCAACGAGGCAATCACTGACTCCGGGAGAAACGAAGTTGCATGATAAAATAATCCAAACCCCTCACTCCTGACGGGAAACAGCGCGTGCACGCTAACACCGACAGAAGCCCTGAAACCTTCAACCAGTGTCAGGATCTAATCCTCCAAACATCAAGGAGCCCAAGAACGAAAAACTGATATTCTGAGAAATACTCAATTCTGCATGTGGTTTTGAAATCAGAAGAATTACTTGGGGAGATGGGGGAAAGAGCTCCAAAGAGGTTGCCTTTAGGGCGCGTGACGCTGGTGGGAGGAGGATGCTTTTATTAAGAAACCAGTTACAGGGGCGCCTGGGTGGCTCAGTGGGTTAAAGCTTCTGCCTTCAGCTCAGGTCATGATCCCAGGGTCCTGGGATCAAGCCCCACATCGGGCTCTCTGCTCGGCGGGGAGCCTGCTTCCTCCTCTCTCTCTCTCTCTCTCTCTCTGCCTGCCTCTCTGCCTACTTGCAATTTCTGTCAAATAAATAAATAAAATCTTAAAAAAAAAAAAAAAAGAAACCAGTTACATGATCTGATTTCAGAAACGCATATTACTTTCACTTAAAATTAAGACTAATTCTCAAAAATAGGCAGTGACGACGTATGTTTCACTGTGTAAATACGCGCACAGAAAGGGTGACCCACCAAGTGAGGTCCATGGGTTGCTGCGAGGCACCCAGAGGCACAGGGGCAGTGGGAACCCTGCGGTCTACACTGGTCACCCAGGCCAACACTATAACCCGAGAAGCGCGGGCGGCTCTCCGGGCGGGGCAGGGCAGGCCCAGATCTGTCTCCTAGAGATGGGGTGAGCTGCTGGCCCGTGGGCGAGCGGGTGCCGGCCAGGTGCGGCCACAGATAAGAAGGGCACACGAAGCCCAGGGCCGCCGGACCCGCAGCAGGCCCTCAGATAGCTCAGCCCGCTAGCAGCGCAGGGCCCAGCCCACAGAGTCCGGCCTGCTTTCTCGGGGGTGAGCCCTCTCCCGAGCATTTCAAAGCACGAACAAGAAACTCCACCCAAGAGAAACAAAGGAAAACCGTGAAATTAGCCTGGCTGCCCGTTGGTACGGCACGGCTTTGCACTGGGCATGGTGTGAAGACTGCCTGGCCCTTCCCTGTGCACGCACCTGCCCTCCGGGGAGAGGGGCCCGAGTGCGCCACTCGCCACCCCTTCCCTGCGTTCCTTCTCCCTGTCCTGTGGGCACAGGCGTCGCCCGATGAGAGGCAGGCCTGACAGCGTCTCAGGAGTTGCACCGACCCTGAGACCGTACCGGCCGCCGGACCTGCAACCAGGAGAGGCTCGGCCACGACAGGAGACCCCCCAGGGATTGACTGCGGGCCCTGCTGGGTCTGGGAATGACTCATTCCCAGAACGTTTCTTTCTCACAGGCTGGAGGGTGGAGACTAACCAAGACTTCCAGTTCCACACTTGGAAACTCACCTTTTCTTCTGCCGAGACGTCAGCCATCTTGGGAAGTGGAGTCGGAGCACGTTTCTTTATCAACAATAAGACATCTAGGGAGAAAAGTCGCCATCAAGCTGGTTACCGATCTCTTCCGTAAGACGGTAAAACGGGTGCCAGAGGACCCACGGCCAGAGGAGCAGGGGCTCCCCCAGGTGCCGCCTAGGCCCAAGGCTCCCGCACACCCGTGCCTCCCCGCCTTCCTGCCCGTGGGTCACACAGGCGGCCGGTGGCCGAGGAGGCACACACAGCACAGCCCTGAGAACCGTGCAAACAACTGGAAGAGATCCCACAAAATGTTCTCATTCCCACAGGCCTGGGCTCCTGAGGTTGGAGAGCTGGGGCCAACCCTCAGAGCGAACCACCTGCCATGGGCCGAGGCCACGTGCGCACGGCGGGCGGCTCCCACCTGGCCGTGGGCCGGACCGCGCCGGGAGGGTTATAAACAGTATGTTCAGGAGAATCCCCGAACTGCAATCACCCTTTGAATGACAAACACAAAACTGCAAGCTTCTCCCCAGCGCCTCCCGACACAAACTCGAAGCAAGGGAACGGGAGTGCGCGGACTCAGAGCATCTTCCTAGGGCGTCGGATACGACGGCCGTGACTGGACTTTCCCGCCCCAGAAGGAAGCCGGCAGCAGCTCCCGAGGCCCTGGTCCTGCTCAGACACAGAGTCACAAACACAGGTCAATCCGGCTTCTCGGACGGATGCTGCTGGTCCGATTCGGTGTGTGCTGCTTTTCACAAACGGCCCATAACGCACACTTTATTTCAACAAAGGAAGAATAAAAGCATCTCAGCTGACCCAGTTTCCCCGCTCGGCCCCAGCCTGGAACACAGACTTGGATGCCAAGGGCGCCTCTGCCTCTCGCTCCCCCGTTCCCCGCTGCGCCAAGGCTCCCGCCGCAGCCCTGCGAGGCCCCTACCTTGGTCTTGGACGTTCTCTTCCAAGATTGTTTTGGCATCACTCAGCACCCTCTCCGAAGCAGCGTGTATCAGTTTGTGATGGGTCACGCTTTTGGGGTCTTCCAAGCTCCCATGGGCACACTGGGGAGGGATCATATATTTAAAGACAAAATAAATCGTAACCGTACTGATACTAGGACCTAACGCCCTGAGCCACACAGGCGTCTACTGGTTACCAGCTAGAAGATGAAGGCACAGACCAAGTCAAAGACCCCCACGGATGGTGGAAGGCGGACGAAATGCCGTAACATCTGATCCCTCCGGGCAGCGACCCATGCACCGACCAGCTAAGTCGTCCTGAAATAGGCACCCAGCCTGACAAAGAACACCCCACTGCTAGAAGCGACCTGAATCACCTCCTTCGTCTGGAAGGATCCAGAGAGTCATCTAAAAATGAAAAGAGCAGGGCCACTGTTCCCTGAAAGATCGAGGTATAATCTGTGCACTTTTTCTCTCTTCCAGATAGGTGAAGGGGCTGAGAGAAAGCAGAGAGAGAAGCTGGTCCACGAGAGCTAGAAATAGGGGCCGGACCGCTGCACCACCTGCACGAGCCCGAGGGCAACCAGCCTGTGTGTGGCCCTTGGTTCACCAAGTGACCACCACATAGACCTTGAAGCTGCGGGAGCCGCTGGCAGGCCTCTCCTGGGCATTCAAAGGGGGTGGAGTGGCACACAGCTACAGCTCACAGGACCCCAGGGACCCCAGAACGCAGCACCGGGGCGGGGGGCGCGGACATCCAGGCCGGAGGGGGCTGCAGCGACGCCCGGGACGTGAAGGCTTCGGGGCACTGACACACATTCACATAAACTGACGGGGCTGAAGGGGGCGGAGGTGGAGCCCAGCCCATAGGAAGATGCACTCCTACCACTTACGACAGCAGACACCAACCCCCTCGCTCGCCTTGAATTCAACACTGGCTCTGCTCCCAGAAACACTGGGTGTGCTTCTTCTAACCCTGAAATCTGCAGGCTAGTGGATTCCACACGTTCAGAACACAGTCTAGGAAACACCATTTTCCAAAGCCATCCTCATCTGGCTCCTGACACCACCAGCGTGAGGCATGCCAGCAGCGTGCCAGGGGCACAACACAGGCTGAGTCACCCGTACTGCGCGATTACTTCACTCTGGGTCTTTGTTCTCAGCAGAAGCCCTTGGAGCAAGCGAGCTAGGGCAGCCAGAGAGCCCCACAAGAACCCAATGCCCGGGCAGGGAGGCCGTGACACCTCCTGAGCCTGCCTCCTCCCCAGGAGAGCCAAGAGGGGACTCCCACACCTGACATCCTGTGTCGTCCCAAGACGCACTATCATGTGACCTAAGAAACACGAACAGCGTGGGGCGCTTGGGTGGCTCAGGTCATGATCCTGGGGTCCTGGGATCAAGCCCCGCAGCGGGCTCCCTGCTGGAGAGGAGTCTGCTTCTCCCTCTGCCTCTGCCCCTCCTCCCTGCCCGTGTGCTTGCTCTCTCTCAAATAAATAAAATCTTAAAAGAAAGAAAGAAGAAACATTAACAGCCGTATGGACAGGAACTGTATCATGTTGTGGCAATTTCACGAAAGATCTCAATCAACATAAAACCCCAAAAAGAGCAAAGCAAGAGTAGCACCCCAGCTCCCCTAGAGTTGTTTTTTTTTTTTTTTTTAAGATTTTATTTATTTATTTGTAAGAGAGATAGAGAGAGAGCGCGCGCGCACAAGTAGGCAGAGAGGCAGACAGATGCACCGGGAGAAGCAGTCTCCCTGCCGAGCAAGGAGCCTGATGCAGGACTCGATCCCAGGACCCTGGGATCATGACCTGAGCCGAAGGCAGCAGCTTAACCCACTGAGTAACCCAGATGCCCTTCTCCAAGAGTTCTGATGACGATGCCCTCAATGAGAAAGCACCACACTCCCAACAGCGCCGTGGGGGGTGAGGAGACACCCACACGGTCCCCTCCACGGGCAGGGCTCCGCCTGATCCTGCACCGGAGCACAGTGGGAAGGAGACAGACGCTCAAGCACAGGATGAGCCTCGCTGCCCGCAGCCACAGGACATTCAGGGAACAGTTTCGGAGGACATTCGAGGCTACAACTTGAGAATGCTCTCTCCTAACTAATTCGTCCTGCCTGGTTCAAGAGGCAGCACGCCCTGCCTACGGAACAGGACGGGCTCCGAGGTGGGAGGACTTTCTGACGACTCAGCTCCCGGGTCCCGTGATCTGTGCCGTTCCTCCACCCCGGGAGAGACCGCAGAGTGGCATGAAATCTCAATTCAAAGTAGGAGAGTGCCAGAAAAATCCCAAACGACACACCTCACTCCTGGCTGGAATAATAAATATCAGGTACATAATAATTAGCATCTTACTCAAACTGGCTGCCTAATGACCCCCAAGAGCTCCGGAGATCCATCAGCAAGCATCTGTGGACCAGTCAGCTCCCGTTTCCGGGTCCCCTTCACGAAACAGTATTAGGATGGCTACGTAGTGAGTTAAGCTGAATGCCATCCCCATTTACCCCCGACTTCTCCCTCCCTGACTCAGCAGGTGGCCTGCCATGTCCACGCAGTCCTGGACTCTCAATCCTCCCCACGTGCCCCATTAATCCACACGCTTGTTTGGGGCGCACTGGGAGCCTGGCCCTGGACCCGAGAACACAGGCCCAGCCCTCAGGGAGCCGCTGTCTTTGGTGGGCTGCCGGGGAGGGGACACAGCATCTCAGGGAGGCTGTTGTTAAAACACACAGTGCTACACAAACACGGTGCCGGCTCTCACAGCCGACGGTCCAGGGGCCCCCAGCCTGCTGGCCGAGTGCCATCCTGGGGTTCATGGAGAAAGCACCCGACAGAAGAAAGGACGGCATGCTTGCCCGCAGCTGCCAGCCCAGAGCCCCCTCCTCCTCGGTGAGAGTCACCGACGTCCAGCATGTTCCAGAAGAGGGCTCACTGGTAACCAGAGCGCTCCCTGGCCTGCCCTGGACAGTTACAGGGCAGCCGCACAGGGACTGAAAAGTGCCTCCTGAGCGGTTACGCGGACAACCTAGAGCTCGGTGGCGGCGTGGGCACGTCGCTCCGCAGGGCCATCGCACAGAAGGGCTGAGCTCCGCTCGGACAGCGCTCCGTCCTGCCCAGCACCATTTCCCGGACGGCCAGAGCGGGACAGGCGGCCGGCGGAGGGGAGACCCGCAGAGGGAAAGCCGCCCAGGACTCGTTCCAGATGTGAGCAACCCGAGGAGCCCGCCGGGCCAGCAGCCCGCCCGCGACTGAGCGGTGAACACCGCGTCTCCCAGCGCCGCGGTCCTGCCCCGGGCCCTGCCCACGAGTCAGTGTAAAGGCCTCGGGCAAGCAGGGCTCAGGGGCAGCCCGGCCCGCGCCGGTTCGGCGGCACAAGCGGCCAGAGCCGGGCCCTGACCCACAGGCCCGCCCGCAGGGAAGGGAAGGGACGTCTCCACGGCGCGCCCCTCCTTCCCCGGGCACCGCTCCCCGCTCCCGGGGCCTCACCCCAAGGGCAAGCAAGCCCAGCTGCCGGGAAACCAGGAGGGCCTGCCGGGCGCGGCGACGCCGCGTCTCCTGCCTCAGTTTCCCGCCTGCCCCCAGCTCCTCCGGCTGCCGCGGGAGTTCAACGACCCGCGCCGGGCGGGAGCGTGTCCGGAGGGCGGGGAGGGGGCGGCGGGGAGGGGGAGACCAGGCGGGGGGCGGGGGCCGCGGCGGCCTTACGTGCTTGAGGCAGCGCTCCTTGAGCTTCTCCACCGCCGTGTCCTCGGTCGCCTCCTCCAGCCACTCGGCGCCGTCGGACGCGCAGATGTGCAGCCGCAGCACCTTGCCCGCGAAGATCTTCTCCTCCTGCACGAACATCGCGCCGCCGCCGCCGCCGCCGCCGCCCGGCCTGCGCCCGCCGCCCAAGCCGTGAAGGTCACCGGGGCGGGGCCAGGCCGCCCGCGCGCTCGCTCGCTGGCCGCCGCCGCCCCGCCCCGGCTCCCCTCGGCCGGCCGCCCGTCACTTGCCGCGGGCCCAGCGGTCGCCTCGCTCCCGCCGCCGGGCCGCCGGGGGCGCGCTGGCTGCGCCGCGGCGGAAGTGCGTCACAGCGCGCGCCCGGAGCATGCCGGGAGATGTGGTTCTCCTGCGGCCTCGGCGCGCCCGCCCCCAGCGCCGAAAGTACATCACAGGGCGCCCCCGGGGCATGCCGGGAGCTGTCGTTCTGGCGCTGCTAAGTCTCTCCCGCCCCGGCCTGCGCTTTGTCGCTTTCGGCCGTGGCCCGCGCGACCCTTGAGTCCGGTGGTCCTTTCTGAGATGGGCTCTCCGTGTAGAGTACACAGCCAGTCCCCAGGACTGCGGAGGGAAGAGCAGGAAAGACACTCCACACTGTCTTTACACAGACGACATCGTTTTAAAGGATTTTATTTCTCGGACAGAGCGCGCACACGCAGGGGAGGGTCAGGCGGGGGAAACAAGCGCACGCAGGGGAGGGTCAGGCCGGGGAGCGCGCGCACGCAGGGGAGGGTCAGGCGGGGGAAACAAGCGTACGCAGGGGAGGGTCAGGCCGGGGAGCGCGCGCACGCAGGGGAGGGTCAGGCGGGGGAAACAAGCACACGCAGGGGAGGGTCAGGCCGGGGAGCGCGCGCGCGCAGGGGAGGGTCAGGCGGGGGAAACAAGCGCACGCAGGGGAGGGTCAGGCCGCGGAGAAGCAAGCTCCACCCCCCCCCCCCCCCCCCCCCCCCCCGGGCCCCCAGCAGGAAGGCGGACCTGCGGCGGGGTCCCGGGACCCGAACGCAGGGTAGACGCGCCCTGGGGCCCACATTGCTCACATCTTGAAGTAACAGCCCGGGTGACCTCCGCTGCTGCTTCTACCGCTTGACGAGGCTCCTGCGGGAGCAGTAGTTAAGCCCATGACCGCTGCTGTGCGCCTCCGACCGCAGGCTCTGGAGCGACGTCCCCAAGTCGGTCCCCAGCCCCGCGACAGCGGCACTTGGGAACTGGTTAGGAAGGCGGGTCCCCGGCCTCACCCGAACCTCAGGGGGCAGAGCGTTAGCCGACAGCTGTGGCCCCTGACCGGGGGACTCTGTACGCACTTCCTGGGAGGATGACAGACGTGGAAGGAGCCCTTGGGGCCAGACCTAGACCAGGTGACTGATCTGCCACCACTCACTCCTTTCATTCATCCAAAACTCCTTTACCGAGCAGAGACGAATAGGGCACTTGCTCTAGGAGGGGGCGGTCTAGCTGGGAAGGTGGTCCCAGCGTCTGTCCCATTTGGCCACTTACTGTCCCCAAGCTGCTTTGTACACATGCCCTCACTCTCCCCTAGAATCATCCTGACCATGCCCGAACCTCATCTGTCCAGAGTAGTGTTCAGTAATTCTTCCATGAGTCAGACCCTCCGCTAGTCACCCCGCACTGTACAGGCATGATTAAGGCCGGAGACGGGAATTCTGCCCTAGGAAGACGTAAGACATGGTCTTATGGGACAGAAGGATGCCCGAGCAAGCAGAGCCAGAGAGGAGGGGTGCACCAGGGGCGCTTATGGGACCCAGTGATATAGAAGGGCTGAGGATGAGAAGTGGAGAATGATGGAGCAATGGCGTGGGGGGAGAGGGGGCAGTCTCAGCATGGCTGGGAGACTGGCAGGGAGGGGGAGGGAGGTTGGAGGCTCCCAGTGGGTGAGGACACGGGAAGCCGCAGTACAGCACGTGGACCTCACCGGAGGCCGTGGGAGCTGCGTGTGGGTGGTGGGGTCTCTGATGAGGGTAGGGAGGAGGACAGGAGCCAGCCTGGACGCAGCAGAAAGCCAGGAAGCTCCTGCACCCTTCCAGAGTGGGATGCGAAGGGCCTGAACCCAGACGGTGAAGAAAGTGGCATGTGGGCAGGAGACGCGGCCCAGTGTGGGAATAGGTCTAACGGAGGAGGGCAGGTGAGGCGAGAGCAAAATCCAGGGTGCCGTGAGTGCCTCCAGCGTGCTGACAAGGTGCACAGCGGTGCCGCCCCCCGAGGGGAGGAGGAGAAGGTGGCGTGGGAAGATGCTGAGCTCTGCTCTCCATGTGCAGGGGTGGATGTGCGGGACGTCCGAGGGGACCAGGCCAGAAGGCAGTTGAAGGCACCGAGCTGTTTCCTCTTCTGGGTGAGGATTAGGACACGTCTGGACATGCAGAGGGAGGGCTAACCCCCTGGCTTTGCGGAGTCATAGCTCCTGCTTCTCCAGCGGCTGAGCCGTGGCGTATGAGGACACAGCCCCTCCCCGGCCCTAGAGCTCCCCACCGGCCCGGCCACAGCCACCTGAGCTCCCGTGTCAAACCCCTGCCTCCCCTGCCCCCCAACAGAGGCTGGTCCCTAAAGCACACTGTGCACCTGACTCGCCAGAGCCGCTGGCTGCAAGAGCCACCTGGTGCGCCTGCCTCCCCCGGCCTGTGTCTGTACCGACTGTGTGCCGGCGCCCCTGCAGGTACCGGCGGTGCAGCAGCACGGCACGAGTGAGCGGGCCACCCGCTCCCGGAGGCGCTCTTGGGACCAAGGGCCGGTTGGTCTGAACGTGGCAGGCCCAGGACCCAGCAGGGCTTCGGCACGAGCCGAGGGTTTCCCTGAATGCAGCAGAGCCAGCTTTGCTCCCGTCCCAGCAGCAAGAGTGCCCAGGAAGAGCCCGAGCTGCCCTGGCTGGTGCCAAGAGGATGAGCTTCCTCCCCGTGGTGTCCCCACACCCTCTGACTCTCGCCGGGACTCAGCTCCTGGGCCCTCAGCAGACAGCGGCTAGGCCATAAAGGCTGGAGAGGGTCTCCTGGCTAAGGGGACTCCAAGTCTGGCTGAGAGGGGCGTCCATCCTGGAGCTCCTGGCCCCCAGGGCAGCCCATCCTATGGGGACCCAAAGCCTCCAACAGCGGCTGCCCAGCGGCTTCCCAGCGGTGTCTCTGGGCGACCGCTAGAGGGCGGGAGCGAGCCGCGGTCCAGCGGGCTCCCAGGTGACCCGCAGGCAGGACCCAGCTGGAGTCCTCTCAGCGCCCCTGCTGGGAGCCCTGTTGGGCCCAGCAAGCACCCCCTTCGAGGGTCATGGGGACGGGCCATAAAGGATGCCTAAGAGTTCTCCTCCAGACGGCAAGAGGAAGGAGGAGGTGGTTGAGGGGGAAACTGAGGCACCCAAAAAGAAGCAACAACCCTGTCACCCTTGTGGGTGCCCTGAGGAGCCCAGTTTGAAAACCACAGCTCTGGGCCAACACCTTATGGTAGGAGACCCAGGCCCAGAGACCGGAGGGGCAGGCATCTGGTCATTTAACCTGTTCACGCAAAAGCCCGCACCCAGCACCCGCTGCTTAGGTCTGGGGGCGGGGGGGGCTCCTGATTCCCAGGAGACAGCGCCACGCTTAGCTGCCCTCCGTCTGGCACCACCCCCCAAGGTCCCCGAGTGTGGGAGTGTTCCGGCAGGGGACTTCCAGCACGAGAATCTACTCTCATCCTGTTCTGGGGGCTGCAGGTGGGGGTAGGGCTCGTCTCCTCTGTGGGGGAGTCTGTCCCCAGCCTGCCGTTGGTGTCCCTCCGCGTGGAAACACCCCAAACTTGTTGCTGTTCACTCTTCCCTAGGCCTGCTCCCTGTGTCCCAGATTTTCCTCTCCACCCCATGCCCTGTCTCTCCTCCTTCTAGAAGACACATGTCACGGGGTGCAGGGCCCTCCGTAAATCCAGGGTGACCTCATCCCCAGATCCCTAACCGATCACATCTGCAAAGACGCTGTGGCCAAGTAAAGCCAGGCTGAGGTCTGGGTGGGGTGTGGGCTCGGGGGACACCCTACTCAAGCCCCAGCCAAGAGGTCATGGGCACCCACCCCGATGGGTGTGTGCGAGCTGGGCGCACCCCATCCTCGAGGACCGAAGCCTCGGGAGCCGGCAGATAGGAGTGGTCCCAAGGTTAATTAATCATTACATTAAAAATTCACCCGTTAGGGGCCCCGCAAACAGGAAAAGTATTAATCACTCGTTTCCTCAGAGTGACAAGTGCATTTCCCTAAATTCCTGGGCTGCTGACTTAACTGAATGCTAATCCCCACGCTGCTGCCTTTCCTGGGAAGTCACGGCTCATGAATATTCCAGGGTCACAATTTGCTTTTTAAAAGGACAGACTTATTATTTCATTTTTAAGCTTGCTGTCATGAATAGTAATATTCCAGGCCCTGAAATAATGAAATGGCAGCGACTTTCTGGTCCAGTCCCTGCCCCATAGGGGACCGGGTGGGGGTTCCAGGCCTCCTATCACGCCGTCCGGACACATGGTCAGCCCACGGGAGCATCGCTGCCTGAGCAGCAGGTGGGCTGCAGCCCCTTCCCTTCCCCTGGGCACTTCACAGTTTATAAGCAGGTGTACCCTTGGCTCCTGAGATCCTCCTGGCCACGATCGTTGTCACTAGCCAAGGAGGTGGGAAGCTAGACAGAGAGGCCAGTTCAAATCCTGATCCCAAGTGACCCTAGCCAAGTCCCTCTGGGTCTCCATTGCTCACCTGTGAAATGGGGTCTCGAGCCAGGATTTGAGCCGGGCTTAGCTGATGCCAGAGCCGGTGTTCTTAAGCCTCTCGCTGCGGCCTCAGGTCTGGGAGAGAGAGGTACTGGGACCCCCGGCCCTGACGTTTAGATCTTTGATCTCCGTGGAGCAGGAGTGATGGCACCCCCAGACAGACGGAGGAGGCCTACAGCCCGGCAGCGTCCCAGGGAACGTCTTCTCAGTGTGATCTCTACCACTTGATGAAATTATGGGCCGTTCCAAGCACCTAGTAACCCGCAGCAGCTCACTAAACACGTGTTTAAGTGGAAAATCCGATGCCATGTCTCCCTTCCATGACCGTTCAGACGGGAAGGAACTCCTTTTCAGAGATGGGCTGCTGGTAGGTGGGAAGCTCCTCGGACCCCAGCCCTCCCCCGAGCCTCGGTGCCCTCGTCAGCGCTAGCCTCCCTGCCCCCAGCCTGTCGCCAGACAGACCCTAAGGGCCCCCACCACGGCCGTCTGTGGACTGGGGGTCACCTTCTCAGCCTGGTCTCAGGTCGGCGGCCAAGGGGGCCCAGCCCCGCACCTCACCTGCCTGGGCTTCCTCACTCTCTGCACCACAAAGCCCCCACCCCAGCTTGTACTGAACCCCCCCCCCCACAACCCCCGAGACTCCATTCCAGCCTCCCTCTGCTGCAGAGCCCACCCCGGCTGCCCCCACCAGGCGTGAGTCCCCCTGGATCCGAGCTCAGGCCTTCCTGTCTCCCAGTCCTCACCTGCCTCACTGGCAGACAGCTCTGGTTCCTGGACCCCAGGCCCAGTGCAGCGCTTGTGGGAGAGCCCGTGGCCATGTTCTTGTTTTTTGTTTTTGTTTTTTTAAAGACTTTATTTATTTATTTGAGAGACCGAGATCACAGGTAGGCAGAGAGGCAGACAGAGAGAGGAGGAAGCAGGCTCCCCTGCTGAGCAGAGAGCCTGATGCGGATCTGGATACCAGGACCCTGAGACCACGACCTGAGCGGAAGGCAGAGGCTTTAACCCACTGAGCCAGGTGCCCCTCTTGTTTGTTTTGAACGAGTGAAGAACGAATGAATGAACAAGTCGCTCTGGGCCTCGGTTGCTCACCTGCTCACGGGGGAGAGCCGTGACACAGGTTTACTCTGGAAATAATACGCCACGGACAAGGTGTGGCCCCCGAGAACTCCTCTCGGAGCATCACACCATGTCTCACTCTTCCAGAACAGAGTTACAGAAGGTGTGTCCATCCCGGGGTCTGGACCTCCAGGGGCCCACGGTGCCCTCTGTGGACAACCGAGGTGCCGCCCCACAGGCCCCAGGGATGGGGTTGGTGCAAAAAGTGGAAATCTCACGGGCTGGGTGCTTCTCCTCCCCAGCGCCGAAGCATGCTGGGATAGGCAGGCAGCACCGCGTGCACAGAAGGCATCACCGACCCCCGCTGAAAGCCACTGATGGGGACCAGAGCAGCTTTACCGTAACCAGACGTCTTCAACTGTCCCTGGGATCTTGTCACAGAGAATTTGAGTGTCCAGGGCCTCCAGAGGCTTCGTTTCCAGAAGGCTGTGTGCTTTTTGCTGAAATGGCATTTGTGGGACATGCGGTGATTTTTCCCAGGGACGCCATCGGCGCTGTGGGGGGAGGGGCTCAGGGGGCAGAGCCGCTCACCCAGGAGTGCCGTTTCCAGTCCCAGCCGGGGGATACAAGCCAATACCACACCCGTTGCCTCCGGGACAAGAACAGCACACAAGCCGCTCCCATGGGCTGGGGCCACGCCACCCTGGGGGACAAGCTTGGTGTCAGGAGCTGAGAAGCAGGCAGGCCTTCTCCGTCCCCTGTCCCGGCCCCCCCCTGCACCCTTCCTGTTTTCAGATGGGCGCCCTGGTTCCAGGAAGCCCCCGTGGCAGTGGGTAGAGTCAAGAGGCCCCTAGATGGACAGGAGACTCCCTGAGGTCATGCCCAGTCAGTGCAGAACAGGTTGGGACCCAGACCCCTGAGAGTCTTTCCCAGCTGGGGTGGCCCTCAGGTGCACAGCCTCAGGCAGAACCGCCCTCCACCCTTGCTGGAGAAGCCCCGTAGACCCTGAGATGCAAAGTCCTTGGGAAATGTTACCAAACCCCTGCCCGCTTTGCCAGAGTGAGGAGCCCGCAGGCGGAGGTCAGGACGGTGTCCCAGACCCCGGTGCAGGCGCGGCCGTGTCTCTCTCCGAGGTGCTGAAACACTGCCCTGGCTCAGGCTGCCCCGCCGGCTGGCGTCATCCCGTCTGGGCTACCCGTGGACGCCTGTCCAGCTCCTCCACCACACTGCTCACCATCCCCGTGTGCTCACTTTTAACTTTGTAATTGTGGTAAAATATATATGACATGCCACTGACCGTTTTTAACCGTTTTTTAAGTGCATGTCCAGGGGTGTCAGGCACATTCACATCCATCCCTAGAACACGACGTTCGTCTGTCCAGACTGAGCCTCTTTCCCCATTAACCATTGACTCGTCCCCCCAACTCCAGCCCCCAACCCCCGCCCTCCCCCTCCCTGCCTCTGTGGTCCAGCTCCTCCGGGCCCTCCTGGGAGTGACTCCTTCAGGTCGGTCCCTCTGTGCCGGGCGGACCTCACCGGGGACCACGTCCTCCTCGTCCATCCACGGTGTGGCCGGTGTCGGGATTCCTGCCTCTTTCAGGCTGAGTCATGTTCCGTGGTGTGGACGGACTGCGTTGTTTATCCATTCGTCCATCCATCACTGGACCCTTGGGTTGTGTCTACTTCTGGCTGCTTTGAACGAAGCTGCTATGGACATGGGTACACGAACACCTTCTTAAAACCTGCTTTCCATTCTTCAGGGCACATACCCAGAGGGGGATTGCTGGGTCAGACAGCAGGTCAATATTCAGTTTTTAGAGGACACCCCCCCCGCCCCCCGTCCTTCCTTCCATGGTGGCCACACCACTCTGCACCTGCACCCAAAGCACGCAAGGCTCCCCGTCTCCACGTCCTCGCCGACACTTACATCTTCTGCGTTTGATGGCAGCTATCCCAATGGGCCCGTCCTTCTCTTGTTTTCCTCCTGCTGTTCTTTTGGCTTTGTTTCATCTTGTGGGAGTTTTCCAGGGGCAGGCATGATGGTCGAGATCATGATTCTGGAGCCAAACAGATCTGATCCAAACACTCGCCCTGACACTCACCAGCTGCGTGATTGCGGCCTGCTGTCCGAGAACGGAGGAAGGCCTGTGAGGGACCAGCAAAGGGCAAACAGGGGGAAACGGCAGCTCCCTTTATTGTTAGCATGACCTGGGCTGGGCTGCATGTTTAGGGAGGACTGTCATGCAGAGGACGGCTCACACGGGTGACCCAGCTGCAGGAAAGCTGCGGAGAGGTCCCACCCTTGCCAGCCCCCTCTGAGGACAGCACCTCTGGGGGCACGGGGCATGGTGGCCGCGGCCTCGGAAGCACCTCCTTCCCCGATCGGAGGCGGGCGTCCTCAGCGATGAGCTAACACTTCCCAGTTCTGAGATAATGACCTCTGAACACGCACCAGAGAGCTGATGTCCGGACGCCCCCAAGGCAGGAAGCACCCGGCTCCGATTCTGGGAACACGAGTCATTTAAGTGATTGCCTTGCTGAATATTTCATGATTTACATTAATGGCTTTCTGGTGTTTTTCATAACAAAACTGTCCACATTATGATGGTTAAGATGTGGTCATTCCAGCCACTCTCCCTCTGCACACCCTCTCAGAGCGCCGGCCACCATCCCTCTGTCTACCTGACTCCTCCCCGAGCCCGCGTGTCCTAACCCAGGCGCCCCTCCTCCAGGACCCACGGTCCTGCCCGAAGCCGGGGCTTAGGCACTGAGATGTGCCCCACAAGCTGGCCTGGGGTCTGGAGCTGGAGGGACCCCCACAGGTCCCCGTCACATGCTCCCTAAGAGCGCCAGGCACCCCCAGGAATACACTTTTGTAGTTAATCGAATGTGCGCGCTCTGTCAAAGCAACCTGAGTTTTTACTGAAGTCTCTCGTCTGCCCAGGGTCCCTTCGCTGTCGTAGGGGCTGCTCTGGGCCTGGACGGCTGTTACAGACTTTCCTCGTTTCAATGACCTTGACAGCTCTGGGGAGCACAGGACTGGGATTTTGTGGAATGGCCCTCAGCTGGGATTTGTTCAATGTGTCCTTTGTGACTGGACTGGGGGGGTGGTTTCGGGGAGACCCCAGAGCTGAGGTGCCCCTTCTCAGCCCACGTGTCAGACACACCATCAGGTGATAGGCCAGACAGTGACCTTGGTGACCTTGGTGGCCAGCGGAGGCTTGGTGAGCAGGGCTTGCCGCGGGCCACCCATGCCAATGCGTACCGTGTGCCCCGAGGGGCGTCTGTGCGGAGACCCGTCTCCCCGCCCGCTCTGCAGACCAGCGTGGCCCACAGAGATTTATGACCTCAGCTTAGAGTCCGACATGACCCTGTTTTGCTCACTCTGTTCCACTTTGGGCCCCTGGCGCTCTTTCATGCTGGCCTGTGTCCCTTGTACCCTCAGTGGTGCTCTGTTCATGGCCCCCAGATACTTTCTTAAGCATATATCTTTTAATTGTGGTAAAGAATATAAAACATAAAATTTACCACCTTAGCGTTTTTGAGCGCACAGCTCAGGGGCGTCAGACACACTCACGCCACCACGCGGGCCGCCCTCCTTCCGTCCCCAGGACACTCCACCTTCTCAGACTGAGCCTCTGTCCCCTCGGAAAGCTGACCGCTCCCTTCCCCGCCCGGAGGCCAACGCGCTAAGTCCACCGGCTGCGGGGTATTACGTGGGGGCTGGGCCTCCACCGGCGGGGTGGGGGCAGGTGGGGGGAGCCACAACGGGGAGAGTCCTGCCCCCTCACCCCAGGGCAGGGTGCCCAGCCAGGCCCCAGGGTTCAGGCCCCCACGCTCCGCAGGACCCATGGTGCCCTGGGGGGCTGGAATATTTCAAAACCCCTAGTACAACATCCCCAAAACCGAAACCCATCAAAAGCTGCTTTGAGGTGCCAAGGCAAGACGCTGTCAGCAGGACGCAAACAAAACAAAATCAGTTTCTTCTAAGCAACGCGTGGCCTCTGCTCGTGAGGTCTAATGCCAGGGCTTGCTGGCTCCTCTCCAACACATCTGCTCGCCCCGAGAGAGCCCTGGGTCACCCCAGCTGTCAGCACTGAGACCTCAGACACCTGGGCCCAGCCCCGTAGGCATCACGTCCGGAACAGAGGCCTCACAGGTTCCAGCCCGAGGACAGGCTGTGAGGGCGGCCTGGTGAGCCCTCACTCTGCAGCCACCGCGGGGGAGGTGTGTGGGAGGTGACAGCTGACCCCCACAGCCCCGGGGAGGTTGGTCATGAGGGTGACACCGCTGGCCCCCTGTGCACTCCCATCAGGGCCTCTGGAAAACTGAGGCTCATGGGGGAGGCGATGTGCAGTCACCCGGAACCTCCCTGCAGATCCCGGGACTCTGTGGGCTGCCCCGTGGCTTTCCCACCCTTGGGGGTCCTGAGGCTGAGCCCAGCCCAGGTGCCTGCTCCCAGGGTGGGAGGGGGAGGCTGGCTGCCTCTGGGGGCCATTCCTGTGGGGGTTAAGGGAGCCCTTAGGGGCCTCACAAATCCCTCCTCCTCCCACTGGGCTGGTGTGCCACCGACCTTGGCGACCAAACACGGAGGCACCAACCCAGGGACGCCAGCTGTGAGTGAGTCAGGAACCAGCAGGCTCAGCGCACCGGCCTCTCATCAGCCAGCTGGGGACCTGGCACACAGCCCAGGTGGCAACGGTCTGTCCCAACTGGGGGCCACGTGGAACCCCAGTAGGGACACAATGTCGGCCCATCTTCATCCGGTCCCTATGCAGAGAGCCAGGAGGCCTGGGCCACCCATGCCCCCGCTCAGCTCCAGGACACCCGAGGAGCATTCTGCTTTCATGGGTAAGGATGGTGAGTCCCCACCTCCCCAGTCACACAGCCGCAGGGGACTGGAGGCAGGACATGCACCCCAGCCCTCGGCCCGTCTGCACCCTGGGCCATCATCTGCAGGGCAACAGAGCCAGCTGGAGGGGTGGGTGAGGGGGACTCAGGAGGGCACAGGGATCCGGAGTGCAGGGGACCTCGGTCCCCATGGGCTGTAGTGGGTGCCCACCTGGCTGTGCTCAGTCCCTGTCACTCATGGACTCACCCCCCACCCCAGGGGAACAAGTCTCACGAAGAGAAGAGCACACGGAGGCACAGAAGGGGGTGCTGGCGGCTCGCACCCCCCAACCTCCCGTTCCCCCAACAGGCCCAGAGTGTTAGGGAGGTGGCAGGATTTGGAGGGGTCCCCACTTCAGTCGTCCAATTCTGCCATGGACGGGGTCTCCCTGGGATGGTCACGGGGCTTGGATGGGGTGGTCATTGGGAGGCCCAGCCCACCCTCCCCTCCCTTCCCCTCCCCCTCCCCAGCAAGTTTCCCCCCTCCCCACCCCTCCCCACCTCTCTTCTCTCCCCCTCCTCCAGCCACCCTCCCCGACCTCCGTCCCCTCCTCCTCCCCCCATCCCAGCCTGGCCCAGAGGCCGCCCCCCCACGCGGTCATGGAGGCGCCTGCAGCTGCACACACTGCATTCAGATCAGGTCCCTGCCCAGGATGGTGGTGGGAACACAAACGTTCCTAACCCTTACCCTGTCCACCCTCCCTCCTCCACACAGGCACTTTCTGCAGAGGCAGCGAAGTTCCCGACACCACCCCATCCCAGACACATGCTGTCTGGCCGGCCCCCCGAGGATGCCTTGGCCGCCCAGAAGCCCAGAAGATATGTCCCTCCTGCTCTGGGCCGAGTGCCCCACGGGGCTTACACCTGCCCATGGCCGACCCCCAACCCCGGGCTGGACTGGGCAGTGGTTCCGGCCAGGCCTCCTTCCTCTGGGGCCGCTCAGACCTGGGCTAAGGCCTGACCTGGGTTCAAGAATCACTCTGCCCCTTGGCCACCTCGAGATTGTCTTGGAGACACACCAGCAGCTTTGAAGTTTTCGTGCTGAGTTCCGACGTGTGGCCGCCTCCGGCACCGCTTCCTAGGTGTCCCGAGGGTGCTCCCCCGGCACAGCGTCCCCAGGAGCCAGAGACACATCCTCCCTGGCTTTCGGGGACACTGGCCTCTGCTCCTCCCCACCATCCATCTCCCTGCTCTACCCCTTGCCCATGCCCTGCCCCCTCCAAGCTTGTCCCTTCTCTGGGCTGGCTCATGCTGGACACGTGGCCTGCTCCAGAGCTCCTCCTCCATGAAGCCTTCCAGACTGCTCCTGAAGCATCACCCGGTCAAGGTGGACCTCAGGCGTCCTTCTGGGGACCGAGGGACAGGGTTCCTGACCCACGGCTAGCCCACTCACTAGGACCCCCAGCAGCCCTTCCAGACCAGAAGGTGGGTGTAGAGGCCGGGGCTTGTCGGAGGTCTCCAGACATGCCTGGCAGAGTCAGGACCTGACTGAGCCTTCCACAGTCCCTGATCGTGGAGTCGGTGGAGGATTCAGGGGGTGGAGACTAGAGAGCCCCCAGCCCCAGCCTGCCAAGGGCCCGGAGTTGAGGGGCCATGGGGCCTTGGCATGCACAGATCAGGTTGGTAAGCAGGGGTTGGGGCGGTGAGGACTGTGAAGGGGGCCCGGCGGTGGCCATGTCTCAGGTGCACGGACTGTGAGTAACAGTGTCCTTAGTGGTCGCAGTGAACCATATGCACTGTCCCCTCCGCAGACCATCTGCTGGCTCCCCAGCCACAGCCCCGGGGCCACTGGAACACCCTCAGTCTAGGAGACCCCTGGAGTCTGCAGGGCCCCAGCCCCAGACACCTGCCCCTCACAGAACTGGGATAGGTTGAGACCTGCACCCATCCAAGAGTAGACACCCTCAGGGCCACCCAGAGAAGTCCCCACTATTGTGTTGTCGTCAGAGCCGCCTTGACCAAGCCCCATGGAGCGATCGAATCAGAGAGGAGTGAAAGGAAGATGTGGGGTGCGGCAGGGGGCCAAGGGACCCTCCTTTCTCTCGAGCTTCGGGAGGACCCGGGCTGCCCCAGCCCTCAGACCCGGCCCCCATGGCTCGCAGAGTCTCCCATGACTCTCGTGCAGAGAGGGGTCACATGTCCCAGATGGTGCCCAGGCGTGATACCAGGGCAGTAATTCCTAATTAGATAGACACAAAACTGGGGACGGGGAGCGATTGCCCGAAAACGTTGGACCTTGAGGAGCAAACACGTGCCCATCGTGGTGCGGACGTGCGGCCATAAAGCAGGGACACAGGGAGCCGGGCGGCGAATACGGAAACCTTCTCCGAGGGCCGCGCGCTCAGAAAGGGGCCGCTTCCTGGAGAGCGAGCGGAGGGGACCGACCGCCTGCTCCGAGCCTGATTTATCGGCACAGACGCTTGTAGTACTTGAAATTAATAAAAATATTTAATAAAGAATCAAGATGTTTTATCTGTAATGCAAGAGAATCACATTGCCTATATTTTTATTACTGAAAAATTGGAAGCAGGAAGAAATAGTGATGTCAGCTACTGGATAAACGACAGAAATGCCCATTCCGGTTACGTGCCGCGCTCCGCGATCTCGCTCTGCCCCGAGCACAGAAGCTACATGCCACCTCTCCGGCGGCTGGCAAACCCGCTCTGCGCTGTGGCGCCTAGTACTGCCCTGTTCTCAACAGCACAGGGAAGCGGTTAAATAAGAAATAAATTTGGCTGTCACTGCATTTAAAATCAAATCAAGGATCATTTGTTACCCCAAATGAAACCAGCTCTCCTTCCCTGCCCATAAGTAGGCCGCTGTTTGCTGAACCATTTAGAAATGTATATAGAGTAAACTCGGCGCATAATGGCTTGTACTGAATATGATCTTTATGGGGCTGCCGGCGGAGCTGCCAGCGAAGCCATAAGCAGCACATGGCTTTTTTTAATTTAAAGTTATAGGTATGAGACTTCGCAGGTCCGGCTCAGACTGAGTCTTGTTGGTGGAGGCCCGCAGCATGACGTGGGGGCCACGGTCCCGGGACCCCTTCTGCTCCCACCACCGGCCCCTGGTGGGAGGAGGGCCGAAGCAGGACGGAAGGTGCCCGTCCCGTCCCAACCCTATGTGCACCCATCCGCCAGGGGCAGCAGGGCCCAGAGGAGGAGACCAGGAGTTGACCCAAAGCGACTTGCCTTTCTCACACGGAGATAAGCATCTGTGGCCGGGGCGCTGGCTGAGAAGCAGGGCAGGCAGTGGGACCAGGAGTGGGGATCCCAGGCTGGCCCCAGACGGCTGGTCCACAGTGACTTTCTGAGATGGGCTCAGGGGGCCTCCTGAGAAGGTAGGGCACCCCCCAGCCCAAGGTGACCTTTACAAGAGTTCTCAACCCCGACATTCACAGGGTTTCGTACTATAAGGGGTCGAGGTGTAGGAAAGGCACTAGCCCTCGCCCTGGCCTCTGGGACCAGACAATTCAGGGAAGAAGCAGAGGAGGTGACTCCAGAGCTTGCCTGGGGGCTGGGGAGAGCATCCCTTTTCCCCAGGCCCAGAGAACTGGTACACAAACCCGGGAGCGGGCCTGTCTCCTGCCCCAGGCTGTCCCCTTGTGCTCTGCAGCCTTCCCTCAAAGCTGTCCCCACCAGATGTCAAGGCTGAGATGCTGGCACCAGCACCATTCACCATGGGCTGTCACTCCTGCCCTTTCTCCCTGCACTGCCACACCCACCCCCGACCCCTGACCTGGGAAGTCAAGCCTAAGCCTGCAGGAGGGTCGGGGCGGGGGAGGGGCGGTGAAGGGGGCTGGGAAGGGGTGGCCAGGGCTGGAGACAGCACCCTGCAGCCTCTCCCCCGAAACCCAGGGCTGTGGTTGCAGCAGCGTCCTCTGCCCGGCCAATGCTGGTCACAAGTAAGGGCAGGAGATGCCTGGCAGTTGCTCCTCATGGGGAGACTGAGTGCCGGGAGAGGAGCGGAGAGCTGGAGAAGCGGATGGAGAGGGTCGGACTGGATGGAAGCTTGGCTGGCCCGGCCAGCTGTGAGCCTGAGGCCCTGCCTCTGCGCCCTGACTTCCGAGACCCCCACACGGTCCTGCAGGGCTGAATGTGCCCAGCGGCTCCGCAGGGCGGTCCGGTGAGCGTCCCGAGTGGCCACTGCTGCTGGCCCAGGGCGCTCGGGTTAGTGGCCCCTGGTCAGGGGCCTGCTGGGCTCAAATGTGCAGCAGAAGCTCAGACGTTCATTGCTCTGCCCTTTCGTGGAGCGTTTAACTGCTCCTGGAAGGAAACTCGGCCAACAACCACGATTGTAGACTCCATCCTTGTTAGAAGATTATGTTTGACCAAAAGCCTTTTGTTAGCTCATTATTTCACATTTTCTCCTCCCTCAAAAAAACCCCTTTTATCTGGCCCTAATTTTTAAATGTTCAAGGAATACAGATTATGCCTGGGCAGTATGGGCAGGCACGGGACCGGCCCGAGGGGATGCTCCTGATCTGAGGTGCAGAGCCAGCCCCTGCGGGCTCAGGGCCCCTCCCTCCTCCTCTCCAGGTAAGGTTCAGGGTGTGCAAGAGGCTTCTGTGCTTCCTGCCCGCTGGGGACTCACCGTCAGCCAAGGGGATGTTCCTCCCCCATTGGGGGACCCCTTGGAGCCTGCAGGGATGGTGAGGCATGGCCCTTAGTGGACCTGTGGGGACGAGCAGCTCCGTTGTCCTCCGGCCTGGGGCAGAGGCGAGGGGGCGGGCTCGGGAGCTGAGCGTCCAGGCCTTGCTTCCTCGGAGGCCGGGGAACACCACGGGGCCTTTGTGTTGCCTTCTGCTGGGTACCCGGCGCGGCCTCACGAGCCCCTGGGGCCTCCGACCTCTGTTCCCCGTGACATGGCTGCCAGGTCTCTGGAGGCCGGGGCCCAGACACAGATGGGGAGAGACCCCAGGGCCGGTGCTGGCCGTGGTCTACACATGGCCCCTCCACCCACCGTGCGGCAGAAACGGTCTCTCCCCTCAGCCGCCGCAGAGGGAGGTAGAGAAACAGGCTCGGTGAGGGCTCCCACGCGAAGCCCCCCGGCCCGGAGAGCCAGCCTCAGCACGCTGCGTCTCACACGCGTCCACAACGTGCTGTGGGGCACCGCGCTCCCCGGAGCCCCCGGCCTGACCGAGCCCAGCATCCGGAGCCTGCCAGCACTCCTTGGTCCCCCTCTGCCCAGCAGCCCCATATGCAGCGAGACCGTCCAGCGCGCCGCTGCGCCCCCGGGTGGCTGGGAAGAAAGCCGAGGCTGAGGGTCCACCAGCCCGAGAGGGGCGAGCACTGCGGGCGGAGGGGTTCAAGCCCCTTCCGGCCCCCACCGTTCGGCAGGCTGTCCTTATTGCTGGAGGACAAATTGCTCTCTGACAATAATCAGATGACCGGGCACTTAATTATGAGGCCATGAGACAGCAAGATTATTAATTTTGAATCATGCAACCCACTCCTAAAAGCTAAGCGTGGACAGCGTGGACAGCGTGGACGCTCCTGGGGCCCTGGGAGCAGTCGGAGGCTAGGGGGTTCCAAGCACCAGAGTGGGGGCTTCCAGGCAGCCCCAAACCTCTCCCTCCAACCAGGGGAGTCTAGGTTGCAGGGGAGTGGTGGGGCCAGGGCTCCGGTCCCCCACAGAGGCTGCCCTGCCAGCATGCCCGAGTCTGACCCCAGTGAGACCGAGCCAGCCCCTCATGCCCACAGAGGGCCCATCTTGCAGTCGGCACTGGGCAGCCTCCTTTCCGAAGGGCCCAGTTCCGCTGAGAAGGTCCAGGGCCTAGGAGTCCCTCCAGCCAGGGCGGGTGTCGGCAGGAGTGTCCTCGGGAAGGAAGGGGACTTGGGCATTGGCACAAGGCTGACCTCAAGAGGTGGCCTATCCCCAAACCTAGGGACACTTGCTCCCTCCTAGAGCTTCTCATCTCTTCCCACACCTCCCGTCTCCCCAGAGTTCTGTAATTCCTCCCACAACATCTCCCAGCCGCGGGGTTCCCCATCCTCCCAGGTCTGCCGAGGCTGCCCCAGGGATGAGGCTGGGGGACAGGTGGAGGCCAGACCCCTGTCGTGGGGCTACAGACCGGAGCACAGCAGGGGACACCCTCCCCGGCCACGGGCAAGAAGCCGCATGCCAGGCCGGGCAGCCTGTGTGAGCCGACTGCCAGCCAAGCTGGCGGCTGGTGCCGCTTGGCTGGCAGGAAGGGATGTTTGCAGACTGCCACCGACAGCTTCCCAGCCGAAGCCGCGCTGGTTAAACAGAAGAAGTGAGCAGTGCCCACGGGCAGATCCCCACCGGGAGGAGGCAGGCAAGGCGCAGATGCAGAGGGCACATCCCCTGGGGGCTGGGATGCTGGGGGAGCCTCCCCTCCCCACCTTATCCACCCCTGGCCGCCTGGGCCTGGGCTCTGGTGCCAGGCTGGGGTCCCAAACCCTCCAAGCCTCTCCCTCCCACCTCTGTGGACAGTCAGGGTGGCCACCCTGTGGGCCCTAGGGTGGTGGGCACCTGGATGAGACCTGGGGGAAGGAGCCTTGGACCCCCTGCCAGGGGTCTCTTCTCTCTCTGTCCTCCCAGGTGGGCTGCCAGGTGGGCTGAGTTGACTGACCTCCTCTGGGGAGGGGTAGAGGGCAACCTCTCTTGCCTCCCAGCCTGTCCTAGCCCTACTCTCTACGGAGGCCGACGTCACGCTGCCCACCGGCCTCCTACGGACGGGGAGGGCATGTCCCTGACAGCTACCCCAAGACAGCCTGGGACCTCAGTGCGCAGCAGGGTCCCAGTGAGTGTGGGAGGGATGGCGAGCATCTCGGGGGAGAACCCCAGGAGGGTCCACAGGCCACCAGGAGGGTGAGGAGACTCCAGTGGGGGCTGGGAGATGGAGTAGGGCAGAGGAGGGAGCAGAGAGAGATGGGGAGGGGGAGGGGCCCGGGCTTCCACCTGGCCTCTCCCCTCGGCTTCAGTTTCCTAACTGGCAACCTGGGTCCGCAGGGGCCCCTCCCGGGCAGTGTCCCTTGCAGCGCAACGTCCTCATGCTGAGAAGGGCCCCAGCCTTCCTTGCGCCTCCCCCAGGTCCCCGCAGGCTGAAGGAACCCGGGATTCCACCCTGTGCTCCAGGTCAGCCAGGAGGGACTGGGCTCGGGAAACTCCAGGTGGGGGCGGGGCAGGCTGGGCCAGAGAAGCCACACCCCACGCCCCGATCCCTCTGCACCTCAGCTCCAGCGACTGATTCTTGAGGTAGGTGCCTGGATCTCATAATCAAAGAATAATCAATGGGTCTTTAATTTCCATACAATAACTGTCTTATTAAATCTAAATTTAACGTGCTTCTAGAATTAATTTAAAGTGTTACTGCACCCACCATCTGCTACACGAAACACAGACGCCGGGCGCATGTGACTCAGCAGCGCAGAAGCAGGGCTCTGCAACTGTGGCTCCTGGGGGCCGCCCCCACCCCTGCCCCAGCAGGCCCGCCCCGGCCTCTGTCTCGGGGAGCGCAACCCCAGAACCAGACTGGGAGTCTGCCAGGAGATGGGGTGTCCTGGCCCTGGCAATCAAGGCCTCAGGAGACCTCCTCTCTCCAGGGCTGGGCCCCCCATCTTTCTTCCTGCTGGGCCTCTGCCCTGACGTCCTTCAGTGCCCACTCTGGGGCACCCCCAGCAGGATGCCTTCCTGGCCCTCAGCTGCTGCCCAGAGCACCATGGACCCTGGAGACGCGCAGGGTGTCCAGCAAGCACACCGTGGGCGCCTGTGGGCCCGCAGGCTCTGTAGGGGGAAAACCTCCCGACAGCCCACCCTGGACACTGGACTCAGGACACGGGGGCTTCTCCACGCACCTGTGTGGCTAGGGTCTGACTCCAGGACCTCTCTGGAAGGGGGACAAGATGGGGGACAGGCCTGGGGGGGATGGAGCACCTTCCTCCCACAGTCTGCAGGGGTCGGGGTTCACGGATGAACACGGACATTGGGAATGGGGGAGGGCATGTGGGGACATCCTGGGGGCTTGGGACGGGGAGTCTACTGGCTCCTTGATCCCTTCCCTTGGCCTGCTGGATGGCTGTCTTGCCCTCTACTCCTCCCCAGATTCCATCTGACTGGGGCGGGGTGGGGGGGACTGAGGCCCAGAGGAGCTGAGAGCTCGCCAAGGCCAAGGAGGAGAAAGCAGCAGGGAGTCCTCTAACCACTGGCCCTGGGTGCTCCCAGGGGCCCCGCGCCCTCCCCTTCCAGCCACGGCTCCTCCTGCGTGGGTCCCTCCACACAGGTGTGTCCTCAGAAAGTTCCAAGTCTGCAGAGCTGGCTTCCGCCTGGACCACAGCCTCCGTCCTCACAGTCCTCACGAAATCGACTGCTCGCTGATGAAACTGATTTCCATCCCACTGAGTCCTGCAGGCAGCCTGCACTCCAGGACCGCATTCTGAGCACAGACATATAATCAAACGGCAAAAAGCAGAGGGCACAGAAGGCCTCTCTGCCAATCGAATAAAAGCTAAATGGCCCGAGCTTTTAGGCCTAATCACTGATGTATTCCCACTTGGGGTGGGTCTACGGCAAAGCCCATCCGATCAAGGCCGGGCTTTTCCGAGCATTTTGGCATCGGGTCCTAATTTCCCTCCCAGACATGCGCGCTTTGCCAGTCCTGCTCTCTCAGCTGCGGTGGCCTGACGTTTCCCTTCCAGCCCAAGTCCAGGGTCCCCTGCGGGAGGGCCTCCCCCACTCAGTCCTGGAGATGCTCTTGGGACCAGCACTGGGCAGTGCACGTCCTCCTGGCATGTCCCCTGGGACTGGAGTCCCCATCAGGGCTGAAGCCAGGGCACAAGTCAGCCCTCCAACCTAGGCAGGCTCTGGGTCTGCACAGAGCCCCGGCCCGGGGAGGCACTGGAAGGGGTGCGTGGGGTTGTAAGGCCCAGTGGCTGCCCAGGGCCTATGTGGAGACAGAGGCCAACACCCCTGCAGCTGGTCCCTGAGTCCACGGGGACCCTTTCCAGCCCCGCAGAGCTTCCAGGTGGTGAGCCCAGCTTTGCCTACCTCCCCTCCCTCCCTACCTTCCCATCCCTTCCCCGGCCTCTCCACCCACTGTCTCGCCTCTCGCCTCTTGTCCTTGGACAAAGAGCAGAGCCCTCCCTTTCACCCCCACTCCGTGGGCAGGGAGAGAAGCCAGTCCAAGCCTGGAGCCCCTTCCTAAGGCCTGGAGTCCATCCTGGCCCAAAGGCCATCCCTCTCCGCCCCAAGCTCTGCACCCCAATCCCCCTCCATATGACCCCCGTCCCCTGTCTGTGTGGCACGGGTGCCTTGTGGAGCACGCTGCCCGGGGCATCAGCCCTCAGGGCTACCCCCACCTGCGGGGGTGGGCCCGGGGCGGGGCTTTGTCCCACGGCCCCGCCCCTCTGCAGGCCTCAGCTTCTGCAGGCCATAGGGCACAGGGGAGAGGGTGGCTTCCCCATGAGGGACGGGGGAGCCCTGTGGGTGGGGCCCACTGCAGAGTCCCTGCGGTATGGAGACCGAAGCCGCAGTTCGGGGATGGGCAGACACGTGCCAGTCTCACAGCCCGTGGCCCTAAGCTGGACCTCAAACCCGAGAGTCCCTTCAGCGCCACATCACTGGGGCGTCGAGGAGGGGGCCTGGAGAGGGGCCCAGCTGGTGGATGAAGGACGGGACAGTTGAACCACCAGGGTCCCAGCTGGCCGGGAGGCTGGGAGTGTTCATTCCGGGATGGCTTGGGGTCCACAGCATCCAGGCCTCTGTGGGCCCAGGGGAAGGAGGGGCCTCAGGAGGCAGCTCAGGACGGATACCCAGACCTCTGGGGCCCGTGGAGGTCACGTTCCCCATCCCTGCTGCTGAGACTGTCCCTGGGGGCTGCCCAGGGCCTGTATCTGAACACCCTGCCACTAGGGGTGACTTCCGCCCTCCCGCCCAAGTGCAGCCCCCCAGCTGGGGGCCATGACTTCTTCCTTGGGGGTGAACTTCTGCCCCTGCCCCGCTGCAGGAGAAGGGCTGGCCAAGGGCCTGAGCAGGGTGAGGGCCGCAGAGCTGGATGCCCTGAGAGGTGGTTTACAAGCGGGTGGGGCCCCTCTGGGCTGCCAGCGTGGGGCCCCCAGAACCTCCCATACCAGGGAGAGCTGCTTCCTGAACGGGTGCCCAGTGCTGCTGGGGGAGCCCTTTGCCAGAACCTGCCCCACCACAGGGAGGCAAGAGAGACACACATGGCTGGCTCCTTGCCAGGGTGGCTTCTGTCCTTAACCGATAGAGCTGGGCTACAGCCACACACCAGCCCACCCCTCCAGGAAGGGGGAGCGGAGCCAGGAGCCGGCCGGCCCCAGGCTATGCACCCAGCCTGGGACACGGGCTCTGTCCCAGCCTGGCTGGCCCCAGTCAAGGCCTTGGTCTCCCTGCCCCTGATGGCCAGCCCTGGAGAAGCAGGCTACCTTTCTGGGAAATCAGGGCCTCCAGACGCCCCCACCCCTTGAGGCAACGCCATCCATCTCCCAGTTCTGCAGTCTGTCTGGAGCAGTTAGTCAATTATGGGTCCCATGGGGGCTGGGAGCAGCTTCTGCTCAGTGAGACCTACCTCCCTGGTGTGGGTTGTGTTTGTGGGAGGGGTGGGGGGGAACCGAGGAGGACCCCCGGCGCCGGCGCCGCCTGGGCCAGAATGTTGCCCACTTTGGTTCCTCTGCCCTCCCCGCACCCTCTCTCTGTAGGCCCAGTCCCTGCAAGGGGGCCCAGGGAGCTCTGGATGGGGACCTGGGATCACAGCAGCCTTCACAGCCCCGGCCCACCCAGGACAGCCTCCGTTGGACTGATGGAGGCCCCCTCGGGGTGGGTCATAGGGCCAGAAGAACAGCCCCGGACCAGAGGTCCCTTCCAGCCCGCCCTCATGGCTGCATTTCCCCTGAGGCTACCCGGGGTGCCCCGACCCGCACCTTACCCTGGCCCAGCCCTGGCCCTCACCCCTGGCCACAGACACTCTCGGGGAGCCCAAGAAGCAGCATCCCGGGGGGAATGGCATCACACCCCCACCAGGCACACAGGTGGCCAGACCTCTGTAAAGCCCTACTGTCACCTCCTACTCACCCCCTGTGTGCTCGTCTTGTGTGTGCAGTAGCCAAAATGTCTCCAAGCTGGGGGCATCTCAGCACCCCATCCCTCCCTGCCCGGCCGAGGGCCCTAATCTACTGCCCACTGGCCCACTGTTCCCCTTTCAGTCCCAACAGAGATCCCCCAGTGGTCCCTGCGCAAGTGTCTGTGTCCACTTCCCGACAGACCCTCTTGCCCAGCCCTCCTGGGCCACCTGATAGAGCGGATGTGACGCAGAGCTGAGACTGACTCGCCCCAAGCCTCCTGGGCAACAGTGGAGGCCACTGCCCGCACGGCCCTGGGTGCTCAGTGCAGGCCCGCAGTCCCCCTCCAGGGAGGGCGGTGCCCACCCGGTGGGGTTGTGAAGAACAAAGCTCATCAATGACGACCGGGAGCTCCCAGCCCCCCGCCCCCCTCCTCCCTGCTCTCCCCCTGCACCGCCCCCTGCACCGGCCAGGCCCTCACCCTGACCTCCGCACAGCTTGGACCAGCAGGCCTTCCTCCACAGGCTCAGGATCACCCCACCCCAGGGGCTCTGACCCTTTATGCTGGGGACAAAGGGCTCCCGGGCAGAGCCTCTGGTCCTGCTGAGCCGCACCCTCCGCCCAGGAGGGACAAAGGGCTGAGCGGAGGGGCTGAGCTTCTGACGCCTCAGCCAGTCTCTCCCCAGACTGTGAGGGCAGGGAGGCCGGCTGAAGGACAGGGGCGGCGGCGGGGGGATTGCCGACAGGTGTCCGGCTGCTCCTCCTGAAACACCAGGAGGTCCCATGTCACAGGTCCCAGCAGAACTGGGTTCCAAGCCCAGACCCTCCTCGTACTCCCGTCCCGTGTGGGCCTCAGCTGGCCCTAGGCCGCCTGGATCGGGTGTCTGGAGGCCTGTGGACATCCCGTGGCCCAGAGACAGGTGTCTCTACCAGCCCAGGGAGGTGACAGGGTCTGCACCCCATCCAGCAGCTTGGAGGCGTGGGTGGGAAGGGGCTGGCACAGGCCCGAGATGACACTGGTCAGCTGGGCTGGGGGTGGCTGTGGAAATAAGACCGAAGCGGCACGCTGTCCCGGTGGCCAGAGCTGGGCTCAGCAGTAGGGTGGGGACACGCACACGCAGCTCCCCAGCCCTGTGAGGGCCAGGCTCCTTGAGCATTCCCAGGGAGAGAGTGTGATGTGCCATGGATACAGGGGACCCCATTCTGGGGACGTCACCATGAAGCACCCTGTCCCTGGGACAAGCTCGCTAAACAAGGGAGCAAATACATTCATGGTTTAGCTCAGCCAGAGACCAGCGGTGCAGCGGAGAAGGAAGACAGGAGCCCACCTCACAGGTGTCCAGGTATGGGAAGCACACGCAAGGGGCCTAGCGCAAAAATGTCCTTGCAGACACAGCAGAGAAACAAAGGAGGCAGGGAGTGGCCTGGCCTGGATCTGAGGACTCCAGGGCTCCCGGTCAGGCCAGGAGACCTGCCGTTCATCTGCAATTCCCCCTCTGTCCATGTGGGGGCAGCTGGGACCGGAAGCAGGTAGCCTCACACCTGGCGGGTGGCAGGCAGGTGAGCCAGGTGAGGTGGCTCTCCTAGTCTGCAGACAATACAAAGAAAAGGGGCCCCTCCCAGGCCAGCCCAAGGCCCTGCCCCAGGCATGTGACACCCCCTCCCCGCATCCTGCCCACCCAGCCCCCTTCCCATGTAAGATACGTCACTGGGGGAAGGGGAGGTGAGTGCGCTGCTGGGCAGCAAGCCTGGGCAGGCCCCTGCCCCACCTGTGTTCCTGGCTCCTGGGGATGTCCTGAGTCGCCGGGCCACCCCGCCCAACAGCCGGCTTTCTCCTTGGCTCCACAATGTCTCCCCCAGTCCCACTGACGGAGCAAAGCGCAAGCCACTTGGGTTTGAACTGACTTTATTATTCTGTAAATGTGAATTTTACAAAGCGCTTTACAAGTAACGATCACATCCTTCTGTTTGCAAGGACTTCCACGTCCTGCTCGGGCTCCACTCGCCGCGCAAGCCCGGGGTTTCCTGGCCGGTGGACGTCTCCGCAGGCTGTGACTAGTACGGCAGCAAAGGCGACAGCGGTGACTCTGCTGAGGGGCAGGGCCCAGAGGCCGGCAGGAGGGAGGACACACCTGCGGGAAGGGGGGGGACGAGCTTGCTCGCTGGGGGGGGCCGCGGACGGGGGTGGGGGTGGTTCTAGGAAAACAAACCTGCTCCACGGCACAAGGAACAGTGATTTCATTTATTTATTGTTTAACAGTCGTGAGTTACAGCAGGACTTAACCCCTCCCAGACTGGACAGGAACCGTGTCTTTGTAAAAAGGCTCTTTTTCCCCAAACGCTCCGTCCGGAGGATGAACGGTCTGTTTGCACCCAGTGCCATCCAATGTTCAAGTCAAAAATATTTATACATTTTATACTTAGTTCTTTTTTTTTGTCTGCTAAAAATAGTATTGCAAGTTTTGGCTTCTTTTGACATAAAAATTACAATCATGTGCAAAACGCTAACAACGAAGGAGTTGATTGGAATTCAAGCAGGTTGTCCAATCCGAATGCTTTAGATTCTGCGTAATTTTCCTTTGCATGTTTTTTTTTTCCAAAGAAACAAAACAAACAAACAAACAAAACCCAAAACCTTTTGGCGCGTTAGAAACGTCTTGTACCAAAGCCCTAACGCTCTCCGGCAGGCGGCGGGTGACGCGCTCGGAGCGGCCTGGCTGACAGAAGGACAAACTTACGCACCAGCAACATTCTGAAACAGCAGCTCCAGACTCCCAGCTCTGTGTGTAGGATTTACTGCTGGCAAAGGCAAACAGAGGTTTTCTCACAGTTTTCAGGTGGTTAATGGGCCATCGGCCTTCCACTGGCATCAAGATACTTCCATAAAAATAACTCAAGAGGGGGAGCTAAGCAGTAAGTGGCCGGGGGTGGCACAGGGCTGGTACTAGAACCTTCCACCCTTCAAGGGGAAGTCAGGGCTGGGCACCCCAGAGTCCCCATCCTCCTCCAGCCCTCACCCCCTGCCCCCCTCCCAGCTCCAAACACAACCGCCCCAGAACCAGACGCCACAGACCAGACCGCAGCCGGGGGCTCCCAAGACCGTCTCTCCCCGCGGCCATGCACCCACAGCCACGGCCACAGTCGGGGGCAAGGCAAGACGCGTGAATCCAACGCAAAGTCAAGCGACCACAGAGAACTCTGGGTGACAGCAGACACGGCACAGAACACAAGACAGAATTCAAGCACCGAGGCGCGCCGCTGGACGGCCCCGCCAGCTCACGGTATCCCGTCCCATCTCCCCATCCCCGCTTCTGGACCTTTTGTACTTCATCCCACTGCCTCCTGCGTCACAGCCTGTCCGCCAGGGAGGGTGGGCGAGGGGGGGCCTGGCCGGCCGCCCGCCACGTCCACCCCGACGGGGTCCAGTCCCTTCTCTCCTCCTCAGAAAGGCGCGGGTCTAACTCAGCTCTGTGTTAGTCTACGTAGTGTATGTGTATTGCTAATAGTCAAGCTAGGGGTCAGGTGCAGACGCGTCATAAATACTGAGTGGCTTTGTCTCTCGCTCTACAGGGTCTGGGTGAGTCGGGATCACGCTCACAGGACAGGCATTAGTCGTCTTGTAAACAGAGGAGGGGGAGGGTCCGGTTTTAACTGGTTTTCCTTGGGAAAAATGATCAGAAGATGCTAAGGCACTCTGGTCGGCCCCTCCGAGTCCAGGCCCGCCGCCGCCCGCCCCACGAAACATTCTGGACGCGGAGGGAGCGCCCGGCAGATACAATCATCAGCCACGCCCGTCCGCAAACGCTCCCGACCCACGTCCGCCGCGGGACACATTAGTGCAAAACGCTCGGCCTGGCCCGCCTGGGGCTCAGGGGGAGCTCAGGACCCATTCACATTGAAGTACTGAAGTTTCACACATGACTCCTGCCTTCCCTACCTGGAACAACAAAATGGACGGCGGCTACACACGATTAAGGGACAGAGGTCGCGGGACATTGTGCTGGCCTGAACAGTGGTCAGGCCTTCTCTGTGCGGGCGCTGCTGCCATCACGGGCCACGGGCACCCCTTCGTGTCCCGGCCTCAGGTCGGGCGCCGCTCCCACTCTGGAGTGGGGGGGGACAGGGAGAGCGAGCACGTGAGCCCTTCTGCTGACGGCCAGGACAGGCCAGCCGCCTGTCTCCCCAGGGTCCTCAGGGATGGTCAAATTAAAGTGCACATCAGGGTCGGGAAGGGAAGCTGAGAGGGGGATGGGGGCAAGCCTCCCCATCCTCCCCTCCACACCCTCAGTGGCTGCCTGAGGATGCTGAGGGCTGGGCCTCTCAGTTCCAGAGGGCTAGGTCCTCCTTGGGGCCCCAGGCCCATGCAGCTCCAACCCCAGCTGGGCCCAGGTCAGGGGAGAAAGAGGCGGAGACAGTGCGGCTCACCTCTGGGCCAGGAGGCTGGCTCGGATCCCCAGTAGGAGTGCGGCCCCTTCGGGCCCAGACCCCCCACCACTGCTGCTCTCGAGCACAGGGGCTGAGACGAGCTCCCACGGGCCTGCCCGAGGTGCTCCCACGGGCCTGCCCGAGGTGCCCCCACTCCCTCCTGGGAGCTCTCAGATCTTTCTGGAGGGCAGGTTCATGTGGCCTGGCTAGAGGAGGCCTGGAGGCTCTACGCCCAGCCTGGGTCTCCCGGAAGCCTCTCCACACAGGGCCGTGGTCAGAGGGCACCTGAACACGTGGGTGCCGCAGCCCCGCAGGGCAGGCCCGCAGCTGGGGGAGGTTCAGGTTTGTGGGTCACAGGGAGGCTGAGCACAGGGGCTGCACCTGGTCAGGGGAGGCAGCGTGCCAGCGGCGGGGGGGGCAACAGACCCCTTCATCTGGGAATGGAAGGGCGTCTGGTCTCACGGGCAGTTGGCAGGGGTGGGGGGTGGGGGGGGCGCCTGGGACTCAGGAGGAAGCCTCCCGACCACTGGCCACGTGCGCACAACCCGCGCCCTCGCTCACCAAAGACCGGCAACCGAACTTGGAAGTGAGCCTTCCAGCCTCACCCACCACGTCTGGTCTCAGGCCCCTCCTCACTGCGCTCCCCGACCCCACGCTCTGGATCATCAGCCCTGCTGCAGGGCTCCTCCCGCCCGCCCGGGCCCAGGGTCTGCAGCAGGACTCGGGACCCACTCAGGCCCAGCCCAGCCACGAGGGGCCTCCACCAAACCCGACTGCATCTCCCTGGGACCCGGGCCAGGGCAGGGCGGAGTGCGGTCCACAGGTGACCCAGACCCAGGCATAGAGGGTTGAGGGCAGGGACACCAAATCCTCCCTAATTTTTTGCTCTTATGGGTCTGAAAGTTTTCAAACCATACATGAACTAGATCTGAATTAGACAAAAACAAACAAACAAATGTAATCCCAACATGGCCGAGGGCGGCGGGGCTGCACCACAGGACGGCGGGCAGCCGGGCAGAGCCGGTGGGCACTCGGGGCAGCGGCCGCGCCCATGGGGCCCAGGGCACCAGAGGCTGTGGAGCTGAGGGGGCCAGGAGGGCCCCCGGGCGCAGGGCGGGAGGATGAAGATGCACGGAGCTCTCCCTCCCCCTGCTGTGCTCACACCGCTGCCCCGCACACGCTCAAACACACGCACTCACACATGCGCTTGCGCGCCCCATGCACACAGCCGGCCCAGCAGGCCTGACCCGCGAGTCTCAGGAATAAGGGAAAAGGAGGAGTTTGGCCCCTGAGGGCCCAGCCCTGGCCCCTGGCCCCAAAGGGTGGGTGGGGTCCCCCGAGTGAGCAGCGAGGGTCGGGAGATGGGCCCCAGGCCACAGGACCCCCGATCTGGCTCCCAGGCACTGGGGACCGCAGGCTCTCGCCCCTCCCAGAGCGGGGTCAGAGCCCACGGCCTGGAGACGAACCTCGCAGGTATCAAAGGAGCCCTGGGACCCCTCGCAACTAGGTCACCAGTGGACTAACCCTTTACAGTATAACGAATGCATTTGTTTCCTTCATAAACTTTAAATACAAGCAGGATAAAATCACATTTTTTTCAGGCAACAGTAGCAGTTCCGTAGTAAGTGGCTTGATCACATCTGTTTGTATTAGTAACGCATGCAAGCAGCTTTAGTACCGGCCTCGAGCCTCCCGGCGGCCCCTCTACAAGGTCCCCGGGTAGGACGCCTCCGGTCTCCGGGGCGCCGCGGGCGTCTGCGGCCGGCTGGAGCTCGCGCCCGCCTGCTCGAAGGGCTGCGGGGGGCTCGGGGCCGCGGCGGGCGGCGGCTCAGGCGCGGCCACTCCTGGATGACCGAGCCAGCCCCGTCCGCCTCCTCGGCCGCGTCGAAGCCGGGTGGGCGGCGGCGCTCAGGTCGACGTTCACGGCGTCAGTCTCAGAGCCACGATGGTGGCCGCGTCCCCCCGCCGCTCGGCGTAGATGCGCTGCTCGAACACCTGCGCTGCGGCGGGCGAGAAGTGGGGTCGAGGGGCACGCCGGCCGCCGAGGAGCCCATGACCGTGCGGTACATCTCCACCCCCTCGGGCAGCATTGACTTGATCTTGGGCAGCCAGCGCTTGCGGACGCGGCGGGCATTGGTGCACATGTCCGCAGCGATGACATTCATCTCGCTCTCCTTGAAGCTGGGGGCGAAGCTCTGACAGTACACTGCAGGGGTGGGGAGGGGCGGTGTCAGCAACCCGGGGAACGGGGTGCTCATGTGCTGCAGCCGTCCTCCTGGGCCAGCGGGGAAGGGGGCCTCCACCCTGCTGGCCGCTGGCCCCGGGGTCCATCCTGGCCTCAGCTGGCAGACCAGTGGTCACCTTCTCACCACTCGATCCTGGAGGCCCTACCCTGTTCATTAGGCCAGAACGTCCAGGGGAAGAGGACAGTCAGGTCAGAGCATGAGACCGTGACAGGCCCTCCCTGAGCACCGGTTGGCTGTGTGCCCTTGGGTAGGTCCCTGGCATCTCTGGGCCTCACCTTCCTGCTCTGTCCCACCCACCTGGGTCCCAGGGCTGTTGAGACAAGCCTGCTCAGTCACCTTGCTGGACAGAAGGGCAACTGGGGCAGGGCCCCAAGTCAGGTGGCCCTTGCACTTACCCACTGTGAGGCTCAGGCCTCTTGGGCCCTTACAGAGGCTCTTCCTCACAGGCTGGATGAGGAGTGTGGTGGGAGCCGGTCCACACCTGTCCTGCACCCAGCCCCCACCAGGAGGAAGCTGCGGCCAGGGCCATATCCGCACTCCAACCTTACTGAGAGTCCCCTGCCCCGGAAGCCCCAGGACCAGCTAGCTCTGCAAGCAGCCTGGAGGCGGGACACAGGTCCCTGGGGCGAACCCCTCACGGCAGCATCGCCGCACACGCCCGTTCCCAGAGCCCAGCCGGCCGCCAGCTTTGGGACTGTCAGACCGATCACAAAGGGCCCTCCCTACTCTAGAACAAAATCGGTCTCACGAGACACATGTTCCAAGCAAGGAAGGGAGACAACGTTTCACGTGCTGACCGCTGCGGGAGGGCCCGCGGCTGGCCAGGGGGCCTGGAGCAGGGCGGCCCGCGCTTCCCCCCCCCAGGGCTGGGGGGCTGGGTCGGGGGCAGCAGTCAGCCGCGGAGACGGACCGGGCTCCACGACACCCCACCCCCGCACCCAGGAGCGGGAGGCAGAAGCCGGCGAGCAGATGGCAAAGGCTCAAAATAACCTCGAAATGTAAATAAGGGGTTTTGTTCAAAAAGGAAAATTAGATCTATTTCACATATTAAAATAGTTCCGCACGCAGCTGAATCCATCACGCTTGGAAACCCACCAAGAACGTTAACACCTCGAGACCTGGCTCCCACGAGCTGCTCTTTTTTCTCCCCCCTCCACCTCCAAGCCCTACAGGGCCGGCACACCGCCCAGGAGAAGCCACCTCCCGCGGCCTCGGTCCCCAGCCCAGGGGACCGGCAGCCCCCCAGCCCCCCAGGGCACCCCGGGGCACTCACATTTCACAGCGTTCAGAACCCGGCTGTCCAGAGGCTTGCGGCTGGGGTCGCTCGTGGAGGAGCGGATGCCTGTGCCGCAGCTGTTGGCCAGGGTGTTCCTGGTGGGGCGGGAAGGGAAGTGAGGCCGCTGGCCAGGGGGTCCTACCCTCCGGGCCTCCCCCCTGCACTGCTACTGACTTCCGGGGGTGGGGGTGACCCTAACCCCACACTCTCCAAGAGACGGGAGGGAAGCAAAGCCCCTTGGGGATGGGCTCCTCTGACCCACTCACGAAGCACATGTGGCTCTTATTTTATGGGAGAGGGTGTCCAGGGCAGCCAGGCCCCTCCGATGGACGTGTCCCCTCGCACATCCCCGACCCACGGTGGGACATCAGCACGGCGGAGGGCCGTGGACCCAAGACCACAGTGAGCGCGTTGCCAAGAGGCCCGCACGGCCTCCACATCCGTCCAGGGACCCACCTGTCGAAGAAGGTAGCCAGCAGGCGCCGCAGCAGGACCTTGTGCTTCACGCCCGCACACAGGTGGCAGTTCATGAGCTGACCGCGCGTGATGTAGACCCCGAGCCTGTGACCGCCGGACAGAGAGGCCGTGACCCACAACCCGGGGCCACGAGCTTCCCAGGGCCATGGGGGCCAGAGCAGGCGAGCCCGGGCTGGGGGCTGCTGGGAAGCAGGGGGGAGCACCAGGCCGCCCCGACTTCAGCAGCAGCGCTCCCCCTGGGCCTTGGACCCCACAGGCTGGGGACATCGCTCTAGGGGTCCCTCACTGTGCCGAGGCCCTGTCACCTGCAGGAGGTACCCTAGGTCACATGCCCGAGCGCTGTCCCCAGGTCGCCCTTCCGGCCTCGAGGGCATCCCAGGCTCTGCCTCCTCGCCTCTCCATCCCTTCCCCAAAACCAAAGCCCCTCAGGCAGTGGGAGAGGTGGAATCAGGGAGGTCAGCCGGTCCAGCACATGCGGGGGGGGGCACCATGGGCAGGGGTGCTCTCAGCGAGCTGACGCGCTGCTGTTCATCTGAAGGAGCCTGGCAAGCCCCGGACACCCAGGGGGCCCGGCAGTGGCGAGGCCAGGGCCCGCCGAGAGCGTGGGCGGCCTCAGTCGGCCCAGACTCTGCTTGTGGGAAAGAGCAGATGCACGTGTCGCTCAGTGTCCCCGACTCTGGAGAAGACGACACCAAGGGCACGTGCGTGGGGTCCTCAGGACGCCCACCGTCCCCGTCAGGCCTTCCCCGAGGACCCGCCATCATAGATCCCGCACTGAACCGTGGGAGGGAAGGGGGGGGCAGGGTGGAAGGAAGGTACTTGGAGGTGCTCTAGCCCCGGGGGGGCCCTGGATGGAGACCACATCAGGGCATTGGGTCTGTGCTGTCTGACCCAGTGTCTGTGAAGGCCCCTGTCAGGCTGTCTCTCGTCTGCAGAGGCTCAAGGCCACAGCAGCAGAGCAGGTCACCCGGGCCACACAGGCTGGGCACTCCCTTTGTTGGACTCTGTAACAGGGGCTGGGGTACCGGGGGGCCTGCCCCACCGATATCTAGCTATGGGTCGGGCCAGAGAAGGGGGCCAGCCCTCGTCCGTCCCAACCCCAAACGCTGACAGACGTGTGCCCTACCCCCTCTCTGCCCCTGCTCTACTGCTGCCCCTGGGACCATGGCTCCCAGAAGAGGGGACAGTCAGGCAGAGCCCCACAGTGCTGCCCTGGGTAGGGCGGTCAGGAGGAGCAAAAAGGACTGGGGGAACCCAGAGGCTCCCAGTTGGGTGCAAAACAGCACTGAGGAGGAGGGATGGTGCCCATGGGTCCTGGCTGGCCCGTCTGGGGCTCCCCCGGTGACCACGGGAGGACACTCCCAGAAAATGGCTCCACCTTCCCCGGCACGGGTGACAGGTTCCCCGAGAACAGCCTTAGATCTACCAGGAGCGGCGAGGCCCCACGCGGCCCCCACACGGGGAGGAGGGCTCTTGCTGACAAAGGCACCAGGCCCCAACAGGTGCCGTCTGTTTTCATCGAACTCCGTTTCCGACTCTGAGCTGCATCCGGTGGGGACACTCTGGGGGCTGGGGAAGGGGACCAGCACGCGAACTCGATTTGGTTTTATCTGCTACCTAATTAAAACACAATCGTGATTGCAGTCCCTGCCAATCAGACATGCGGCCGGCCCAGGGGATTCAATTAAAATGCTAAATTAATTCAATTGAATAACTCCTCTTAATGACACATTCTTCTAAAAGGAATTAGAGGAAATTTAAGATGTTCTATCTTCGTTTTTTTGACTGATTGGTGATGAGTACATTGTTCACAGCTCTGAGGAGAAGGGAGGAGAGGGCATTTGCATACAACAGACAGGGCGGGGAGGGACCCTTCACCTGCCACCAGCTCCAGCTTCTCGCCGGGGTCCCATTCCGAGTACAGCTTGGGGTGGCAGCGGTACCCAATCTGGCTGATGAGGCTGGCGGGGTAGGGCCACGAGGTCACGGCGGCATGAGGACGCAGGAGCGGCTCTCCAGGGCAACGGGCTCTGGCTTCTCTTGCACTGTGGACACAGACCCAATCTGGTTAGGGGCGCTCTCGGGCTGTGCCAGGACAGGGATGGAGATGGAGAACGCCCTTCCCTCCCGCCCAGGCCCAGGTCAGACCCACTCCATGCCCGCCCTCCGTTACTCTCTCCTGCCCACCTGGTCCTGACCCCGGCGGGCAGACAAGAGGGAGTGAGTGAACGGAGGAAGGCAGGGGAGGGCTGCCGGCCCCAGACCTGGAAACGAGCTGGGAGGGCCTAGGAGGCTCCCACAAGGTGTCCCCCAGGCAGAGGCCTGCAGATGAGGCAGGACACGAGTGGCCGGTGCGAGGGGAGCCAGACCCGTGGTCTGACCAGGGAGAGCGGCCCCTCTGTAGGACAAAGTGCGGGCCGGGAGCAGCACTGGCCCCGTGCGCAGGCCCGATGGGGCGGGGGACAGGAAGCACGAGGGCAGCAGGCTGTGGGCATGGAGGTGGCCGCCGCCCTCCCCTGCCCCCAGGCCTGGTCTGGCCGTGGGAAACTGCTCTCCATCAGGCAGGCCCAGGGTAGGTGCACCCGGCCACCACTGAGGCTGGGCCAGCCTGTCCCCTCAGCTGTCCCCTCTGCACTATGACCCATTCCCCCTTAGGGGTTACAGGGAAGAATCAGCACCTGTGGGCACTGAGGGCGGGAGGGGCCAGGATGGGCCAAGCACCTGGGGAAGCCGTATGGGGCTGCCGCAAAGGGGCTGTGGGAGGGAGGATGGCAAGGAAGGGTCCTGGGCAGACCCTCCCACTCCCAGGCCTCCAGACCCTGGTGCAGCCTCAAGCTCCCAGAGGGAGTGGTGAGGACCACTCAGCCGCTGGGGGCTGGCATCCTGGACACTGTGGGTGGGCCTCTGCGGAGAGGGCAGGTGGCTGAGACCAGAGCTGAGGGGGGCCTGCAGCTCCAGCCCATCCAACCCGGACCTGGACATGGGTCAGAGGGTGCTGGGCCGCTCTGGGGGCTGGGGCGCACCTCCCAGCAGGTATGTGTGGGGCACCGGCGGGATGGAAGACTCTTCCAAACCCGGAGCGCCCGTGGGCCCAGGGAGCACAGGGAAAACAACCCGGATATTTTAAACATAATTACCCGCCCCCGTCCCCCCACGGCCTGCTGTGACTACACACGCAGACGCAGCACAGCGCGGCCGGCCCGCGGCGTTTACATGTAGAACGCTCACCAGCAGAACCCCGCCATCCACTGTGCGTCCTGCCGTGTCTCTCTGAACAGCAGAAGTTGTCTGCACCCGGCACGCCTGCCCCCCAGCCCCCAGCCCCCAGCCCGGCTCCTGAGAGCAGAGAGCGGCATATCCAGAACATCCAAAGAGCCTCTTCTATTTCTTCTGCTCTGCCGAGCGCCGGATACCGCGCCGGCTAAAAATACCGAACCCGAGCGGTGGCTCATCTGGAGAGGTGCTCTGGAGTCCTTCCCTACCCCTTCCCCCGGGCCCCAGATCTCCCGCCGCAGCAGCCACAGCTGAGCGGAGCGACAAGGGCGGCATGTGACCAGGTTCTGGCGGGCCTGGGGGACCATGCAGGAGTGGGGGGACAGGGGCGCAGGGGCGTGGAGGCGGGGGCCGTGGGGGCACAGGGGAGCAGGGGGGCCCCTAGGGCATCCCTGTGGCCTTCAGTGTGGCATTCCGGCAGGCGTGCTGGGGAGGCCCCTCGGTGGGCTGTGGGCAGGGACACAGCAGCCACGGGCTGCCCTGCAGATCACATTGAGGCACCCCACCCCCTTCCCCATCAATGGCCCGTTTTTAATCGGCTTCAGGACTGAGGGCTCCAAATATTTTTGGCCCCGTGGAATGTGGAGAGGCACATGAAAGAGCGATTCGCTATTTGTCTGGAGAGGAAGTAATCGCTCAGTGCGGGAACTGAGTCACCGTCGACAGGGCCTGCACAGAAGGATCTAGAGCAGCAGCTGGTCTGGGCCAAAGGGGACAGCGACCAAGGACAGGCAAACAGTGCCCCTCAGACCACTGGACAGAGAGAGCTGTGACCAGACACAAGGATGGACCCTGCGGGGAACTCTGGGCACCGGAAGGGCCCCAAGTGCTCCCAGACTCGGGGACGCTGCAGAGTCCAGCCGAGGAAGGACGGGGCCTCAAGGACATTGTGCTGAAGGAGAGGAGTCCAGCAGAGGACAGATCCTGCCAGGCTCTGCCGCTGTGTGGGCCCGAGAGGGCTCAGGCCCGTGGGGACGGACCACAGGAGGGGAGATCCGTGTGTAATGGGGCGGAGTTCAGGTCAGGAAGATGGAGAGTCCTGGAGACGGATGAGGGGACAGCAGCAAAGCAGCGTGAGTGCACCCGCGGGCCTTGGATGGCGCCCAGACACCAGCGGGACAGGAACCCCAGTGTGTACGTCCTGGTGCAACAGAGCCACTCTCTTGAGAGACGAACAGTGGACTATGGAGACGTGGGCCCTCACCCCCCAGTTCACACGGTGACGTCCGTCAGCTCAATCTCAGTACAACTGGGGCGGTGGGGGGGCTGACAGAGGGCAGAGTGGGTGAGGCGGGCCTGGAGGGACCCCGGCAGGCTCCCAGCTTCCTCTCCGGCACTTCCTCCCCCTCCCGTGGCTCCCTGACCGGGAATCTAGAAAATGTGCTGGGCCCTCTCTCCAAGCAAAGCACACAGATCCCCCAGCCTGCGGGACCACCGGTGTGTCACGGGCCCCAGGGGCCGACTTTGTTCCTGTCCACAGGTGCACCTCAGGGATGGCATGGGGAGCCCCCACCAGGGCCAGTGGTCACCTGCAGAGGATGGAGTACCACTGAGGCTGGGCGGGCAGGTGGGGGGACAGGGAAGGGGACTACCACCCTATGAGAGTATATGCTGTTTGTTAAAATGGCAGAGGAAGGAAAGGGACCCCTGGTCCGTGATTATATGGGAAAATACAACTTACAACCAAATGGAAAGAAAAACGCTAAATCACATTGTCCACCTCTCCCGACTGTGGTGACTGTGACCAAACCTGCGAGGTTCATGAGGGCAAGCGAGGGACCCCCCGTCCACAGGCCTGAGTCAGACCCGCACAAACACACTTGGCTCACTTGTGCAAAGGGTCACTCACCACAGCAGGGGAAGGGACAGCTGCTCCGACACGGGGTGCCTGGAACGGGTTGTATGTGGGCAAATCGCAAAAGGAAACCACAGAACTACCCTCGATCTAAACCTCACACCTTACCGAAAAGAGTAAAAACGGGTCATGGACCTAATGTATGACACAAAAGCATAAACCTTTTGGAAGAAAATCTCTGTTGATCTTGAGTTCAGCTAAAAGTTCAGACACAACCCACAGAAGAATCGATGGGTTAAAACCGACCAGATGAAGACGAAACCTCCCGTGTGGGAACGAGGTACAGACGAGGCCACCCCAGGCCAGAAGGAGCGGTCCGCTGGACCACACGTGACCCAGGGCTTGCCCCGAAAATCCAGCACGAACTCTCAAAACTCAACAGCAAGAGACGGATGGTTTGGTTTTTAAAATGGGCAAAAGATCTGAACAGACACTCGGCCAGAGATGGTCCAGATGGCCAATTAGCACATGAAAAGATGCTCCACGTCATCAGCTGTGGAAAGCTGCACATAAACCGCACGGAGAGACCCCACTCCACGCGTACAGAGCAGAGCAGCTCACGAACCCCGGGCATGCCGGGCGGCGCGAGGGTGCGGAGCAGCTGGGCACGGGGTCCCAGCCGGCGGGCGTGCACGCGGGGACACAGGTGCACAGCTTCCCGGGAGCCGGCGGTCCCACCCGAGGCACTTGCCTGGGAGAAACGAGACACGGACATAGTCCGCACAGGCCCCCAGCTCACCCCGCTCTGTTCACCAGCACGCCAGGCCGGAGATAGCCCGGGCCCCGTGGCAGCAGGCGGACACGGCCGAGTGCCCGTAGAGCAGGTCACCGCCACACGGACGTCGGGAAGACCTCAAACTCACCGGTGGGACGTAAGGGGCCGGTCTCCCACGGTCACACACCTGGTATGTGGGGCAGGGTCCCAAACGCAGGACTCTGGGGAGAGAGAAACTGGCCGGTGACTGCAGGGGACAGCCGCGGGGCCGGGGCCCGACGGCAGCCGCGTGGAGGCCAACGGAGCTGCTCTGCAGGGTGAACACACGCCACACCGCCCCGCAGCCCGCCCTGCCCTGTCCCTGCTCAGCCCCAGGTGGCCTCCCCGCTCTGCACCAACCAGACCCACAGCTCTGAAAGGGGCACCCCAAGACCGGCAGCAGCGCCCCAGGACACGACCATGTCAACACCCCAGGAACAGAGCTGGCGGCGGGTTCCCCAAGGTGCACCTGGGCCTGAGGGGCTGGCGGTCATCACGGACGGTGCTCCTCCGCGTGGAGAAGCCACGGCTCCCACCGACGGCAAGATCACCCCCTCTTGTGGATGCTCAAGGGCAAGGACACAGGGCATCTCAGAACCAGCAGACACAACACGCTGGGCACAAATAAGTCCGGCTGGGAAGGGCCAGAAGAAATAAACACAAGTGGGAACAGAGGTGAGGCCGGGAGTGGGGACGACGTGTGTGCAGACACCGCTGCCCAGGGCCTCCGGGAGCACAGACAGAGAGGGACGTGGCAGGCCTCTGGGTCCCCATGCTCGGGAAGGCATAGACAGAGATAGCCACAGGGTAGGACGCAGCACTGAGATGGCTCCGTCCGGACAGCACCGGGTGCAGCCCCAAGCCATGTCCTCCTGCCGCAGCCCCCGCCCCTCTGGTTCCAGCTCAAATACCCAAATGTCCTCTGGGCAGCCCCGTCCAACTCAAACCTGCCATAGCCACTGCCTGGCCTAGACTCCACAAGCTCTGCTAGTCTTGTGGCCAGCACCCGGGTCTGGCCCTGGGAGACCCCATGAAGCCCCGAATAGAGTCCCAGCAAAGCCAGGGGGCCTCTGTCACTGCCCATCTGACCAAACTCCTCCTGCCCGCCACCCCTCTGTCTGCTCCCAGGGCTCGCCCAGCACCGGCCTCGAGATGCAAGCTGCCTCTCTGTCCCCTGTCCCCTGCACACGACCGGACAGGTCACGGCCGGGACACCAGGCGACAGCGGTCCCCATGAAAACCCAGCAGGGCTCTGTGCCCGAGGAACGTGCTTAGGTAAAGTGCACGCACACGCTCTGTACAAAGACGAGACACAGGCTCCGGGAGGCGGCGGGACAGCTGAGAGAACGGCCTCCCCGGCGCGGTCTCTGCGCATGACGACGGACGGACATTAGCTACGCCAAAACAAACGTGTTTATTTGATTTGATTTTTTTTAAATTTTATTTATTTATTTGACAGAGAGAGAGAGAGAGAGATCACAAGCAGGCAGAGAGGCAGGCAGAGAGAGGAGGAAGCAGGCTCCCTGCTGAGCAGAGAGCCCGACGCGGGGCTCGATCCCAGGACCCTGAGACCATGACCTGAGCCGAAGGCAGAGGCCTAACCCACTGAGCCACCCAGGCGCCCCTGATTTGATTTTTTTTTAAAGACTTTATTTATTTGACAGAGAGAGACAGCAAGAGAGGAAACACAAGCAGGGGGAGAGGGAGAGGGAGAAGCAGGCTTCCGCTGAGCAGGGAGCCTGATGCGGGACTCGATCCCAGGACCCCGGGATCATGACCTGAGCTGAAGGCAGATGCTTAACGGTGGAGCCCCCCAGGCGCCCCCAAAATAAATGTGCTTAGGTGTGCCTGGGTGGCTCCGTGGGTTAAAGCCTCTGCCTTTGGCTCAGGTCATGATCTCAGGGTCCTGAGATCGAGCCCCGCATTGGGCTCTCTGCTCAGCAGGGAAGCCTGCTTCCCCCAACCCCTGTCTGCCTGCCTCTCTGCCTACATGTGACCTCTGTCAAATAAATAAATAAGTAACTGTGTTTGACTTGTAAGTTTCCCCAGAGATGCCTGCCCAGCCATGGAGTGTCCCCCCAACGTGATCAACTCCAGAAGCTGCATAAAAGTTGCTTAACTTTCAGGGCCAGGCCCCCTGAGCTGAGCGATCAGTGGCCATGGGGCCGGGCAGCAGGGGCGCGGGACCTGGAGCGTGCAGACTCGAGGTGCCCCAGCCCGGGGGACCTCCTGGCTTTCCTTCAACTTCCTTCCACCACAAATCAGCACGTGTGGAGGCCAGATTCAGAAAAGTGACCACCAAGAAACTAAGAAAAAGTTAAATCAAGAACGTGGTGTCCACATACAAGATAAACAGACATCAGATCTTGGGGCCTGCCAGGAGGAAGTGCTCTGGGGACCACAGGCCTTCAGCCAAGACCCAGGACTGGTCACGGTGCCAGGCATCCTGCCAGCTCCATCCGAGACCTAGAGGGCCCAGCAGACCCTCTCTGGAGCAGCCCCGGTGGGGGCTCCTGGACGTTCTCACACACGGTCCAGCATTCAGTAAGAAATTACCAGGAACACGGGAAAATGAGTAATAAAACCCCAATTTACAAAAAGACATGAGGTCAGACCCCCTGGGGATCCGTCCTGGACAAGAGCTCCGCACACACGCAGGGAGTGTGGGGATGCGATGGAGAATTTCACCGGAAAACCAGAATCAGACCCTGGACACGGAATCAGTGCTGGAGACGGAACAGAGCAGGTGACAAGATTTTCGACCTGGAAGACAATCCAGATTGAAGCAGAGAAGGGGAAGAAGTGCCCCAAGAAAGAGTCAAAGTGACAATGAACGTGGGGGAGAGGACGACCCCATGTCCCGGGAGCCCAGGAAGTGGGCAGTGCGCACGGGAGGCCATCGTGGCTGAGAGGCCCCAGCGAAGAGGGAGAGGGAAGAGAGGGAAAGAGCCCAGGGACACTGTGCAGGGAAGCGTCAGCATAACTCGGGACACGGCCAAGAAGGGCTGGGGGCCCTGAAAACGTCCCCAGAACGAAGACAGAGCCCAGTCGGGAGGCCTTGCAGATCCCTGAAGGAGAAGCGTCCGTCGGGATGGACGTGAAACCTTAACCCTGGAGACAGCAGCGCATGAACTTACAATAAGAGAAAAAGGGGAAAGAAACAGAATCAGGCTGACTGACCAGAAAGAGGGAAAACAGAGGAACATGGGGCATCAGCGGGCACAGACGGGAAGCAGTAAGATGGGAGAGGAGACCCGAGGTTGTCAGTAATTACACGAAATATAACCAGGCCGGGCTAAAAAGGACTTGAAACTGGAAGTCTGCGAAGCCCGTGGAACAAAAGGACAAGGAAAGGCTGGAAGCCACACGCGGACCTGCAGCATCCGCCCCGACAGTTCACGCCAGCCAGAGAGCACAGAGACCCTCCCAGCCGACTGTCGGAGGATGCGTGGGAGCGGCAGGACAGCCACTTCCACGGGGAGAGGACAGCAACCGCGACGGAGTGTGCATGGCGCGCCTGGCCGGGACGGTTTACCAGGCTATCCGACGCCCTCGTGCTCCTCGCAGGTGCGGCTGGTGCGCGGGGGCGGACAGCTGATGGACGCCCAAGCAGAGAGCCGCTCTGAACACCCTCTGGCCGGGGGCGAAGAGGTGACCGGAAAGCCCGGCACGTGTCTGGGCGATGAGCGCCGCACCCCGGCCACCCACCCTGTGGGTCAGCTCAGGGACACGGGGGACGCGGTCTGTGCCATCGACAAGGGAAACGCACTACCCGGAAGGCGGCCGCACAGACCAGGGAGTGCACGGCCCTCGGTGCACACGGTGGAGAGTCGGAGGAGCCCGTTGTGTAAGCGTCTGCCTTTGGCACCGGGGAGACAACAGGCAGTGGAACCCGGAAAGTGGAAGCAAACTGAAGGGAAAACATACATAAGGGTGAAAAATAGAGAAACAAAATCCCAAAATCTTTCTTTGAGAGAAAGAAAAGGAGAAAGGGCAGAAATTAACAGGGTTCAGGACGCGGGGCAGGAGCCTGCCGCACAGGGCTCGGCAAAGTTCCGACATAAAGAGGCTGTCGGGGCTGCATGTGTGTCGGCTGCGCTCAGGATGCGGCCCCTACCAGGCTCCAACCAGAGTGGGCGCCCCCTGCCCCGATTCACCAGCGGCCGGACGCAGGCCCTGCACTTGCCCTCTCGGTCCGCCCGACACCCCTTCCAGGAGTCAGACCCTGGGCAGTGCCACATGCCCCCCCAGCAGTCACCCAAAACGGGGGGAAAAAAAAAACAAATCAGGAAGCCAAATCGCGAGCTTCAACTGCAACAAGGCTGAACAGATTCCAGGAGCGCGAGGTTTTGGTTCTGTCTTGTTCGAATATTCAAGAGGGTTCCGTCCTCCGTAGCTCAGAGAAGCAGCAGAGGAGAAGAGGGGAACCACGTGACCGTTTCAATATTTAGAGACAAAATTTTGGTTAAAATTTAACACTTACAAAAAAAGAAGGAAAAAACACTCTTCACCTAGGAAAAGAACGTCCTTCCTCTCCCAATGCGCACCCCAAGTGCCTGGAGCAAAGACCCCACTCAAAGACGCACACGGCAAGCTGCTCCCGCGTTTGGAGAGGCGGCGGCCGAGCCGGAAGCCCCCGCCAGTCCGGCCGGGCAGAGAGGAAGCCGCACGGTCGGGAGCAGCCGCAGAGCCCCAGGGCGGCCGACGCCAGGGCTGCACACACACAGAGAGTCCGGAAGAATCCGCAGGCGAGCGATCAGAATACGTAAGTGAGCTCAGGCCAGACTTTTTTCTTAAGTAATGAACCCCGTTTGTCCTGTAACACTCGCAACAACTAATGACAAGAAAGAAGAAACTTAAACACCGTGTAGATTCAAACAAACAATGAGTTTCTAGGAATCGATCTGACAACGGGCAGGCAGAGACCACCACCACAGTCCCAAGAAAAGCCCAGAAAAGGTGTAAGGAAGTGGAGGGGAACAGCGAGCACCGCAGGGACCTGGGTGCGCCCCAGGCCTGGCCGGAGGCGACAGCAAACCCCGGCCGAGCCCCAGCAGACAGGCTGCGTGGCGTCTGACAACGCGATTCTAAAAGGCGTGTGTGTAAGAATGCAAAGAGGAGGCAGGCCCAGTCACCGTAAGGAAGAGAACCAGGGACGGGAGGACGCGTGGGGGGGATGTGCAGGGGGACGCATGGGAGCAGGGGAGGGCACGGCCCAGGTGGGCTCGCGGAGTGACGCCGTGGGAGGAGGTCTCCCTCGGACCCGTGGCTGACCTGCTGGGGAGTCTGGTGGGGTAAGGGTCCATGCTGGGCCCCGTCGCAGCCCATTAAAACCGCAATCCCAGGGGCGCCTGGGTGGCTCAGTTGGTTAAGCAACTGCCTTCAGCTCAGGTCATGATCCTGGAGTCCTGGGATCGAGTCCCACATCAGACTCCCTGCCAAGCAGGGAGTCCGCTTCTCCCGCTGATCTCTCTCTCCTCTCATGCTCTCTCTCTCTCAAATAAATAAAATAAAAAAAATAAAATAAATAAAAATAAAAAAAATAAAACCGCAATCCAGACATGCCACAGACACTAAAGCCTTTCCTGCATCCGAATCCTGGCTGTTAGGAGGAGAACCGACATAAGGGGAGGTCAGGACGACCCCGGGACTGAACTGGATTTGAAGACACCGGCCTGAACGTGTGGCTTTGAATCCAGGAATCGCAGCTCTGATGGCCCAGAGGGCGGCATGTGCCCCGCCCCCATGAAAGGAGAGTCAATCCTGGAACATTCGTGGAAAGAGACGGGGTGAAAAGTGCTGTAAACATCCTCTACGCTAGCTTTAACTGCAAGTGCAGGAACACGTGGGGGGGACAGGGATGCCGTCCGTGGCGGGGACTGGCGAGCCAACCCCAGGCTGAGGAGCCAGACCACAGCCGCGGACAGCAAGCTCAGCACGCTGAACCTGCGGGGCGGGCAGGGGGCGACAGTCTCGTCTTGCAAAGGGAAGAGCCCGGCTTCGCTGGCAGGGGTCACCTTCCCTGGCAGAGGTCACCTGTCACCACTGAGGAGCACATGCCATCGGGTGCCTCCTGAAGGCCACACTGGGAGGGACCCGCCTCCCCGGAGCTCCACCGACACACGCAACCCGAGCCCACCAAATCCAAACAAGGGCTCTGCAGAGCCGCTGAGCCGCGCTTCGAGCGGCCAGTGTCCCGAGGGACAAGGGGTGAGGAACCGTCCCAGACTAAGGGGAGGGCGGAGAACGGCCACAAACACGCAGCGTGCTTCTGACCCGAGCCAGGGTCCAAGAACAGCCAGCTGCGGGGGGCGGAGGGGACCACAGGGACCCCTCGTGGACCACGGCTCATAGGGGCCCTGCTCCACAGCTGGCAGGAGCGCGTACTTCCGTGGGACACTGTCCTTGCTTGTCACAAGCGCTCGCCCGGGGGGAGAGGGGCTGACTCTGGCAACGAGCTCTGGGGGGTCGGAGACCCCACAGCCTCTCTGGGTGCAGACGAAGGGGCAGCGGAGCAAACCCAGCACCTTCTGGCCCGCGAGCGCGTCCGAGCAGATGGCACGTATCGGGACGTTTCTGCACATTTAAAATGATTTTAAATCTAAAGTTTTGGCTTTTTTTTTTTTTTTTCTTAAGGAGCACAGAGGAACGTCACGATATCTCGACGTGGAGAGAAAAGTCTTTCATTAGACAAAACACAAAAACCGACTGATCATAAGGAAAAGCGGGTGAACATCTCGTATCCGAGCGGAAGGCGGAGGCCGGGTAGGGACGTCTCCGCGATGGACCCAGGACAGGCAGAGTGAGGACAGGCAGCTCCCCCACGAGAGGGGACGCTCCCAGTGCAGGCCACCACGCCCGCAGCCACACACAGGCCACTACTGAGTCCCGCTCAGCTCCACCGCGAGAGGCCCGGAACCACGAGCCGCGGGTGCCCCACATGGCGACATGCACCAAGTCCTGGATCCACCGACAATGAGCAGACATGGACCAACCTGGAAAGGTGACCCCAAAGAGGAGAAAAACCGGTGAAGAAATGATGCAGGACGGCGCAAGGGGCGGAGGCTTTAGCCCAGTGACGGAACCCGACTGCGATGCCGCCGACGAGCCAAGAGAAGCCCAAGGAGGGGAGCCGTGGGCAGCCGAACCACGAGCGAAACGGAGCTGCCACGAAGACGGGTGCCCGTGGAGACACAGCGACTTCCTGCGGTTTCCCGGGAGGAAAGCCGGAGGCCGGCGTCCACCACACACGACTGCGAGCTGGGGACACCAGCACAGACCTGCGCCCGGGGCAGGGGCACCCCCGCACGTCCCACGCCAGCGAGGCCAACTGACAGAGGCGCCTCTCAGACAGACCCACGAGTTTCTGAAACTCACCGCTGGTCCGGCGTCAGCAAAGTGAGAAACGTCACAGGAAATTCGGCGGAAGGAAGACGGCACCAGATGGAAACTCTCATCCACACAAAATAAATACGTGGGTAAATACCAACCGGGTCTTCTCATGTTTTTAAAAAGGTTATTAGAGAGAGAGCATGGGCACGAGCCGGGAGGGGCAAAGGGGAAGCAGACTCCCCGCCGAGCCGGGGGCCCGACGCGGGGCTCGATCCCAGGACTCCGGGATTGTGACCTGAGCCGAAGGCAGAGGCTTCACTGACAGAGACCCCCAGGCACCCCGGGTTTTTTTCCGTATTTTAAATATCTTTGAAAAGAAACTGGACATCACATGAAAGAGAAAACAGAACCTCACATTTTCTGCAAAAATTAACCCAGAACGACCCACGGACTAAATGTAAAACCCAAAGCTGCAGAACGTGTAGAAGGAAACGGAGGGGAGAATCTTTGCGCTCTTGTGAGCAACGACTTGAAGACAAGGCGGGCACGATCTGTGGAGAAAAGCCGCCGCTGGAACAGGGTGACGGTGAGAGGCCCCCGTGCCGTGGAAAACCCGTGTGTGACTCTGACCTGCCCCCACACGACGTGGCAGCCGCCGCTGACCACAAGCCTCATGACAGCGCCCGGTCTGTGAGCGAACGTGACCCGCATGACACGCTCTTCCCGTGACGTCAGCTGGAGGACAGAAAGTGCCACGAGGGAGACTGCGGGGACGAGAACATACGCTCACAGCAGAGGCCGAAGACCGTCCGCACGTGCCAGAGGGGGTCCCAGCAGTTCAAAGCCCGACGGTTCAGGGTCAACTGTAATTAATGGCTTGATTTCATTGACATTAAAAAATGTCTGTTTCGTGTTTTTTAAAGATTCTACATATTTGAGAGACACAGTGAGAAAGAGGGAGCACAAGCAGGGGGAGGGGCAGAGGGAGAAGGAGGCTTCCGGCTGAGCAGGGAGCCCGATGCGGGTCTCAATCCCAGGACCCCGGGATCACGACCTAAGCCGAAGGCAGACGCTTCACCGACGGAGCCCCCAAGTGCCCCCAAGAATGTGTTTTAGTAGAGACTCTGTCAAGGGGACGAACAAACACGGGAGTCCAGGAGAAAATGTCGGGGACTCACACTCCCAGCAGAGGCTTCCCCCGAATCCGTGAGGAACGCACACCTGCCACCAGGGCCCAGGGAGCCCAACAAGCCGAAGAAGGGCTGAGGGTCGGGGCGCAGCAGCGGGCGGTACGAGGGTGGCGGACACGTGGGAGGAAGCCGACATCAGGGACAGCACCGCGGCCCAGCAGCAGCGGCTTTAAAACACGGCGAACCCAGCGTCGGCGCGCGGCCCATCTGGCTGCAGAGTGACCCATGGCACTGCGTCCCACGAGAGCCGGGCAGTGTCCCCCAGTCAGACACACGCCTGCCACGCAGCTGCCGCCTCACTGCGGGGATTCAGGCTGCGTGATGGGAGCCTCCAGCACGCGCCAGCGTGGGAGCATGAGCGTGCACATGGCCTCGCTCTCACTACTGGGGACTAGAAGCCACGGAAACGCCCCGTGACCAGTGAAGGAGCAGCCTGACTGCTGTGGCCACGCGTTCACACGGCACACGGGACATCCCCGCGGTCCGGCACCCCCGGGCCATCCCCAGGAGAACGCAGAGCAGTGGGGCAAGAGCGGGGGGACCCGGGGTCCCCAGGGACCCGACGAGGGTGGCATGGGGAGGGGCCATGGCGCGCAGGAGCCATGACAAAACCACCCGCAGTGGTGAGACGGGAGAACTGAGCGGCAGGATGGACGTCGGTTACTCACCTATCATTACCCGTTACCCGCTGTCTATTTCTATGCCGGGTCCAGACGCAGCCGCCACCCCCGCCCCCAGCCCTGAGATCAAGAGTTGGAGGCTTCCGCTCAAGACAGCCACCCAGGCGGCCCTGGACTTAGATTTTAAAACGGACTAGAAACCGAGCCCAGAGAGTCGGCGGTCTCTGGCGGGCAGAGCGGCGCAGGGGGAGGCCGCTGCGTGGGAGCACGGGGAGCACACGGCTGCACGGGGAGCACGTGGGTGCACGGCAGGCCAGGCCAGAGGGGACGGGAGAGCGCGGCGGCAGGAGAGGCGGCGTCGCGGAGGAAGCGGACCGGCCGAGGGGAGGCGTCCGAGGCACAGAGTACATCAACAGTGAGGCCAAGAAGGAAACATTCAACCCGAAAGGTGCCAGCAGAGGGGCGCCGGGGGTCCGCGGGGGAGCTTGAGCGTCCGACTTATGATTTTGGCTCAGGTCATGATCTCAGGGTAGTGGGATTGAGCCCCGTGTCGGGCTCTGCGCTCCGTGCAGAGTCCGCTTCTCCCTCTGTTCCCCTGCCTCCTCTCACGCACCCGCTCTCTCTCTCTCAAATAATGAATAAAATCGTAAAACACACCCAGGTGCGAGGAGGTGTTGGCAGGAGGATAACAGGAACAGGGCCACGAGGGCAGACTTGAAGCAGCTCCGTTGAAAGTCCAACCCCGGGGACGTGAGGGCCTCGGATAAAAGACAGATGGTGGGACCCCGGGCCACGTGGAAGGAGCTACAGCCCCACGTGGTCGAAGCCCAGGTCCGTATCCTGTGCCGCGGTGACCCCGGGACCCGATGCTCCGTCACCAGACCCATAACGCTCAGAACCAGCCTGGGTATGCGAACAGCTGACTGAGCACCACACTGGGGAGGGACCGAGGGACTGACCCTCACAGCACAGACGAGCCCCACACGCACTCTGCCCAGACAGAAGCGGGAATGCCTCGTGCACGATGCTTCCCCTGACATTCTAGAATAGGCCAGTATGTCCGGACGGACAGAGAGCCGCTGGGAGGGCACCGGGGCAGGCAGTGACCACGCTCTGCCGCCACAGCCAAGGCACAGACAGGCGCCTTTCACGCCCACTGCAGGGAGGTAGAATGAGACCCCGGGAACAGACGGAGGAGGAAACCCCGGGGTCCTCGGGCTGGAGGGTTACACGTGACATATGATGGGCTCTGTCCTGTCCCCGAGACAGGAGATGCTGAGGACCGGGGAACCAGGGAGGCCATCGCTGGAGGCTCTCAGGGACGAGCCCCAGACTGCAGCTGGAGTGCACAGCCGAGCCCCCTGCCCTCAGGGCCAGCAGCTCCCCTACTGAGCTGGAGCACTGCCTTCACAGGGAGGGAAGCCCTGCCCCACCCGGGAACCCCCACCCCACCCCTGCTTGGGACCCACCCTCACCAGACCAGGGACGAAAAGCCCCACTCCTCCCCGGGCCCTCCTAGCCTTGGGGCTGAGCTCCAGCAGTGTGGACGCCCTGACCCAGGCCGGGAAGCAGGGAGGGCGGCTTGGGGTTGGGATTCGCAGAACAAACTTTGCCTTCCCCTTCTCTGTGAGACCCCCAAGCTGGAAGTGGGGCTACAGGTGCGTGCGGCCCCCGACAGGAAGGGGGCCGGGGTGCAGGGATGGACAGCCGCGGGATGGCACGGCACCAGCCTCATGGATGGCAACGAGCAGGGCCTGGTCCAGGACACAGCACACACTCTGTCCTTCCGGAGTCCCAGGGGTCACCTGCAGCTTCTGCTCCTGGCGGGCGGAACCGGGAACAGACGTGTGCCGCAAGCTAGGACCCCGTCCCATGTCTGGTGTCGGGCACATAGGCAGACCCCAGGGGGGCTGGCTGGGCCCCCGAGGGAGCAGAAGCAAGGCCGGGTGGGGCCACTGCGCACCTGGGACAGCGGCCCATGGGGGTCCCCTCCCAGGAGCGAGCGGGGCCCAGTGGAAGTGCCTGGCTCGGCGCCTTTGTCTCTGACACCCGCAGGTGCAGGAGGGGCTGAGCCTGTGGCAGAAGGTGCCTCGGGAGCCCTGACGGGGTTGGGGGGGGAGGTGGTGCCGAAAGCGGCCCCTCCGGCCAGACCCGCCCCCCCGCACAGATGGCAGAGGGACCCTCCACCTTTGGTTGGCTCACTCTCCCCAGCCCTAAGCGTCACTCCCGCCCATCCTGCGTCAGGGTGACCCCCAGCCAAGATTAAATACTTGTTCAAGGTCTGTTCGCTGTCTCTCTCCCTGTCTGGGCCACCGCTGCTCACGGCCCGTGGGTACACATGTGCCCAAGGAGCGTGGCAAGGGTGGCTGGTGGGAGCAGCCCGCACACCTCTGTGCCCCACCACCAACCCCGCCGCCTGGAGGGGACGGGCCTCCTCCACTCACTCCCCTGGCTCAACGCTGGGGCAGGGACTTCCTAGGCCCCCAGGAGACTCCACTCCAAGCCAGGGGCTGTGGAGAGACGGGAGGGAGTCTGACCTGCCCTACCGATGCCCCCTGCCCCTGCTCAGCACCCTCCTGGTCACTCAGTCCTAAGAGTGTCCTTGGGGACTAGGTAAGTGAGCTGTGATATCTCAGCCCAATGGACAAGGAGCCCAGGGGACACAGGCCCTGTGGGAACACAGCGGAACCACTGGGGGACAGTCCCCTAACTTCATCTCTCATGTTTATTCCTTCGTTTCCAGAGCAAGAGGCTCAGGGCGCAGAAGCTGGTCTTGACAAGGTGGAGGGTGGACATGGGGGTACCCCGTGGGCTCCCACACCTTCCTGCACAGATGATGCTGGCCCAGAGACCCTAGGAGGTCACCCAGGCCGAGCTCTCCCTGGACAGGTGGGTAAACGGGCTGGGAAGAGGGTCACACATGTCCGTATGTGGCAGGGTGCGCCTTGGAACATCCCGATGCCACCAGCTCAACAGTCTGCCCAACCCAAGTCCGGGCGCCAGACTGAGGGCAGCGGCTGTCCAGCCGCCCAAGGGGCTGGGAGGATGTCCCCCAACCCGACCAAGACGGTGCGCATTGGGAGCCTGGGGTGTGGGCAGGCAGCCTCTGAGGGAAGGCCCCTCTCGCTGCCTGCTTGCCCCCACGGCCCCCTCCCCCACCACCCTCTTCCCAGCTCACCCGGCGCCCGGCGATGCCAGCGACGTCACTGCCAATAACCTAGATTTTAACCAAGAAATCGCACTCCCCCCCCCGCCCCACTTATGGCCTCACCAAGGAGAAAACCCAGACTGTAGCACCCTAGGCCGGCCCCAGGCTCTGCCCGCCGAGGCCTGCTGTCCTCTCCCGTTTCCCATCCTGCCTCCAACACCCCCAGGGAGAAGGCGGCAAGGGGCTCCTTGGATGAGTGACCCCTGCAGGTACACGGCCCTGGGCCAGGCCTGTGCCCCTGGCATCTTGTCTTGGGGGGAGGTTTAGGGGGGATGCTGGTGGGAAAGCCAGGTCACGGTCAAGGCAGAGGAGCCAGTCCAGGGAAGCTTGGCCTCCCCCAGCCTGCCCTTCCCATGGCCACCATTCCATGCTTCCTTGGAAAACCCAAGCACAGAGGCAGGCCGCTACAGTCCTGAGAAGGAGACCCCAGACTCATTTCTGCCGTCCCAATACCTCGCCCTCTCCCTCAGCACCCCACTCCGGCCAAGGCCCATGGCCACACTGGAGGGAGACGTCTGGAGACTGGGGTCCTCTCCTGGCCCCATGGTGTCCCACGGTGGGCCACTAGTGGACAGTCCCTGCCCCTGGACTTTTGGCAGATTCCGGCTCCCTCCAGCTGAGTCTGGGGCCCCACACAGCCCTTCCCCGGCCCCCAAGGTGGCTGTCAGCAGTGGGTAGAGGGAACTACACATGGGACAGCTTCCCAGAAGCCCCCCTAAGGCCCGAGCCCAGAGCCGGTATCCTGGTACCGGGACACCAAGCCCCTCCCTCTGCCACCCCAAGGAAGAACCACGCCCAGATCAACGTGGTCTTTGCACTACGGTCCTGTGGAAGCCACTTAACTACCACCACGTGCATTCAAACGAAGTCATGAGTCCTATGGAAAAACCGTCCACTCACAGCCCCAAGAAGCGCAGGCGGGTGCCCCCGGCAGGGCCTCCCTGCTCCCCACGGTGCTGAGAGGGCGCCGGCTTGGCCAGACCACCCCGTCCTTGGCTGCTCTTGGGGAGAGGCCGTCCCAAGGTTCCCAGCAGGTCGGATTGGCCAGTTCCAGGCTGGACATGGAGTACGTGGGGGCAGGGGGAAGCATCTGTCCCATCAGGACACCAGAGGGGAGGAAAGTCAGCGCACTGTCCCTCGGGACCCCAGCTCTGGAACGTCACTTCCCGCCAGCACCACGTGTCCAGAGCTGATCCACTGGGCATGGGACCTGCATGCAAATGAGCAGGCAGCGGGCCCAGGCACACAGCCAGTTTTCGGGGAACACAGAAGGCAGGTGGATACCCAATCCGGGGCCCCAACTCCCAGACCCTCTGGCCAGCAGACCCCAAAAAGCCTCCAGGAACCGGGACGTAGTATGTAATGCCACGTCCAGTCAGGGCATCCCCGGTACACAGGTCCCCAGTGGGGACCCCCCCCCCACAAATACCTTGGGGGAGCCGCTCACTCAGTTCAACAAGCACTTTCCAGCCTGTCCCTTGATGCTGGACCCCGGGAGGTGGCAGCACACAAGCCGGATACAGGGGAGTCTCTGACCTCCCTGCGTCCCAGGGAAGGGCTGAGGTCAAAGTTCAGGTAGACGGGGCCCCACTGGGTCACTAAGGCCTTGAGCAGGTGGTCGCACAGTACCCCATGAGCCCCTTGGGCAGGTCCCTGGGCCACTGAGGTCCTCACTGTCCTCTCATGAGCCCCAGGCTGTGGCTTCTGGGGGGAGGTTTCACCCAAAGTCAGGCGTCCGGTCCTCAGCCTCAGCTGGGGACTGTCCCCTGCACTCCCCTGGCACAGCGGCCACCCCGAGCGCTCACGGCCAGAGGTCAGCCCCACCTCGGTGCCCGCGCGGGGCCCAGAGGAGCACCTGCCCACACTGGTGGGGGGCAGCGGGCGGGGCATGGCCCGGGTCCCCGCTGCGCGTTACCTGCGTAGCTGCCGGTGGCCTTGATGTACATCTGGCCAAACTGCTCCTCTGCCATCGTGTCATAGGCCTCGTCATCCTCCTCGTCCTCCTCGTTGTGGTAAGAGGTAGGGCTGTCGGTGGTGGGCAGGCTGCTGGCCCCCGGGCTGGTCCGCTCTCCCTGGGAGTAGGGCACCTGCTGGATGCTGGGGATGAGGGTGGCCAGGCTGGGCACCCCGTAGTAGGACACCCGGGGCAGCTTGAGCGGGGCTGCGCCCGCCGCCGTGGCACCCGCCGCCACCGTCGTGCCATCCCGGGGCCCCGTCTCCAGCGGGCGCTTGGGGGCCAGGCCCGGGCCGGCGGCCGGCGGCAGCTCCGTGGCTTCGTGCTTCACGCGGGTCAGCAGCGGGATGGGCACGGAGGGGGACACGACGTAGGGGGGGGCTGCGGGGGCGGCCGGCTGCAGCTGGGTGCAGGGGCTCTGGGGCTCCGAGCTGGCGTCCTCGATCATGGCGGTCTGCGAGTCACAGTGGGGCGAGCTCACCTTGAACATGAGGTCCGTGCCGCGCTCCACGATGTGCTGGATCTGCAGGAACCCGGCCGTGTACATGACCACGAGCTGCTCGCTGGCCGCCATGGTCAGCCTGCCCGTGTAGCAGAAGGACAGGATCTGCTGGAAGCAGGCGGGCGGCACGGTGCCCGGCAGCTCGAAGGCGCTCTTGCTGTTGCCGCTGAACAGGTCCCGGAAGTAGAGGCTGCTGGCGGCCAGGACGGCCCGGTGGGCCTTGAAAGCCTGGCCTTTGACCACAATGGACACATCACAGTAGAGGCCCAGCAGGCGCTGCTCGTTGAGGCAGCCGAGCACGGTGTTCCCGAAGTTGGGGATCTCGATGTGCAGCATCTGCGACATGGTGGGCAGGCGCTGGAGGGCTCGCCTCACACTCAGCGCGGGAGCGCCCGAGGAGGGCACATCTGCAGGGAGACAGGGCGCAGGGACACCCGGGTCAGGCTGCTGGACAGCCAGGGCTCACCCCAGCAGGCCGGAAACACACACACACACACCCCCGCCCCTCCTCCTCGCCGGCCCCAGGCCCTCCAGCAGGGCCCTCCCCAGCGGACCAACGGCCCAGGGGAGGTCCTGGGGCCGAACTCCTCACAGCCGGACCCTGACTGGGCCAGCACCCCACAGGGACTCAGAGCTGCACAGCCGCATTCCAGCGGCGGGGTGGTGGCGGGGGGGGGGGGGGGGGGGGGGAATATGCCCCTGACACCTTGTGCAGCTCCCAGAGCCCACCCCCAGGACAGCGCTAGAGCCCTCGGGCAGGAACGCCCCGTCTTAGCAGAAGTCAGGAACAGAAACGGAGGCCTGCACTCCGGGAGGACAGAGAGGACGGGAAGGACAGAGGACAGAACACGGAACAGGGCACAGCCAGCCGCAGAGGCTGGAAGGGGTGAGGGTGGCGGCCCGTCTGCAAGCTCTTCTCCCCAGGAAAAAGTTAGCAGCAAAGGGCCCCACATAGCCCTTCCCCTGGGGGGGCTGGAACCCAAACCAAGTGGGTCCTGCAAGGGGGTCTTTTGGTCTCTGGTTTGTTTTTCTCCTCTTCGCTTGGAGCTGCCGCACAGAGGGCCCTCAAAGGGGGAGTCCCGCTCCACTGGCTGAGAAGCCGGCCCCTCGTCCCCCTGCGAAGAGGGCCAGGGTGGGGCGCCCAGGGAAGTGAGCCGAAGCTAGAAGTCAGGCGCGCCCGCCACCGCCGCCCCTCCCCCGGGTGACCGGCTCCCCAGGTCACCGGCACTGCCAGGGACGCACCACAGCTGGACCACCACTGGGGAGCCTGGCACAGCCCCACCTGCCCGCCCTCCCAGTCCCCCAGCTCCCCACGCCGGCCATTCACTGCTGGCTCGATCCCAGCCCAGGTGACTAAAGGGGTCAGGGGGAGACGGGGGGAGGGACCGGCAAGGGCTCAACGGGTGCCCCAGGGGCTGGGGCCGGGGCTCCGCGAGGTTGATCTGATGCCAGATTCACGGGTGGGGGCGCTGGGGACGGCCGGCAGGGGGGAGGAGGCGCCGGCCAAACTCCGCACAGCGGCGCCCGCACAAAGGGCTGCTCTGTCCCGCGGGAGGAAAGTGCAGGCGGCCGCAGAGGCGCCCGGGGCCGGGGGAGGGCGGGGGGGCGGAGGGAGGGCGGAGCGCCCGGACCCCGGCGACAGGAGTTGGGCAGATGGGTGGCTGCTGGGGGAGGGCCCGCAGTGCCCCCGCCGCGGAGAAGTTGCCGGCCGGCCGTGGCACCGGCCCGCGGGGGAGACCTACCTTGGGCGGCAGCCGCCGGGGGCCCGGCACTGCCCGCTCAGCCTGGCAGGGGCAGGCTCGCCAGCGGCTCCGGGAATGCAGCAAATGGAGCGGGAGCCCTTGGGGTGGGGAGGGCGCGCGGAGCCGGGAGAGGAGGAGGAGGAGGAGGAGGAGGAGGAGGGAGGAGGAGGGAGCAGGGCAGGGAGTCTGGGCGCTGGGCTCCGGCCGCAGCTCAGCTGCACCCAGCCCGGCTCCCGGGGCAGCGCACAGCATCTAAATGCAGAGGCCGGATGCAGACGGACATTCGGGCGGCTCTCCGGAATGAATGCCGCCTTTGATTTGGGAGCCCAGTAAATGCCAGCTCCAGCCCCGGCTTTCACAACAGTGGAGTGCTGGTGCCACAGGAATGCACGCTCCGGGTGTTGGTACAAGACAGACTTTGATGACTCACCGCAGTGCAAACAAAGATGGCAGAAATACTGTACTGTACGCGGAGCGCTCCGCGGTGCCACGGCAACTGAGCGCCCAGATGTATGGTGCAGCTCTGCATGCGAATTACCCAGTCAGCCGCCGCTCTGCCATCCAGGACGGCCCGAGTGTCAAAGCATTTAAACTATTCCAAACAGTCTGCAGGGCTGGCAGAGCCACCAACTCCGCCAGGGCGGGCGGGGGCGGGGCGGAGTAGGGGTGGGGGGGATGAGAGTGGGGGAGGGGGGCAGGACAACAAGGGGACCGGGCACAGGGGGACAGGGGACAAGAGGGAGAGGGGATGAGGGGGATGGAGGCAGGGGGATAGGGGACAAGTTGGGTAAGGAACAAGGGGGATAGAGGGATGTCAGAATGGGGGGACGAGGGGGTAGGGGCAGGAGGAGGGGGTGGGAGGACAAAGGGGATCACGGGTATGGAGGGCTGGGGGGGTAGGGGGACAAGGAGGATGGAAGGGGATGGGGTGGACAAGGGGATGAGGGGACAGGGGACAAGGAGGACCAGAGGGTATAGGGACGAGGGGTGGGTCAAACAGGGCAGGAGCTAGATGAGGGTAGGGACCCCAGGAGTGGGCGGGGGGAGAAAAGCATCATGAGAAGGTGAGAAAGGAGGTGAAGAAAAAAAAGTGGGAGAGGAGACCCAGCGCCCCGCAGCGCCCCATTCTACCTCCCACTTCTCCCTAAGGTCCCCAGAGCAGCAGCCCCAAACAGGGCAGCCCAACACCCCATCCCACTCGCCCAGGAGTCACCCTGCCCCCCATGCCCTGAGGCAGGTCTTGTCAAGACGTGTGAGTGCAGTTGGGTGGGGGGGGGGTGGCCACAGACCTCGCAGCTGGGCAGGACCTAACCCCCCACCCCCCATCCCCCACAGGTGGGCAAAGTCACCATTGGTGACGGGACGGTGGGATGATGGGATGGGATGGCAGGAAGGAGGCCAGGCTGCCACAAAGGGCCCATGGCATCCCCCCTGCCCCCGCTCCCAGGCCCCTCTCTGGAGGGAAGGCTACGCTGAGCCTCTGCCAGCCTGTTCTGGGCTCACACCACCTGCAACCGGCCCAGCCTTGGTTTCCCCTCTTGCCAACCGTGGCCCTGGGCAGAGCACAGGTCCCTACAGAGAGGGGCAGGGACGAGGCTGGCAGTGGCTGCGGTCTGGCCCCGGGGGGGGGGGGGGGCTGCCAGCCCGACACCCTGGTGGGCGCAGCCAGGAGGGGCCGGTGGGGGGGGTGGGGTGGTGGGCAGCAGCCCTCCCACAGGCGAGTGGCATCCGGAGAAAGAAAGGGCCATCTGGTGCCTCCCCATTCACACACGGCGCGCTCAGCTTCCCAGAGCACATAAAGCGGAAAGCAGCACAGGAAGAAATCCAGGTGTGGGGAAGCGCCCCCAGGGGCGGCTCCGGGCCTCCCACCGGCACGGAGGACTACCCTGGGGGAAGGGTGACAAGCCCTGCGATTGCAGCGTTGACGGAAATGGTCCCCCGCTCACTGCTCTGGGGACCCGGGGGCCAGCCGGGGGACGCGGGGGCCTAACTCTCAGCCCCCCAAACCCCCCGGCCTGTGACGGAGCAAGTCCAAACCCCAGTCCCCCCTCGCCTCTACCTAGATGAAGAATTCCTGCGGCTGGGCCGGCTTTAGGCCACATGCCCCTCACAGCCTGGTCCCCACTGCCCTGGTCCTGGGGGACGGCCACTAGGCTGCCCTGGGCACCAACAGCCCCCGAGCGGGCATTCACGTGGATGCTCAAGTCTGCACAACCCCAGGGTGGGGGCTGTGGGGGGTGGCCTTGCCAGCCTGCCTTGATCCAGACCCAAAAGGACCGACCCAGGGAATCCCCCACCAGAAGCCCTGTCAGGCTCCAGACTGGGTAGAGTCTCCTTTTCTTGGGGCCCAGGAGAGGCCCAATGGCCCCCAGATGAGGGGGCTGAAGCCCTGGGGTGGGGGTTGGGGACACAGCCCCCACATGCCACCCAGCCACCAAGGAAGGCAGACTAGGCCACAGGCAGAGCAGACATGGGGAAACAGGGGACACCCAGAGACAAAAAACTGGTGGAACCCGTGCTGGGGAGGGGAGGGCGGCCACCCTTGGCCTGGTACAGCACTCAGGCCCCTGGGCCCCAGGACACACAGCCTGTCCTCCCTGAGACAGACCTGCCCACCTCAGGACTCTGCCTCTTCATCATCGCCTCAGAGAAGCCTGCCAGGTGCCCTCTTGAGCTGAGCGAGGCCAGGTGGGTCTGCACAATGCCTGATGGGCTTTAGCCAAATGCTGGGAATGCCCGGGAGGGCTGCGGGAGTGGGGCTGCGCTGGCCAGTGCATAGCGCTTTGGAGGGGAGCCCCCCGCATGGCCCCTTCACAGACCCGCAGCTCCGGCTGCCAGGAGTCTCCCAGAGAGCCAGGTAGGCTACCCTGGGCCAGACCAGGGCGCTGGTGCTGAGGGGGGACCCAGGCTGGCAGGGGTGGACAGAGGCCAGCAGAGATGCATTGGGCACCAGTTCCTAGAGGGTCTCAACTGCCTGGGGCTGGGCAGGACAGTGACCAGGTCCACAACTGAGAGCAAGGGACAGCGTGAGGCCCTCAGAGCCCGTCCCTTCACACGGCAGGTCCCCCCTGGTCAGCAGGCTGGAATCTCGGGTCCCAGGAGGACAACAACCCCCTGTGCCAGCCCCACCTGACTACTCTGTGTCCACGTCCTGCGGCCTCAAGCAAATGGGGCCCCATCTGGGAAGCTCGTCTGGGAAGCAGGGGCCAGGGTTACCCTGGACGGTCACCACAGGGTGGAGGGCGACGGTGTTAGCAAACGGCACCACGAGGACGCATACCCGCCGTGACCTGGACGGGAGGCGGTAATGCAGGTGGGTGTCTCTCCCTCCACCCCCCTCCCTGCCCGGCTCGCCCCCCACCACCCCCGCCCCGTGCCCCAGGGCCGCAGGCCAGCCTGGCCAGAGCCGGCCCATTATTCCCCTGGAAGGTGATGAGGCCGTCTGGTCTCCGGGGAGAGAGGCCCGCTGTGGCGCTGCCGCCGTGTCCTCAAGCCACCTGCAGGCTGGAGCTGCTGCCCCACAGCCCAGCACCCCCCAAGGGCCCTGGGGACGCTGCTGTTACATTCTTTCTTAGAAGCCCTCGCTGGGATGAAAACAAAGCTGAACTTTAGGAGACAAGAATAAAATAAAGGCTTGGTTTACGTGCCCAGAACCCTGAAAACAGGACAGGCCGCAGCCGACCGACCGGCGCACGGTGGCCAGAGGGCAGGGCCCCAGGACCTGAGAGGGCTGAGGGCAGCGGGGTCACCCCCTCACTCTTCCCTGTGCGGTGGGGCCCAGCCCTACCAAGAACACCTGTCCCCTTCTATACCTCCGTTTCCCCATCTCCCTGCTTCCCAAGCAACATGCATTCGGTCCCCCCCCAAGAGCAAGAGTCACTACGCCCGCGGGCATCCGGAAGATTCTGAAGAGCCAGGAAGAACATCAGAGATCTCTCCATTCATTCCGGCCATCTTCAAAACCACCCCACCACGGAACCCTCCCCGCTCATGACGCCCTGCAGAATGGAACCCGCTTTGGGAAATCCCAAAGCCAGAGTCCAGCCCCTGCAGCTGAGCCGGCCCCAGGGGCCCCCACCCCATACAGACCTCCCCAGAATGAGGAAACGGGTAATGGGGGGGGTCTCCTCTCACACACCCCTCCCTCAGGGAGAGCCAGGATCTAGGACCTGGGGTCACGGTTGTCAACCAAAGCCCCTCCCAGCCCCAAGCGCAGCGCCTTCTGCAGGCGGACGAGGGAAGAAGCGCGAGGAGAAGGGGGTGGGCCACGGGCCCCGGGAGCTGCAGACAGGCTCCCGGACAGACCCGAGGGCCTAGAGCGGGTGCAGGTGGGGCCCGGATTCTTGGGTGTGGCCAGGCCGAGACCGGTCACATTGGGCTCCAACAGGTGCCAGGAGCACGCCAAGGACTTCCCTTTGGGGCCGGGAGGACCAGAGGAGGATGAACAGTCCAAGAGGAGGGGCCTCCTTCCCAGGCCCCCACCAAGATACAGCCCCAAGGTCTGCAGGTAGGTCTTGGCCAGACTTCCTCAGAAGCCCTGCAGGGCCCCGGCCCTCCACCTCTCACCCTCCCGGCCCCACCCTCCATCCCAAGGAGCCCCCCCACCCCCCACAGCAGAGGAATGCACGCACCGTCTACCTTCTTCAGGGTCACTACCAGCGAGAAAAGGAGAGGCAAGTTAACTGACATTAAATACAATCATCACGCAGGATTTAACTTTTCCCATCTCATGAGAGGCCTGGGCCTGAGCAAATGCAGGGCCAGTGCACCTCGGCAGGGAGGTAGACAGGCAGGCGGGCCCACCAGGACAAGTGGAACCCATCCCTGCCTCCCTGCCCCATGGCGCCCCCATCCTGGGAGCAGCCAGCCACAAGGACACGTCCTCCAAGTGCAGGTGCTCCCGGGAGACGGCAATGAGCACAGGCAGGGCAGGGCGGCCAGGAGAGGGTGAGAAGGGGTCGGCGGGAAGGCCTTTGGACGGAGGCCCGAGGAGCCCTGGCCTCGGCTTTTCAGCTGACAGTGCGGGCTTGGTTCTGTCCTGTGGGAGCAGAAGCTCCTTCCAGCCCCAACCCAGCTCCTGCTCTGCTCCGCTCCTCCGAGAGCAGGGGGAGGCAGGCCCCTCTGGGGTCGAGGGCCAGGGCTCTGGCTCTCCTCACCGCTGCCCAGCTCGGGGCGGGCCAGGTCCCCCCAGACCGAGCAAGGCCCCAGCCAGCTTGGGCCTCAGGTTTGCATTAAACTTCTAGTGCATCATAAAACCAGGCTGCGCAGCCTCGGCCTCGCTGCTAGTGGAAGGGCCCGTCGTCACCCCTCCTGGACTGGGGCGAGCAGAAGCAGGGCCTCTGGGTGGGGTCTCCGCAGCCAGGAGCCAGGAGCCCCTCCCACACAGCCCCCCACGTGCAGCACCCCCCACACACCTACTGTGTGCTTAGAGAGCTGCACCTGCGTCCCAGCCCCTGCTCTCCGGGTGGGTGAGGAGACGAGGAGACCGTGGCACCCACAGTGTGACCCCGCACAGGCCCGGGGGCCGGGACCCCGCCCCTCCCCAGCCTTCCACACCCGCACCCAGCTGGGGCAGGCTTCTGTGGTGGAGGGAGAGGGCAGGCTAGCTCCGCCACAGAGGGGCGACTTGGCCCCCAGGGCTCGGCGGCACAGGAGACCCCAGGGCAAGGGGCACACAGGCCCCCGGAAACCTCCACCCTGGCTCAGCCTCCGCCCCAGACCACAGCCTGGACAGCATCAAGCCTCAGAGCCAGTTTTAATACACGTTTGCCTGGAACCTTTTTTTTCCCCCAACAGAAAAGGGCAGCAAGCCAGAATCTGCAAATTCAAACATGTGCTTATCAATCCTTCCCCTGCCCCCCCCAGGAGAGCCACAGACACAGGGCTGGTCCTCAGAGAGGCAGCACACGCCCAAGGACCCAGGGCGCCGGGCAGGCATCAACGGCCATCAGAGCCACTTGGCAGGGCCAGGGGGTCGGGCTCAGGCTGGGAAGACACCCCTCGGTTGAGACCGTGGGTCCTGCATCTCGACAGGCGTCCACGGTGCAGGCTCTGACATGGGTGCGGTCCAGTGGCTGGTGGGACCCAGTGAGCCCGGCTCTGCTGGGCTCCTTCCGCCGAGCCACCGCCCGCCACCACCACGCCAGCCACCAACCCCTGCCCTCTCAAATGTTTTGACCTCAGCGTGGGTGCGGGGTTGGGGGCCAAGAGCACGGCGTGCACGGTCCCTCGGGTCGGCACACGCGAGCCCCAGAGCGGCTCCAGAAGGCTTCCGGAGAAGGAAGCAGTGTTTTGAACAGAGCCGACAATCTCCCTCACGGTATTTGTAATTTCAATAACGTAAGCTGGAAGAGAGTGTCCCTCGGGCATAGTTTAATAACTTAAAAAGCCAGCTCCACGTGCCTGCGGACGGGCCGCCCCCTCCCTTATCGGCTGACACGGGGCCCCCCTTGCACCCCTGGCCCCGGGGGCACTCGGGGGCTGTCCAGCCCCACGGAGCTGGACCCCATCCTCAGCCCACGGGGCACTCTCCCTGGCCGCTGGCCCATGGGGGAAGATGGGGGGGGGATCCCAGAGCAGCTGGAGGCTGGGTGGGGGTCCCCGGCGGGCAGAGGCTGGGCGCCCCCTGGTGCCGGTCACCAACCCCTCACCCACAGGGACTCCGCGGCACACCGCCCCCCACCCCCGTCCGTTAATATTCATAGCCCTTCCTCATCTGCATATCGTGCCATAAATAGTCGAGGTAAGACACAAAGCTCCCCGCATTTCTAATTATGCTTAAAAACCTAATGTAAATCAGACCGACACAGAAATACTAAATCAGCCGCGGGGGGGGGGGGTGTGTTACGCAGAGCCGGGGGTCACGACGCAGCAGCCCCCACCTGGGGGCTCCAGGCAAGCTGCCTGCTGGTGACGGTGGCCCACCTGACCTAGGGCTGGGCAGCAGGGTCCCCAGCCTCTCCCCTGCCAATCTCAGCCTTGCTGGCCCTAAAGTGGGAGACAAGTGTGGGGTTGGGGAGAGGCCTGCAGAAGCCCAGGGACACTCCCCGGGCCGGCCAGCCTGCCTCAGCTTCTCCTAAGGGTTCCCAGCCACGGCCTTCTTTCCTGCCCGAGGACACCCAGCTACCCACCTGACGTGGCCGCCCAGCTTACAGAGGCCCCCGTGGCCCACCCATGAGGGTGTACCCCATGGGTTGGGGCTGTCTCCATCGCCCTGTCCCCATGTTTAACCCCTTGGACACTCTGGCCCTCTTGCCTGCTCAGCTGGCCCCACAGAGTGCAGAACCAGCCAGGTCCCACCCCTGGGGCGACACCCACGTGGGGGATGGAACACTGGTCCTGAAGGGCCGGGGATGGGCCAGTGGGTCTTTGAGTACCAAGGAGGCTCTGGCACCGGGTGGGCTTCGGCTCTGCCATCTGGGCCCACCCTCCATCTGCAGGGAGACACAGCACAGAGGCCTAGAGAACAGGAGGGTCTGGGCTAGGGAGAGGGGGACAGAGGCCACACCAGCTGTTCAGGGCCCAACACAGTGCCCACCTTCATAGGTGGGCACCAAAGGGGCATCCAGGACCCCAGTAGGTGGCACTGACAGACAGATCTCCGGGTACCCGCGGGCCGGGCTGCAGCTGGTACATGTGGGGCCCCAGGGCAAAGCGGCCAGCCGGGGAGCACAGAGAAGCCTCCACCTGGCCCGGCCCAGCACCACCCCTTACCCACACCCCAAATGCCCCCGGCTCTGCCTCCTGAGTAGCCCAGGCACCAGCTCGCTGCACAGCCTGGCCCCGCCCTGGCCCCCAGCTACAGCCCAGACCCAGCCCTGTCCAGGAGCAGGGCGCCGGGGCTGGCACAGCCCTGCTCCTCCTGGGTGTGGTGGCAGGACTACCTCGGGGGACCCGTGGGAGGCACGGGCCCAAGTGACACAGGGGTTGCCCCACGCTGCCTTTAGAGAAGACACAGAGATGCCTGCTGCCCGCATCTGCCTGGCATCACGCCCAGACCTATTTTTAAGCCCATTTACTAGAAATCCCACAAATTAAAGGAATACGGATAATGCACTAAGAATCCTGGGGGCCGGATAAAAGCCACGCGTAATTGTGCTCATGGTGCAGTGTGAGGCTCGTAACCACAAACCCCGGTCTCCCCAAGCCCTCGTGCGAGGCGGATGCATCTTGCTGCGTGGGGGTGGGGGGTGGGGTCTGCGCTCCGTCCATGACCAGAGGCATGGGCCGCCGCTTACAGCCGGGGCCATAAAAGGTAATTACTGATATGAAAAATAAAGACCATAAATACCAAACTTTACAGCCCGGGGAATGCTGCGTAGCGCGAGGGCCATGGGCAGAACCTCGCTCCCCTCCCATCAGGGCTCACGTCGGTCCCCACCCCGTGTCTCTCGTGGCTCCCGTGGCAGGCCGGCAGCTGGGGCTGCAGACACGCAGACCTCGCAGAAGATGTGGCACAGACAACTGACGAGCGGGCCGGTGTGCCCGGGAACGGAGGGCTCAGTGCTCACACCGGGAAGGGCAGGACCCCTGGGAGGGGCTGGACCCAACGGGCTGGCCAGCCGACACAGGGGGTGAATGGCCTTCTGTGGGTCCCCAAGGGTCAGCCACGCCTGCTGGGCCCCCAGGCTGAGGCCCGGCCCACCCCTACCCACAGGCCCATCACACTTTGAGGATGGAAGTCGACACACAGGACCAAACAGCAACGGACAGGCCTGTGAGACCATGGAGGACGCCGCTGGGTGGGGACCACGCTTCCCAGAGACCCTCAGGGCCCAGAGGCCTGGCCTCACCACCCTCCCGACTCTGGGGCCCTGCCCAGCTCATCCCCCTGCCAGGCAGCGGTTATCTGGGTATACAGCCATGGGAGCCGGCTATGGGCCACCACCTTCACCACAACCTGCCCCGCATACCTAAGCCCTTCCAGACCCAAACGCTGCCCGAGAGCCTGGGGTGGGGGGGCGGTCTGCACAGGCGGAAGGGGAGCGGAGGAGGTGGGGACAGCTGTTTGTGTGCATGTAACACCCCCGCACCTCAGATCACGCTACTCATCCTGGATTGTCACAGAGTCGGGACAAGGCCCACCGGTACCACATTCTAGTATGGAGGCGACCCTGCTCAGGGGCTGGGGAGCGGCCCTAGAATCCCACGGAGGTCGGGGAGGCCGCAGCCACCAATGCACTGCCTGGCAGGGGTAGAGCGGATGAGGTCAGGGCTCCTGCTATCCCAGCAACACTGGCCTGGGTCACAGGCCGCCTCCAGCCCCTCAAACCCACAGTGGGCACCCACTCCACGACGAGGCTTGGCCTGGTCCCGCAGGACAAGAGGCTTCCCAGGTCTGGCCTTCTCCCTGGGGGGCCCCGGCCACTGAGGGGTCAGCTGGGAATTCAGCCCCGCAGAAGCAGCTGGAGGGTCAGGGAAGCTCCGAGACTGCAGAGGAAGGACACAGGAAAGGCAGGACGGGGAATGGTGGATGGCGGGGACACGCTGCCCTCTGCCAGCCCGAGGCCCCTTTGGCACCTGGAGCCAGCGGGTCGCCCCATCGAGACACCCGAGGCACCAGGTCGGAAAGGGCCTGAGGCTCCAAGCAGGCAGGCCAGCAGGGGAAGGGAGCAGCTCAAGCATCAGGTCCAGACGGTTGGTACACTGTTCCGAGAATGACCAAACACTTGGAGGTAAAGCAGATGTCCCCTCACCATCACAGGGAAGTAGGGCCTCCCCCAAGACGGCTCCAAGACGACCACCGTCTGGGAGGACACCCTCCAACTCACTGTCCAGCTAGGCTCCGTCAAGTTACACACCAGCACGTTCGTTTCTGTCCGGGAAAGACGCAAAGCTCTCTCCCTACAGGAAAAAACAGCCCCAAGGATGAGGGGTTTTGCTCTGCAGGACACTAGTCTGGTGGGACAAGGAGACCACCTGTTCGCCCAGTGCCCGCCCTCCCAGGCCGCCTCCGGCCCCACCAGCCCCTCCCCCAGGGGCAACACACCTCCGCAAAGCTGTACTAGCCCCGGGCTCTTGTTCATACCTTATAAAACAAGGCCACCGGGGGCATCAGGGTGGCTCAGTGGGTTAAGCCTCTGCCTTCCGCTCAGGTCATGATCCTGGCGGTCATGATCCCGGGGTCCTGGGATCGAGCCCCGCATCGGGCTCCCTGCTTAGCGGGGAGCCTGCTTCCCCCCTCTCTCTCTGCCTGCCTCTCTGCCTACTTGTGATCTTGGTCTGTCAAATAATAAATAAATAAAATCTTTAAAAAAAACAAAAACACAGCCACCGGTGGCTGGGCCTGCGGGAACAGCGCCGAGCCCCCATCTCCCAGAGGGGGCCCAAGCTATCTTTGTGCTTCTGCAGTGTCTTTCTTCCTCCAAGACCATTTCATCTCTGGTTGTTGGCCTAGTGGGTCTGCCCGCCTGAATCCTGTGTCATTTGGGGTTCGGGTCACGTCCCTTCTCCAGGGCAAGGACCAGGGAGGAGCGGTCACCAGGACTGAGGCTGGTCCGGGCTGCCCTGTCCAGAGGCACCCCCAGAGCTGTGACCAGTGAGTGGGTGGAGGCAGAGGTGCCTGAGGTCTGGCTTTCTGGTCTGAGCACGATGAGACTGTGCGGGGCAGACGAGGGGTCTCATCCGTGCTGTCCATCATGTCTGCTCATCAATCAAGGCCACAGCTCAGGTCCACAGCAGTGAGAAACCGCTCTCTCTTGTTCGACAAGGAAAGGTGAGCTGCTCTCCGTGTTACTTCTGACCCGTGGTTAACACTGCAGGTTCTCTGCGTCTAGACCCGAGATGAGCCCCACATCGGGGTGGAATTTTTCCTAACTCTGATGGGTGTTCATGACTTACAGAGTCTCTTAAAGAAAGAGCTGTGTCTTCCTCCCACGTTAGTAGATAGTAAACAATTTTATAAATCTAAAACCTTTAGAATTTGCCGAACATAAAGAAAAGGAACCTCAAATGTTGTAAATGAGCTAGCATTTAAGGGAGAGGGAACCCTTTTCAGAGAAACAACCAGTTCGAAAAGTAATTTCCCTATAAAACGCCACATTTCCACAATCCTTAACAAATCAGACCGCTCTGAGAACTTGAGGTAGTGGGGGTAGGGGGAACTGATGTCTTTTCTTTGACTCAAAAATCTAGCACGCATTTTGTTGTCAAGATATGGATGTGTTTTCTCATGAGGAAAGTAGCTAATCTGAATTTCCCAAAGTCCTTATTTCTCCTTATTCCAAACTCCTTGTTTGACCAACCAGAGAAGCTAGCATCACTTTACCACTATGCTCAAGACCACAAGAAATAGAAAACTTATTGTCAACTCTATTAAATAATTCAAACTGATGTAAAAACTGGAATCAACACGGCATGAGACCTCCAGCTCCGGGAAGATGGGGTCCTGGAGTGAGGCTCTCAAGTCTATCAGGTCCTTCGAACACCTGTCATCCACAGACACGCAGCTCATAAGCAACACAAAGACACTCAGCAAAGCAGGAATCGGGGAGACTCAGTCAACCTGAAGACAGCACATACGGGAAAACCCACAACCGACACACTCATCAGAAGAATGGCTGCTTCTGCAAGGGTGCAGCGGAAACACAAGGAGGTCAACGCTGGAGGGCAGGGTCTAGCAGAGGCCACTGGGCACGAAATGAAATAAAACAGTTTGAAAGAATAAAGTAAAACTATCTCTATTTGTAGAGGACATGATCTTGTAACACAGAGAATTCTAAGGAACCAACCAAAAAGTACCAGGGCTAATAAACGAATCCAGCAAGGTTACAAGACAGAAGATCAGTACACAAAACTCAAAACGAGGTCTACATGCTACGAACAATCTGAACACGAATTTAGTAAATAATCCCACTTATAAGATCAAAAAACATAAAATGCTTGGGGATAAATTTAACAGGAGTAATGTAAAAACTTACACTTTGAAAACTGCAGAATTCTGTCAAAAGAAACTGAAGATCTAAATAAATGAGAAGACACCCCATGGACTGGAAGAGCTGACATCTGTTAGGTGGCAGTGCCCCCCAAAACGACCCACAGATTCAGTGTGATCCTCATCAAAATCCCGGTGGATATCGTAACAGAAATTAACAAACCAATCTTAAAATTCATATGGAAATAAAGGAATCCAGAACAGCCAAAACATTATTCAAAAGAACAAAGTTGGAGCACTCACACCTCTCAATTTCAAGACTTACTAGGAAGCTACCGTAATCCAAACAGTGTGGTACCGACATGAGGACGCACCCACAGATCAGTGGAGTGAAAGGGAGAGTCCAGAATCCTACAACAAGGGGGCCAAGGGGACCATTTGATAAGAAAGAATAATCTTTTCAAAATATGGTCCTGGGAAAACTGGACATCCACATGTAAAAGAATGAAGTTGGAGGGGCGCCTGGGTGGCTCAGTCAGTTGGGCGTCTGCCTTCAGCTGGGGTCATGGTCCCGGGGTCTTGGGATTGAGCCCCACGTCTGGCTCCCTGCTCAGCGGGGAGCTTGCTTCTCCCTCTCCCTCTCCCTGCTGCTCCCCCTGTTTGTGCTTTCTCTTTCTCTGTCAAATAAAAATTAAAAAAAAAAAAAATGAAGTTGGGTCCTCACCTCACACCATATACAAACATTAACTTAGAACAAATCAAAGATCTGAATGTAAGAGCCAAAACTATATGGCTCTTGAGAGAACACGCAGGGTAAATCTCTGTAACCCTGGGTCAGGCAACGGATTCTGAGATATGAGCCCAGAAGCACAAACAACACAAGAAAACCAGATAAACTTGACTTCATTAAGTTTAAAAACTTTTGTGTATCCAAGGACGCCATCAAGAAAGTGAAAAGACAAAGAATGGGAGGGGATATCTGGAATCGTACTTTGATAAGAAACGTGTATCTACACTATAAGAAGAACCCCGACAACTCAACAATAAAACGACAAATAACCCAATTTAAAAATGGGCCAAGCATCGGTAACATTTCTCAAAGAAGATACACCCACGTCCAATACACATGATGCGCCACATCACGAGCCATCAGGTAATGCAAATTAAAACCATAATTTTTTACGGAGGGAGCCCTTCACACTCAGCTGAATGGCTATCGTCAGAAAGATGCATGAACGGTGTTTGTGAGGATGTGACGGGAACATAATGGGTGCAGCCATATTTGGAGAACAATCTGGAAGCTCCTCAGAAGGTGAAGCCTGGAGCCGCCGCATGCTGTACCCAGCCCCACTTCTTGGTATGACCTAGAGAAATTACAACAAACCTCCAAGCAAAAACCCGTATATGAATAGCAGTGTTACTCACAATCACCAGAAAGTGGAAACAGCCCAAAGGCCACCAACCAATGAGTGATAACTCTCGATGTGGCATAGCCACATGATGGAGTATTATTCATCCATAAAGAGGAATGAAGTAGTGACCCGTGCTGCGACATGAACCCCGAAAACATCGCACTAAGTACAAAAAGCCAGCCACGCAAGACCACATTATTGTATGGTTCCATCTATATGAAATGTCTCAAACAGGCAACTTATAGACATAAAACAGGTCAGTGGGGATGCCTGTCAGTTAAGCATCTGCCTTCAGTTCGGGTCATGATCCCAGGGTCCTGGGATCGAGTCCCGCATCTGCTTGGCCGGGAGCCTTGCTTCTCCCTCTACCACTCCCCTGCTGGTGCACTGCCAAGTAAGTAAATCTTTAAAACAAAACAGGGCTGGAGCGCCTGGGTGGCTCAGTGGGTTAAAGCCTCTGCCTTTGGCTCAGGTCACGATCTCAGGTCCTGGGATAAAGCCCCACATCGGGAGCTCTGCTCAACAGGGAGCCTGCTTCCTCCTCTCTCTCTGCCTGCTTGTGATCCCTCTCTCTGTCAAATAAATAAATGAAATTTTTAAAAAAACAAAACAAAAACAACAACAAAAAGCAAAACAGGAGTGCCTGGGTGGCTCAGTGGGTTAAGCCTCTGCCTTCAGCTCAGGTCATGATATCAGGGTCCTGGGATCGAGTCCCTCATTGGGCTCTCCGCTCAGCAGGGAGACTGCTTCCCCCCCGCCGTCTGCCTACTTGTGATCTCTGTCAAATACATAAATAAAATCTTTAAAAAAATAAATTTAAAACAAACAAATCAGTGGTTGCCTAGAGCCAGAAGTGGCAGAAGATCAGGGAGGAAAAGAGTGAATAGGAGTGACAGCTAAAAGGTGTAGGATTTCTTTCTGGGTTGATGAAAATGTTCTAAAATTGACTGTGATGATGGTCACACAACTCTGAGTAAACACTGCTGGATGTGTACCTTATGGGTAAGTGTATGGGTATGTGAATTATATCTTAATAAGCTTTCTTCTGAAAAGAAAAACATTACAGATACATCAAAATGGAATTTAATGTCGGGGGGGGCACAGAGAAACAACAAAAGGACAAAACAAACACGTCAAAAAATCAAATGGCAGACTTAAGCCCTGGCATATCAATAATTCTATCAAATATAAATGGCCTAAATATACCAATTAAAAGAGATTGGCAGAATAATGAAAATACAAGATCCAATTATATGCTATCTACAAGAAACTCACTTTCAAACATGATACAGGCCATTTGAAAAGAAAAAAGACAGGAAAAGATAAACCATGCAAAAATAGTCAAAAGAAAATGGGTTGCTATATCAAATAAAGTAGATTTCAGCAAAGAAATCATCAGAGACAAAGAAAGACAATTTACAAACGATCAAAGGGTTAATCCACCAGAAGGCACAGCCATCCTCAATGTGTACAGACAACAGAACAGCTAAAAAGAAACACAAATACATGATTATTTCTGGGGACTTCAACAACCCTCTCTCAACAACAGACAGCCCTAGACAGCAGACCAGCAAAGGTACAGAGAACCAAAGTCAGCTAACAGGATGAGCACGTAACAGAGCCGCGCACCCCACAGTACACTACACACTCTTTTCAAGGGTCTGTGGGACCTACACCAAGATGAGCAATATCCTGGGCCAAGAAACAAATCTCAAGAAATTTAAAAGAACCAAAATCACACCGTGTGTTCTCCCACAATAAAACCGAATTAGAAATGCATCGGCGGGCGCCTGGGTGGCTCAGCAGGTTAAAGCCTCTGCCTTCAGCTCGGGTCATGATCCCAGGGTCCTGGGATCGAGCCCCGCATCGGGCTCTCTGCTCGGCGGGAGCCTGCTCCCCCCTCCCCGCCTCCCTCTTTGCCTACTTGTGATCTCTGTCTGTCAAATAAATAAGATTTTATTTATTTATTTGACAGACAGAGATCACAAGTAGGCAGAGAGGCAGGCAGAGAGAGAGGAGGAAGCAGGCTCCCCGCCGAGCAGAGAGCCCGATGCGGGGCTCGATCCCAGGACCCTGGGATCATGACCCGAGCTGAAGGCAGAGGCTTTAACCCGCTGAGCCACCCAGGCGCCCCATGTCAGTAAAATAAATAAATAAAATCTTAAAAAAATTTTTTTTTAAAGAAAAAGAAATGCATTAGCAGAAAACGTTAAGGAAATCTCCAGACATCTGGAAGCAGCAACACATGTGCCTCAAAGTCACCACATGTCAGAGGAAGTCTCAAGAGGTCAAGTGAAGAGGAAATACGACACACCAGAATGTGTGGAACACCAATTCAGAGAGGAAAGGAAAATGTATAGCACTTGTGCTTGCAGTAGAAAAAAGGGAAAATTTCAAATCAATAATCTATGCTCTCTCCTCAAGAACCTAGAAAAATAAGCAAAATAAACTCTGAGGAAATAATGAGAGATACATCAACGAAATTGAAAATAGAAAAAAAAAATCAATGAAACAAGGAGTCGGTTCTTTTAAAAGGTCAATGAAATTGACAAACCTCCCGCATGACCAACAAAGAAAAAGAGAGAAAGAAGACAGATTAATTACCAGTATCAGGAATGAAACGGAAATCACTACAGACCCCACAAACGTAAAAAGAATAATGACAATTTCACACACATAAACCCAACACCATAAATTAAATAACCAGTTCCTAAGGGAATAAAAAACCTACCACAATTCACCTAACATGGAACACAACATTTGAATAGCCTTCTAACTATTAAGGAAAATGAATCTGTAATTTTAAAAATTGTCAAAAAAAGAATCCCTAAGGCCAGACGGTTTCCCTGGGGAATTCCACCAACATCAAAAGACAAATTAACACTACTTGTACACATCTTTTCCAAAAAACAGAAAGGAAGGAAGGAACACTTCCCAATGCATTTATGAAATGAGTATTACCCTGATACCAAGACCAAACAAAGATGTCACAAAGACAGAAAATAACAAACCAATGTCCCTCGTGATATAGATACAAAATCCTTAACAAAATGTGAACAAATAGAATTCAGTAATATATTTCAAAAGTTATATACCATGACCAAGTGGGATTTATTTCAGGATGGATGCAAGGCTGATTCAATATTCTAAAATCAGTCAATGTAACGCACTATCACATGAACATACTGTTTCGATGAAGAAGACGTATTTGACAATATTCAACATCCACCCATGATAAAAACTCTCAGAGAACTTCCTCAACTTAACAGAAGAGCATCTACAAAATCCTACAGTTGGTGCTTTCTCCTTAAGCTGGGGAAAATGGCAAGGACATCTGCCCTCACTACTCTTAACACGGCACATATGGCAAGAAAATACACACAGATTGGAGAGGAAGAAATAAAGCTGTCCCTATTTGGCTGATGGCTGGATTGTCTACATAGAAAATCCCAGGGAGTCCACCAAAAAAAACTCCTAAAACTAGTAGTGGCTTCATCAAGGTTACAAGATAAAACATAAACAATTATATTTCTATATACTATTAATTACCAAAAATTAAAAATACAATACTAACCTATGATCATTCAAAAAAATCTACATGTAATGGGTGCCTGGCTGGCTCTATCGGTAGAACATAGGACACTTGATCTCAGGGTTCTAAGTTCCAGCCCCATGTAGGGAGTAGAGTTTTTTAAAAACACGACATGTAAATAAAAACAAAAGTGTACAGGGCTCGTATGCCAAAAACCTCAAAACGATGGTGAAAGAAACCTACATCCTAGTAAATGGAGAGACATACCATATTCATGGACGGAAAGATTCTCCCCCAAAGAGTTCTCCCCAGATCGATAATACAGGTTTAATGAGATCCACCAAACCTCCAGCACGTTTTTTCGTAGAAACAGACAAGATTAACCTAAAATATATCTGAAAAGGCAAAGAAACTAAAATAACTAAGAATTTTTCAAAAGATTTTACTTAGTTATATGAGAGAGAACAAGCACAAGCAGGGGGAGGTGTAGGGACAGAGAGAGAGGGAGAAGCAGGCTCCCCACTGAGCAGGGGAACCCGATGCAGGACTTGATCCCAGGACCCCATGATCATGCCCTGAGCTGAAGTGACACACTTAACCAACTTAGCCCTCACAAGGGCCCCCAAGAGACCTAAGACATTTCTAAGAAGAGTTCAGTGGGAGGAACCAGGCTGCCTGATTTCAGGGCTTACCAGACAGCTACAGCTAACAAAGACAGTGCGAGACAGACAGAGACAGATCAAGGAACAGAAGAGAGAACCCTGAAGACCCACGAAGAAGCCCAACAAACCCTTGACAAAGATGCAAAAGCAAAGTCAGGGAGGGACAGCCAGTCTTTTCAGCAAATGGTGGCGGGGCCAAGTGCACACCCAGAGGCAAACCAAACAAACCCTGACTTCATGCCATGTACAAAATTAATCCAAAATGGACTGAGATCTGCATGTGATTGAAAATGAGAAAAAAGGGACAGGGGAAGACCTCCAGAATCTAGGGCTTGTGCTTCCCTAAGCAAAACTCATAAACTTGACTTTATCAAAATTTTAAACTTTGCTCAGCCAAAGACCGTAGGAAGATGAAAAGACCTGGCACGGGCACATACGCGACCAAGGGTTAGTACTCAGGCTACACATCTCGACAGGAAAACACAGTCCGACTAAACATCGGCCGAAGACATGGAGACATTTCAGAGCATGGGACATACAGACGGCAGAACAAGCGCGCGGAAGGTTTCACAGCCAACTGAAACGCAAATGAATGCCTCCACGAGAGAAACGACCAAACCACCAAATGCCGGTGAGGATGGAAGACGGATGGCTGACCGGAGGAGACCGCAGTGGTCGCCGCCAGAAGCTAACGGGACCGGGACTGGAGGGACCCCACATGTCTCCTGGGGACAGTGCACTTGGCCAGATCCGATCCATGTACCATAAAATTCACCATTCCTTTTGTGGTCAAATAACATTCCCATACAGGGTCACACAACGTCCCTGTTTCTCTGTTCTGACCATTCGCAACGGCACGTGAATCTAGGATCATCTCAAAACACAAAGTTTAAAAAAAAAAAAAAAAGCGACTGTGTTGGTTTTGGGGTATCAGCATAAATAGGATTCCGAGTCATTGCTCCTTCCACACGCCGAGCACCACTCGTCCATACCGTCCAGGCCCGTGTCCAGCCAGCTCCGCACGACCGAGACAGCGACCAGGAAGCAGTGTGTCGCCGACCCTCACTCACCGCGGGTGCGATGGGCTCGTACCCGGCCCCTCTGATGAGGTGGGAAAGGCACTGGACTACAGTGGGTGGGTGGGTGGGTGTGTGTACGTGCGTGCTCGCATGCTGGAGGGGCTCCCGGGGCCGTGCTCTGGCTTTGCCTGGTGCTGGGACACGGTGCACGATGGGCAGGTCCACTGCTCACCGCAGCCCCTTTGCCAGAGAGAAGGTAGTCACCGAGTCTGAAAGTGTCAGAGCACGGGGACACAATCGGCCCAGATGCGGGTCTACGGATGCAAGGACACTGAGGGGGGTGCTTCTGTTATGGGGGGGAGAAGAGGTGTGTCATCTTACGTCAAACGTCTGCTTGTTCCAGAGTGTGAAAGGGACAGAGGACAAAACACTTCAAACAGATTAAACGGGGAACTGGAGGAGGTCTGCTGGAAGAGATCTTTCTTTCCCTTGCTTCCTGATGCCTGTCAGTAGTAACTGAAAAGAAGGCACAGAATATTAAAATTTTGGCAAGTTTGCTCTGTTTCTGGTGGGTTATTACAGAACAGAATTTTTTCTAAGGTGCTGGGAGTCCTGGGCTGCCCAGCATCGCACTTCCGCAAGCCCGGCCCCGGGGCTGCACCGACGGCGCCCTCCCCCAGCAGGCCGCCGCCACAAGTGCGACTCACCTGCAGCCCCCACCGCAGAGCGGCCGAGCAGCGCTGCTGTTCTGCGTGGACCACGTTGAGATCTTTTTTTTTTTTCTCAAAAATTGTATTTATTTGACAGGGAGAGATCAAAAGCAGGCAGAGAGGCAGGCAGGGGTGTGGGGGGAAGCAGGCTCCCCACTGAGCAGAGAGCCCCATGAGGGGCTCAATCCCAGGACCCTGAGATCGTGACCTGGGCTGCAGGTAGAGGCTCAACCACTGAGCCACCCAGTGTGTCTCCCCTCCCCCCCAACCCCCGCCCCTTGTGGAGAGATCTTAACTGTTTTTTTTTTTTAATTTTATTTATTTATTTGACAGACAGAGATCACAAGTAGGCAGAGAGGCAGAGAGAGAGAGAGAGAGGGAAGCAGGCTCCCCGCTGAGCAGAGAGCCCGACGTGGACTCGATCCCAGGACCCTGAGATCATGACCTGAGCCGAAGGCAGCGGCTCAACCCACTGAGCCACCCAGGTGCCCCTTAACTGTTTTTTTTTTAACTTAAAGTTCTTCTCTCTCAGGGAGCCCGGGTGGCTCAGTCATTAAGCATCTGCCTTCAGTTAGGGTCATGATCTCAGGGTCCTGGGATGGAACCCCACATCAGGCTCCTTGCTCAGCAGGGAGCCCGCTTCCCCCACCCCCGCCTGCCTCTGCCTGCCTCTGCCTGCTTGTGCACTCTCTCCCTCTCTCTGACAAATAAATACAATCTTTAAAAAAAATACATGCACACTTTTAAAAATAAATAAATAAATGAATAAAGTTCTTCTCTCCCAAAGCAGCGAAGTTTCCTTACAAAGGCGCTCGTCATTTCTAAGATCATTTAGAATTATTCGATCCACAGGCTCCTGGCCAGAGCCGGGCGCTGTCCTGCTCTGTAGAGTGTGGGTCTCCCCTGACGAAACGGATTTCGTCTCCTCCGAATCAGGGCCTAAAGTGACCACAGCTGGACCTCCCCCCACGTGACCCCCAGACCCTTTTCTGTAGTTCCCATGAGCCTCTGTCCGCCACGTGTGGTTCAGGGCTCACGGGCGCTCCCACTGCGCCCGATCCTCCCCGCCACCTCCCCAGCTGCCCCGGAGCCAGCTTGCTCCCGGGCTGAGCCTGGGTTGGCGAGCGCTGGACACCGGAGCACAGTCCTCCCTCGTGGCCCTCTAGGAGTTCCGGCTGGGCCTCTCCTCACTGCCACCTGTGGCCTGCCTCTGGGGAGGGAGCCATCACACCCCAGCCACGCGCAGGCCTTCCTGTCCGTCCCGATGGCGCTGCGGGGTCCCCGGGAGAGGAACCGGCCCTGCATGCTCATCGGCGGGGGCTTCTGCTCCCCGGAAGTCACTGGCCAGGAGCAGGTGACCCGCAAGCAGGTGTGCCACATGGCCGCCCCCAGGAAGGGGACCCAGGGTCCAGCCGCCTCTCCGTCCACGAGAACACAGGCTGCAGACCATGGCCTATACCGACCACGGGGAGGGTGATGCGGAACCTGAGTGTTGGTCCTGAAATCCTGGGCTCGAAAGCCCTCCCTCCCTGCGGAGGCCAGCCCCGAGCCCCTCTTCTATACACGGTGTTGGGGACATTCCCAAGGGAACGCAGTGCCCTGCGCACGTGCCTTCTCCCCAGTCTCACGACTCAGAAGCCAGTGCCCTTCCTGGGCTGCTCCCCGCTTCCAGGCCGCTCGCCCTTTCCCGAGCCACGTGCAGTGCCCCTGCAGAGCCTGCCCCCTTGCACCTGACGAGCTGCAGCAGGCCACTGCGCAGGCTGACTGCGAGGCCCAGGCGGGTCTCCGGAACACCGACGGTCTCCCGGGCTCTGCAGCGGAGAGCGAGGAGAGCACAAGGTCCCCTGCCATCATCGAGGCTGCTGGGGCTCGCAGGCTGCCCGGCACCAGGGCCTTGGGGCTGCCAGCTGTACCCATCGGTGGCCCCTGCCGCCCCGTGCAATCAATCCAACGGAACACAGCCAAACACGCCTTTTGAAACTGTACTTGGAGGCGCCTGGGCGGCTCAGTGGGTTAAGCCTCTGCCTTCGGCTCAGGTCATGGTCTCAGGGTTCTGGGATCAAGCCCCGCATTGGGCTCTCTGCTCAGCAGGGAGCCTGCTTCCTCCTCTCTCTGCCTGCCTCTCTGCTTGCTTGTGATCTCTGTCAAATAAATAAATAAATAAATAAAAATTTTTAAAGTTTAAAAAATAAATAAATAAAACTGTATTTGGAGATCTTTCAGGAGCACAAAAGCATCCTGCTAAGAACAACTTTCCAAAGCTCGGAAAGACAGCAGAGGGTTAACTGTATGCCCTCCCCGTGCGACAGGGGGAAGGGTCCGCAGGCCCACCCAGGACCATCTCACGCAGAGATCAGTTCAGATCCGCTGCCTGACCTGCTGTCTGACATTCGTTACACCCCAGACCATGTGGTATCGGCTCTTAGACTTGTGCCCGAAAGACACAAATGATGGTTTCTGTCCAGGAGCAAAGAGAACCCTGAAGGCTCTGGCTTTCTTGTCCTTGGGGACATTAAGCAATTTCATAACTAACCGAACAGCCGGACCCCAGCATTCTTTCTTCAGTGACTATAAATACTCAGTTCCTCAAATGCTCTTTGAACTAGCTTTCCCGTCCATACCATGGAACATAATTCAGGCTTAAAAAGGAAGGAAATCCTGACATCGGCTACGCCGCAGATGAACGAGGAGGACGTGGTCCCCAGCGAGGTCCGCCCGGCAGAGAGGTCCTGGAGGAGTCGGACCCACAGACACCGGGCGGGGGCGGGAGTCAATGTCTAACAGGACAGAGTCCAGCGTGGGCAGACGACCACGTTCTGGGGATGGATGGAGGGAGGGTGCCCAACGGTGTGAACGGGCTGACACCCCCGGACTGTGCACTTAGAAATACTTAAAATGATAAATTTTATGTCATGTCTATTTCACCATTAAAATTTTTTAACTAATAATCCATCAAACTTCCGTGTGAAAGGTGTGAGAGTCAAACGTCAGGCACAGAAAAATGTGGCTTTTGGTAAAAAGGTCCCGAACAGGACACACAGCTCCAGCCATTAAGGAAGAGGCTGGTGAACTGCTTTACACAGAAATCGAGAATTTGAAAGACTGGCGTGGAGACAGGACCGACGAGGAGGACAAGACACGTGCCGGACCTGTAAAGCCAAGGACTTGCGATCAGAACATCTCAAGAACTCCACAAGCCGGTCTAGCAGAAAGGGGGGAGCGAGCCAAGACCAGACACCAGGGGGGGACATCCAAAGGCACCAAGCAGAAGGCAGGGTAGGGTTAGTCACCGGGGAGACGGAGCAAGGCCTGGGGGGCACCTACCTGTACCCCCCATGCCCCAGGAAGAGGCTGCCTGCCAGCACCCCCAAGCAGGACCAACCCCAGAGCCCACAACAAATCAGCTGCTGAAGACAGGGGAGTCCCCAAGGGATACCTGTCCAGCAAGCACGTCCAGGACAACAGGTGCCCACGGGGACGCAGTGACGGCCGGGGTGCAGAGCGAAGGGAGCCGCACCCCACGCCCTCACCGGAGGCGCGACACCAGCAAACCCATCCAGGTGCCAGGAGCTCGGCGGGCTGGCAGGCGGGCTGCGGGGACAAGGGCCCGGGAGGGCGCTCTGACCCGGACCCTCCCCTCCCCCGCCCCGCACACCCAGCGGCGTGTCAGCTGCCGGGAACGGATCCGAGTCCGCACTCGGGATCCGTGACTGTTCCTGTACGTCGTACAGCCAGGAGCGCCTAACAGAGGAGGTGACCGCCACAGCCTGAGCACTGAAGGATGGGGGATGGGGGACAGCCGCCGAGCACTCCACGCCCCACACCGTGCCTTTCAGGGCAGGAAGTCAGGTACGTGATGTCACTGCATTCCCGCTTCTGTGAAGAACATTTCTGCAAGTTATCTCAGCAATCCATGCACGCGTTTTTAAAAATTACTCTTGGGGGGGGGGGCAGAGGCTGCATCCCCACACCCCCACCCTGCACCGCAGCCGCAGGGGGCTCCCCAGGATGGCCACCCCCTCAGCCAAACTCCCAAGACCCCAGAACTCCACGTCCCCCGGGAAAGCTGACCTACGGTGCAGGGGCTCAACGATCCCTGTCTTACTGCCTGTGGCTACAATGTCCAGGTCCTGCTGGGTTTTCTACCTAAGCTCCAGAACGACACCCCGTCCTCCTCTTATAGACCGGGAAACCGAGGGTCTGAGCTGGGAAGAGATGGGCTCCCCGGCCCGGGAACCGCACTTGCATCTCGAGAGCAGACATCAGGCCTCCTGGTCCCGGTAGGACTCCAGGACTAAGTGCTCCCGGGCCACAAGCCACCAAGGCCATATGGGCCAGAGGGACCCACCCCAGTGCCAGAGAGCAACTGGGACAAGGGCCCAGGCATGGGGGGCCAAGGTGGTGGGGGGGCCAGGGCGCAGTCCGTCTCCACCTCCTCCAGGGGCAGGGTGCCCAGGAGACGCTGCGACGCCGTGGGGAGGCCAGGGGCCAGCACGGGACCCACACCTGTACCTGAAGCTGGGAGAGCCGGCGCCACCACCGCCAGCCACCGTCACTGTGCCCGCCGCTGCCGCACCTCCCCAATCCCTAACGGTTCCCCTGGGAGCACTGAAGGTAAATATGTTAATTTGACTTCAATCATGGCTTTTTAAAACAAAGTGCACACTCTATCAGTTTAGGGCAGAGAACCTGAAAACCACCCACTCAAATGTCTGGGCATTCCTCCCGGATGAGACCAACCACAAGGAACCATGAGGAGCCACAGTGAGGGCCAAGGGCCACAAGGAGCCTGTGGGAACACGGGGCCAGGCCAGCCAGCCAGCTCCACCATGGGACCAGCTACCAGTGTGGCCATCTGGCTTCTCGCAGGGGACACCTCACACTGGCTCGGCTCCCGTGGGGCAGAGCCTGCAGACCCCGGGCTGCCCAGGATACCCTCGAGTGGGCCTGGATCCCTGGCTCTCAGCCTGTGACCCGTCAAGGTACAGCCTGGACAAGGGACGCCTGGCCTGCCCCTCCTGCCTCAGCTGGCCCTCAAGCAAGAAAGGGGGGAAGCAACGTGGCCTCTGGGACGAAGGCGGAGGCTGGGTCCACGCACAGTAGAGTCCCATTTGCGGCCATGGGGCCCTCCCTCCCTCTGCCGCCCTGGGGGGCTCTGTCCAGGGAAAGCTGCGTGCTCGACCCTCCCCAAGTCAGCCCACCGCACTGGGCTCTTAAACTATCATCAACTCTACGGCAAACGTACAGACCACCCCCACCCAGGTTGTGCAGAATGCAGCCGACAAAGGAAACTGTGTTGGGCTTTCACTTACCTTACTCTAGGGGGGCAGAGAGTAGACCAGGTGGAGGGTCTCCTCTCCAGACACAGGCGGGGCCCTCTGATTTCCCAGGCAGAAGGAGCTCGGGGAGAACACAGCCACCCGGACCCGAGATGGACCGCCACAAGACTCAGTAAAGCACCTACCCCACGTGGCGGGCGGGCACCAGGGCCTCCAGGACTGGCCGGGACATCAGTGACAGGTGAACACACCCCATTTCCAGCACGAGTGTAAAGCTGACTTTATACCTTCAAGAACAAGTGAGTAACCGCATGGCTGTGTTGTTGATCGCCGCAAGGACAGCGTTTCTGGGCCCCAGGCTGGCACCAGGAAAACCCACTGGTCTCCCCTCCACCATGAGCAGCCCCCAGCCCAGGCCCAGTGGCGTGAGCAGGAGCCAGTGTGCGTGGGGACGGCCTTGGACAGCCCCTCCCAGGGATGGCTCACCCCATGGGTGGCTGCTCCAACAAACAGAAGGGGCTGACCTACACCACCACAGCCCAAGGTCAAGGATCTCCAACAGTCTCGGGGGAAAAGACATGACGTGGCCATGCGTGTTCATCTATTCCAGGACAAGGAACCTGGGAGAGTCCCCAAGGGCGGACACTGAACCAGACTCAGGACCTAGACGCCCACCTGGGGAACTTCCAGGCCCCTAAGCCACCGGATATGCAGAGGGAGAGAGGTGGCCGGAGCCCCAGGCCAGCCAGCTCCCCGGCAGGGGCTCCGAGCAGAGGCTAGACGGGGTCAGCCTGTGTGTTAGCAGAGAACCTGCCGACATGGTCGCCACCAGGAGCTGGCTGGGGCCTCTGTCCCTGCAGTGTCCCTGCTCGGTGGCAGTTCAGAGGACAGGGGCGGCATCTCAAGGCCTGGCAGCTCAGACGTGCAGGGCGCCGCCTCCACAGTGGGCTTGAACGAATTCCCTCGTGGGGTTTCTTGGAAATCAGCGGCTGTAATGTAATCACAGCTGCTGGGGCTCGAACGAGCCCGCCCCGTGGCTCTGTTCGGTTGTAACCGTTACGAAAGCGCAGTTAAGAAACAAGGAGGACTAACGGAAACCAGGAATACCACCGGCCAGCAGAGGGGCGGCCCCACCTTGTGGCCATGGCCTCAGCCCCCACCGCACCACCCCACCCAGACCAGGACACCCGCCCCTTCCTAAGGGTCCCCGGTGGGGCCATCCTGACCCTGGAAGCAGCCCCCCGTTCATCCTGCCTGGCTGGAGGACCTGCCCATGTAACCAGGCAGATCCGGGACAGGGGCAGGGCTAGGCTGGCAGCTGGCAACCTCCCCAGCCCCCCTGAAGCAGCACCCTGAGACCCCAAGAAAACCATCAGTGGGGACGGTCATCACCATCCCCTGCTCAGCTCTTTGTCCCTTCCACAAAATGAGGGGAGTATCAGATGCTCTCCAGAGACCCCCAGCCAGCAGCTCTTGGCCAACTCCAAAGTAAAGCCGTGACTGCCCAGCCCCTCTGTTGGGGGGGGGGGTCCCCCTCCTAAAACGGCCACAGGTGTCCGAGACAAGGGGAGCAGCCAGCAGGGCCATCCCAAGCCTCGGCTTGCAGCCCTAAGCTGGTGGCTGGACCTCTTGGACACCAGGGCTCCTGTCTCCTCCCAATGCCTCACTGGGGACAGCAGCCTGACCCTGGGGGAGGCTGACCCACGCGCACCCCAGCCTGGGGCGCCCTTGCCTATAAAGCCCAGAGCACAGCACCCAGAGTCAGGGAGAGGCACCAGCCTGCCCCGGGCAGCACCTCCCTGAGAACACCATGACCCCTGGGGCCATCAGTGGGAAGATCTGGGCCTCCTGGAGCCCTAGGGACAGGTCCACGGTGCACAGTGCCCCTCGGCGGCCAGCGGGCCATGCAGAGCCCCGGCCCCCTGTCCTGTGCACCCGGCTTAACGCCCCCCATGGGGCTGGCTGGCAGCCCAGCAGTCCTGCTGGCCATCCTCAAGCTCTGGGTGCTGGCTTCCTTCCTTCTTCCCAAAGAGAAACATGTCTTCCAAGAGTGGCTAATTTTATTTTGCTAACTTCACCTTCGTGTATGGCCCCCTTCAGGACTAGGACTTTCTGCGTAGGATCCTCTGATCTAGGATTGACTGCCTCAATCCCATCAAATCTTGGAGCAGGAGGAATGGCCCTGTCTTCCAGCTACAAGACCTCCTCCTCCGTCTGAGCTAGGCAGACACGACAGTCACCAGACTCAGCGGCCCCACTCCAGAGCAGGACTCCACATGTGCTGGCCCGATCCCAGGCTGGAAGCCCTGCGGGCCCTCCTCTGCTCCAGAGATGGAGACCACCCTCCCCGACATCCAGCAGAAGGGAGCCCAGGAGGAAGGTCAGAGGCACAACCAGGGACGGAGGGACATCCCCCTGCTCAGGGGGTCAGGGGCCGGATCTGCTGTTCTGAGACTAGGGGCAGGAGAGAGCAAGGTGGTGGCATGGCGGGACCGGGAACAGGGCCTTCGCCCCTGCACTGCCGGCTCACAATGTGATCTTACTGAAGCCACGGTCTCTGCAGACGTGGTCAGTCCAGTCAAAAGGAGGTCTCACCGGCTCGAGGGGGTCCTGAAAAGGAGCTGGGGACACACAGAGGAGCGTGGGCAGAGGCAGGATGGGAGGGGTGCGGCGTGAGCCCACGGGTGGAGGGCACCCACTGCCCTCCACTCGTGGAAACACACGTAGCAGACAAGAGTGTCCCCCAGTGACATGAGGCCACCTCCAGCGGACAGGACAGTCACACACCACGGCCTCCCCACTCGAGATGCACTACCGGGAGCCCGCCAGCTACCGCACATTAGCCTCTGACAAAGCCAGGCTGGGAGGCATTCCGTAAAACCGGCCTGGATTCCAGAGCCAAGAAAGAGCACGGAAGGTTCCAGACTGAGGGAGCCTAAGAGACACAGGAAGGCTCAGACACGTCATAGCACACCCACGCTCACAGCAGCGTTCTTTGGTAAGCCCAGATGTGGAAATGAGCCAAGTGTCCATCGACAGAGCAATGGGCAAGCAGACGTGGTCCGTCCACGGCGTGGAACGTGGCTCAGCCCTAGAAGGTGGGAGCCCACGCGGTGCTCCATGAAGGAGGACACCGCGCTCCGTGAGAGCAGCCAGACGCAGAGGGACAAACGCCGCAGGTTTGGCCCCCGTGAGGCTCCGGGACCGTGGGACCCATAGACACAGGGACGGGAGCTGCTGTCTCACGGGGACCAGTTTCCTACTTGTCCGAGGACAAGTCCCGGAGGTGGACGGTGGCTGGTCACTTGGCACCACTGAACCACAAAACTTCAAAAACGGTCAAGATAGCAGATGCGATGTTGTGTTTCCCGCAACACAGGGAGAGCCGGAAGAAAAAGACTCAAGAGGCGTGGGGCGCCTGGGTGGCTCAGTGGGTTAAAGCCTCTGCCTTCGGCTCGGGTCGTGATCCCAGGGTTCTGGGATCGAGCCCCGCATCGGGCTCTCTGCTCAGCAGGGAGCCTGCTTCCTCCTCTCTCTCTCTGCCTGCCTCTCTGCCTACTTGCGATCTCTGTCAAATAAATAAATAAAATTTAAAAAAAAAAAATCTCTTAAAAAAGACTCAAGAGGCGGAGAGCAGGTGCTGGGGCTGCGGACTGGGGGAGGGGCGGGGGGGAGCTGGGGGGTGGGGGCTGGGAAAGGGGGCCCGTGTGTACCGGGACGCAGTCCAGTCTGGGCAGAGAACCACGGTCTGGGGACGGACGGAGGGGACGGACAGAGGGACAGCGCACAACAGTGTGAGTGACCTGACGCCCCTGGACTGCACTTAAAACTAGTTAAAATGACAAAATTTATACATAAGCAACTAGAATTTTTCTGAATTACAACACTGAAGGCAGCCCTGGCCTGTGCTTGGACCGCGGGCCCACAGCACCGCCCCAGCTGCGAGGGGCGACCCAGGCTGGCGCGCTCAGATTCCACCAGGAACTGCGCACACGGCACGCGGTGACCACTCAGGGCAACTTACTCTCAAATCATTCCAGGAGTTGTTCTCCTTTCCATTTTCCTGAGTTACTAAGAATCTGACAAGAGACCGAGAGCAAAACCACTGGGCAGCCCCCCCACGACCCGGGGGCCTCACTCTGCAGCCCAGCCTGGCCCAGGTGGGTCTGCGAGGCTTGGAGAGGCGTGGGGAGAGACGGGGACCCTGCTCCTCCACCGAGGAAGGCCTCAAGGCTCGCATCTCATCTCTCCAGAGCCAGCGGCCGACTTCCTGTAGTCCTGGGCCCAGGAGTGGGGGCCCTCGAGGTCCGGCCTGGTGTGGACCCCAAGGACAGCACCAGCTATTGCTCCCACACCCCGCTGCCCCAGCCCGTTCTGGGGACCCCTCCTCTCCGGGTTACCTCCCCCTCACTTCAGGAGCTCACTTTTCTTCGGGGGGGATGGAGGACGGGCCAGAGGGCCCCAGTGGCCCCAGTCTGTGCTGCATTTGGGAGCCAGCACACAGCCAGGCCCAGCCCTGAGGACGCCTCTGTGACCGACACGCCTTTCCTGGCCCTTCACGTGACAGGGACTGGCCAACTAAACTAGGTTACAACAATTAACACAAATTCTGCCTCCCGTCCCGAAACTTATATAACCAGACACTGTCTCAGGAAACTTCCTCCGCCCACGGCCCCATTTCCTGCCCTCGACCCCAGCTCCAGTCCCGAAAACAAAGGTCCTTCTAATCATCCCAACCGATACTAGCCCTTCGGCCCCACCATCTGCTACTTGTCGGAGCAGTGGCCACTGTGTGTCTGGATCGCCACCTTCCCAGGCAAGCACAGGGCAGAACCAAACGGCCTGTCTCAGCAAGCCCACCCTTGGCCGCCAGGCACGGGAGGATTTCTGTGACCACCCCCCGCCCCATACACACTGGGCTGACAGCATCTCCCGGACTCACGTTCACCCGGGGCCTCAGAGCGGGATGTTACCTGGAGACGGGGTCTTTGTGGACGTGATCAGTTAAGGACAGAGACGAGGCTGTCGTGCACTTAGGGTGGGCCCGGCCCCCATGACTGGTGTCATCATCAGAAGAGGGACATTTAAACACAGACACACAGAGGGAGGACAGCCGTGTGCCCGTCGAGGCAGAGACAGCAGGGATGGGGCTACAAGCCAAGGGAGGCCGAGGCCCGCCAGCACCAGCAGGAGCTGGGAGAGGCCAAGATTCGGCCCTGAGCCTCCAGAAGGAACCAGCCGGGCCCACTCGACTTTGGGCTCTGGCCTCCAGAACGGTGGTGAGAACAAACTCGTGTCGCTGGAAGCCACCAGGGGTAGGGTCAGCTGTTGCCGGGGCCACATCCACCGGGTGCCCACACGGCTCATGCCCTCCCTCCCTCCCTCCCCTGACTGCCACCCACACAAACATCACTCCCCTCCTGGAGCCCACAGGACCCAAGGGAACCCCTCAGAGCAGCAGTCACGAAATGGTGGGGGTGAGAGGGAGGATCTCTGCAGGAAAGAGAGAAGCAACTGCCAGGTCAGTGGGGGCAACAGCGGGCCGGGGACGGCCCGGCCCTCCAGTCAGAGCCTCAACTTGCCCCGACCATCACCATCCCGGCAGCCAGAAAGGGGGATGTGCCTCACGTCTGTGTCTCTTCAAAGCTCTTCCCCCATTTTACATGTGGGGAACCTGAGGCCCGGGGAGGCCACCGTGTTTACCTAGGGTCCAAGAGCAGCACAGTGAGGAACGGGGTTCAGAAACCCCAAGATGACACACCCACACTCTGCAGGAAGCAGCTACTGGTGGCGCGTAGCCCAGGGACAGCCCTGGCGGGATCCTGGGCACGGTCCCGGTCCCATCCAGCCCCAGCGGCTTCCAATCCAGTCCTCCTCCTGGCCGTATGACCCGGGGGAGAGCGAGCCTCCCGTCCACGCTGCGGGGGGTGGGGGGGAGGCTGACACACCCCGGCCAGGTCCTTGCCTTCCTGACCTTGCCCACTTGTGACCATGCTCACAGGAAGCACGGGGGACCTGAGGATGTGGGGTGCCACCAGGCTTCCAGTTCCAGGTGGACATTGTCTGCCCCATGAGGTCAGGGGTGTTTTTACCCCAAACTTGCTCTGTCCGATTTCTTCCAGACACGGGGAGAGGGAACTTGGAAGGAAATCTTGAAGCCGTTAAACTGCGCCCCGTCCCCACCCAGGGGCTGGGCCAGGGTGCTAAGTCGGCCTCAGCACCCGTGGCGGGGCGGGGCGGGGGGTGGGGTGGGGGGGGTGTCTGTGACCTCAGTCCCTCCCTCAGGGAGTGACAACTGCTTGGGGCTCGTGAACCCCCAGGTCCAGCTCCTCCCAGACCCCGTCACAGAGAACCACACCATGGGGCTGTCTGCAAGGATCCCAGGGACCTCTGGAAAGGCCAGGTCCCAGCACGGAGACGATGAGCGCTCAGCAAACATCGCGACGCCCCTTGAAGCCTCCACCAGGTCCGGGCTGCCCCTGCTCCTGGTGTCCCTCAGCGTCCCCCTGGAGGCACTGGCCGGTGCCCCACGCCCATCCCGGGAGCAGGCTTCCCAGAGGAGCCAGCAGGCAATTTGCATAATATTCTTTGCAAGTTAATATCAGCCTCTGATAATGATCTCGGCATAGCGTGGAGCGCTGAGGCGGCTGTTACAACACTAAGTAATCATATTTTAAATTATGTTTCCCTTTATAGAAAGGTGTTGCAAAAACACACAGACGTGAAATCTGTCTACAGCAGCCCCACTGCCAACCACCTGACCAGCTTCCCGGTGACGGCTGTGACTGCAATACTGGGGTCCGGGAAAGCCCGCCCCGCCGACTGGACCCAGAGGCCCCTGGCCACTGGCCACCCCGGACCCCAGCCTCACCCAGGCCGGGGCACCCCGCCCAGGCGAGTCCGCACAGAGAACTCCGTGGGGGCACCTAACACCCACACTCACCAGGGATCCCAACTGCCCTGACAGGAGGCCAGAGGGGCTCCCCTTTCCCACAGGCCCCAGCCCCAGCCTCCTGCTGGAGACCCCAGTGCCCAGGAGGCCAGCCCTCCGGGGACGCACAATCCTGAGAAAACCCCAGGCTTTGGTGTCCGCGGCCCTTCCTCATCCCACCAAGGGCCCGGCTGGCAATGCCCCCCCCCGCCCCCCACATCTGGGCTCTGCACCTCTCCCCAGGCAGGTGAGCTTAGCCTTAGAATGCTGCACACCCACACCCCAACAGAAGCTCGTCCAACACCCCGGGGAGGCCGTCCTGTCCCAGGGACCCACCCCCCACTGAGTGGATGGTTTGAGGGACCCTGGGGCAGCCGCCGGGGCGCTGGAGCTGGGGGGACAGGGGTCCCCACCCCACTCAGAGGGGGAGCCCTCCAGGGGGAGGCTGCGTACTCCCTGCTGCCCCCTCCCGTCGCTTAGGAGCCAGAGCCACCACTCAACCTTTATTTTCTTAAAAGCCTTTTTTTCCCTTTTTATTAAAAAAAAAATCCAATTATAGCACAAATCTCTCAGCAGGGGTCAGTGTGGAACAAGCTTAGCCGAAGTTAATGGACATGACAGAGGCAAGATTAATGCCTAAAGGGCTCCAAAAGTTGTATGATGCAGATTTCATTAACATTTTAATTGTAATGTATCTTTTTAATCTTGCCTCTCTAATGGTTTTATACCCAAAAAAAGGAAGAAAAAACTGCTGACACGACAAAAGTATCGGGATGCTCAATTTCAGAGGCGCTCGGCACCGCAATGGAAACTAAATTAAATGAGCAGAACTATGTTAACATTGTGATATTTTAACGGCACAAAAGTCAGGAATGCGGGTACTTCTCCCTTCCTGGCACAGGGACAGGGATGGGGCAAAGAAAGGAGACAGCAGGGGCAGAAGCTGGAAGCCAGGCCGGAGAGCCCCAGGAAGGCCTACAGGCCAGAAACACCCAGGGCAACGTCCTCTTGCTCCCGAGACACAGGCACAGGGCCACCCCGCAGTCCAGGCTCCCATAAGTGTCCAGCGGACCAGGAGGGACACGACATCCACAGCACGCAGCCATCAGAGTGCGCAAGCCTGGTGCTGGGGGTGTGGGGTGCAGTGTCTAGGGGCATCCCCATAACACAAGGGTTTTGTGGGGCCCAAGCTGGGGCATCCCACCCCTAAAACCCACAGGCGAGGAGCCCGGGCAGCTCTCCTGGGTATGGCAGTCACAGAGCGCAAGCTCCAACTCCCAAAGGCAGTTCCTAGAGATGCACCTGGTCCTGACTGTGGAGTGCTTGGGAGATTTTTATTTGCAATCAACAAACACTCACAGAGCACCGCTGCTCTGCACAATGGTGTCACCCCAAATCCACCACCTCTCAGCAACACCCCCCAGCCCACCCCACCCCCAGGCAAGGCCTCCCTCCGGGGGACCTGGGAGTAGGGCAGGGGGCCAGGCCTGGGACACAGCTCAGAGCGCACTCTGCTCAAACCCAGTGACTATATATGGGCACTTTCAGGCCCTGCGGTCCCGCCCCCGACCTGCCTGCTTCCCCCGCACACATGCAGGCGCTGGGCGGGGCCCATCCATGGCCATGTGCCCTCCTGGATGCCAGGGCCCCCGGCCGAGGGGGAGGGGGCAGATTCCTTCAGAGACCCGGGGCCAGCCTCTCCTCCCCCTGGGACAGAGAACAAGGCCTTGGAGGAAAGTATGCCTGCGTCCTCCCCAGAGCCAAGGAGAAGCAGCCTCCCCTTAAAGGGACATGTGCCCCTCCCTGGCTCCGGCCCACTTCCAGGGAGAGGAAACCCGATGGGGCCTCCAGGCTGGGCCCGACCTGCAGAGGCGCGAGGCCAGCGCTCACGTTCAGCCGGCAAGCAAACAAGGAAGCTACGACTTCACAGGGAAACACACAGGCCAGGGTGGGGCAGAGAGAGGGTGCGCTCAGCATCCAAGGTCACATAGCTCCAGGCGGGATGTGACCTGGGAGAGCCCCTGCCGCTCTGTGTCAGGCCTCACAGCCTCATTGCCTGGATCCAGGGCCAGCCTGCACGCGTGGTAAAGGGCAGGGGAGGGGCCTGGAGAGCCCAGGGTCATGGTCAGACCCCCCTCCATTCCTTCTCCCACTCAGATGTGCTCTCGCTGCCCTTGTCCTCAAGGACACTGCCCCACTCTGAAGACGCTAACCACCATGGCGGGCCACCAGCGAGCCTCACTCCGAAGTTCACATCCCAAACATCTATGACCACTTCCAGACCCCTCTGTGTCCACCCACAGCCCGCCAGACCCTCATCCAAGGCTCCACTTCCAAAACCTGAACTCGCAAGCACAAAGGCCAGAGGTCACGGCGGAGGAAGCCCAGCTCCTGGCAGGCAGCAGCCGCCGGAGCAGAAGAGCCGGAGAGCCAGGCCTGGTGAAAGCAAGCGTTCACTAGGAGAAGTCCAGATCGCCAGGATCCCTGCCCTGCCCTGAGGACAGCGGGGCTCGCTGCCCTCCCCGGCCTGCACGCGTCCCTGGAGCCTAGGTCCCCGGCGGCGGAGGAGCAAGACCTTTCAGGCACACCCGCAGCGGCCCGCAGCCACACAGGCCTCGCCCACAGGTCCCAGGGTGGGGCCCACACACCCCTGAATTGAGGTGCAGACCCAAACAGACAACGGGCTGTAGCCCCAAGCTGAGCTGCAGAAGCACCCTAGAGCCCGACTGTTCATCTCGGGGAAGACTGGGCGGCTGGCGGGGAGCAGGCCAGGCAGCCGTGTAACACGGTGCTGGGAGAGGGGCTCCGGGAGGGCCCGGGACACCCTGCAGGCTGGGGCAGGCAAGAGGCCCCACCCAGCCCGCCCTCAACAGCCCCGAGGCACTCCCCAGCCCCAGGCAGACCCCAGTCCCGACGGGACCTCACTAGCTCCCAAAGTGGGGCAGCTGAGAGCTGGCGCCACTCCCAGCAGCAGCTCAGACTAGCCGCGCCTGCCCCTGCCCTGGGAACCCCCCCGGCCCCAGCAGCAGCGCATCACAGAGCCCCTGGAAGACCAGCCTCAGGCAGAAACCAAGTGGCTGATGCTACCCTGAACTCGTGGTGTCCCTGGAACCTAGCCTCCGCCACACCTCCCCAGCAAGCCCACCGTTCAGGGGTCAACGTGCCGTGTTCCCGGGTGAAGGGCCGTGACCTGGTGTGGCCTGGGGCAGTGTGGGTCTCTCCCAGGTCTTCCCTCTCCACCCCTACCCCTTCCAACCCCCTTCTCTCCTCCAGAGTCCAACCCCCCCACCCAACGTGCCCAGAGAAGGGCAGCAGGGGCTCTTGGCACTGACTGTCACTTAAGTCTCCCGAGGACGCCGCCGGGAGACGAGGCCTCTGTCACTGGCTCTGTTTCACAGGTGCGGAACCAGCCTGGCACGCCGCAGCCAGGCAGAGGGTCAGGCAGCGGGCGCTGCCTCCCGCCTCCTGAAGAGCCACCTTGTGGCTTCTCCTGTGGCCCCCTGTGGTGCCTGTCCCTCCCGGGAGGTCCTTTGGCATTTCGGTAGGGTCATTCCACTGTTGGGTGGCACCTTGGTTGGAGCCGGAGCCAAGGAAACAGGAGGAGGAGACAGACACTCGGTGTGGGGCCCCTGCTCTCTCCGTGAGCCTGCTGGGAGGAGCGCACGACACCAGGTATCACTTGTCACCTCGCCCAGAGGTCTGAGCTCAGTAGCCACACCCAGGGCAGAGGCGGTGCTGACCAGAAGCTGGCTCTGCCCACCCCCTCCTGCAGCCCCGCAGAGGCGCCCCCGCTCCGGTGCCCCCGGGCTGCACGAGGCTGTCTCTGGGTTCTTTCCCTGGTTTCCAGCTCAATCCCAAGCACACGTGCCTCACGGGCCGGGGTGTCGACACAGGCTGGGTGGGCATCTGCAGCCAGGGTTCCTCGTGAACCTTGGCCTCAGGGTTCCACCTGCCTGCCTTGTGTCCTGGGCTACGGTGGGCCTCATACCCACCGGGGTCAGGAGATGAAAATTGTGGCGTTGACCCTTTCCAGAACATTCCCAAGGCTCCACCCCACACCACTGCCTCTGAGGCCGGTGCTTCCTGGAATGCAGAGCAGGGGGTGGGTGGGGAGGGTCAGCCCCAGGCCTCCAGTTGCAGGCCCCAGCACTGGCCATCACCAAGGGAGAATTCTCCATGTCCTGAGGCCTCGCTCCGGGGTGCCCCGAGCTGCCCGGTCCGCCCCCCCCCCGTAGCGCGGGCCCCTGCCACCTGGGCGTCCCCTACCTGGGCTCTCCCTGCACTCTGTTGCCCGGAGTGGGGGGGCTCTAGGGGGTGGGAGCGGCCCCCCAGGCTGGGGGCAGCTGTGGTCAGAGTCTGTTGAAGCGTAGCCCAAAGGCACGAGGTGGCTCTTCAGAAGGCGGGAGGCAGCGCCCACTACCTGACCCTCTGCCTGGCTGCTTCGTGCCAAGCTGGTTCCACACCTGTGAAACAGAGCCAGTGACTGAGGCCGTGTCTCCGGCTTCCTCAGGAGACTCAAGCGAGTCAGTGCGAGAGCCCCTGCTGCCGTCTTCTGGGCACATTGGAGGGGGAGGGGACGGTGCTCAGGGGCTCCAGAGGAGGAGGAGGAAGGGATGGGGGGGAGAGAGAAGACCAGGAGGGAGGGTGGGCCCCCGGCCTGTGGGTGCAGGATGCAGGAACGGGGGTGGGGGGGTGGGCCTGGGTCTCTGCCCCCTCTGCCTGGGGAGGGGCCCACCTTGCAGACTGCAGAGAACGAGCAGCTTTCCTCCAGGGCCAGCACACTGGGGGCAGGCAGGACCCCGGCCTCCAGAGCCCACTGCCCCCTCCAACTCCCCCCACAGGGGATAGGCTCAGCTAGAACACGCCCACCAGGGGACACACAGCTGGGGGCTCGGGGAGCCCCAAGAATTACCGCTAGAGAGGAGGAGCCCAACTGCCCATGGCCCGCATCATCTGGGAGTTGGAGGCCCCTGAGAAGGAGGAGGAGGAGGGCGGGTGCAGGGTGGAAGGCCTGTAATGCCTGCCCCAGGACACCTACCACCTGCAAGCCCACAGTTTAATTAAAGGGCGGCAGGAGAGAGTTGGCAATCACCAGCCCCAACACCAAACTTCTGAGAGGCCCCGAAGAAGGGCCGGGAGGTGACCTCTGACCTCATGACACCCCCGAACACACCCCCCCCGCAACGCGGCAGACTTCGGAAGAACCTGGGTCGTCCCCCTGGGTCATGGGCGTGGGCACGGGCAGCAGCCCCAGAGGTCACCTCTGAGGTCCGAGGATAAGGGGCTGGAGCACCAAGACCTCAGCTCCGCAGGGTCAGAGCCGCGGATGACAGGTGCGAGCCCCCTCCCGGGGCAGCCGGCCCCCAGGTTCTCCCCGGGCCGGGGTCCGCACGAGGGAGGGACGGGGGGGGGGGTGCAGGGACGCCCAAGCCAGGTCCCCCTCCCACCCCGGGACCGGGAGGGAGAGGCGCCGGCCCGGCGGATGCGCAGCCGCGCGGCCGTTCTCGGACCCTGGCCCCGGGCCTCGGCGCTCGCTGGGGAGGGCCGGGCCGGGGCGGCGCACTCGGGCGGGGGTCGGGCGTCCCGAGCGGGGACCCGCGGCCGCCGGCCGGGAGGGGGCCGGGAGGCGCCCGGGGCCCGGCTCGCAGCCCAGCTCGGGGCGGGCGCGGGCGGGTCGGCGCCTCCCCAGGCCGGGCCCCGCCGCCTCCCCGGGCCGGCGGGCGGGCGGGCGCGCGCGCGAACTTGGGCTGCGGGCGGCCGGCGGGCACTGCGGCAGGAGGCGGCGGGGCGCGCCGCGGAGTTTGCGGGAAGTGCGGCGGCGGGGCCCGGCCGGCGGCGCCAAGTTGGGCGTACCTGCGGGCGCCCGGCCCGGTCCGGCCTGCGGCGGCAGGAAGTCTCGTCCCCGCGCTCCGGCTCACATGGACTTTCTCCGGCCTCGCCCAGCACCGGCCGCACCGCGGCGGGCGGGGCGCGGGGAGGCGCCGCGGGCCGTTTAAAGGGACAGCGCGCCGGCCGCGCGCGCGCACTCGCCGCCCCGGGGTGCGCGCCCCGCCACCAGGTGGGAGCAGCGACGCGCGGGGGGAGGCGCCCGAGGGGGGAGGGGGCGCGGGGCGTCCCGGGGCGAGGGGCGGGGCGGGGGGCGTCCTCGGCCCCTCCGCGCCACCCTCCGTCCCCCGCCCCCAGCGTCCCGCCCCGCGCCGGACCCACGCCCTCCCCCACCCCCGCCCTCCGACCCCCGCACGGGCCCGCGCAGCCAGGGGGTCCCGGGCCCCGCAGCGCCCCCTCCCCGCGGCGGCCGAGCCTGCACCGAGCGGCCCCCGCGAGGCGGCGCCGGCGGGAGCGCGTGCCAGGACCGCGGGGATGCGGGAGCTCCGCTGGGCGAACCCGACGCCGGGCACCGGGGCTTCCTGCTCGCGCCCGGAACTTGGCCGGGGCTGCTTTCAGGCCTGGCGTGATCCCGGCACACTGGCGACTACTGGGGTGTGTTCCCAGCCGTCCGCCGCTCCCCTCCCAGCCCCGCGGCTCCAGGTTTGTCCGAGGTTCGCTCCTGTGGACAGAGTTGCGCCTCTGAGTGAAACAGGACGCACATTGGAAGGGACCCACAAACGCCCCCTTCTCAGTAGCCCCCATCCTAATCTGGGGGCTGGGGTCAGGACAGGCCACAGTGGTCCTCCCGGGCCAGAGGCAGCGTGGATCCCTCCCTCCCACAAGGGTCCTGGTGGGAAAAGAGGGAGGTACCAGAACAGTGATCTTGAGCATGGGGTCGGGAGGAGGGGATTAGCATGGAGAACAAGGTGTCCACTCGCCTTCCCAGAGAATGTTCTAGACCCCTTGGGAGTCAGAGGCTAGGGCTAAAGCCCTGCCAGTTAGCCAAGGTCATTCATAGGACAATGGTCAGAAGCTGGTCCAAGTACTTCTGTCCCCAACCTCAAGCTGGGTCCTTCACCCTGATCATAGACCACCAACCCCAACTTGCGGGTCTGCACAGAAAACATCCTCCCACCAGCTCACTCTTGCCTTGCCCTGCCCTCTGGCAGGATGAGTGTGACACCCCCAGATCACCACTCAGACCCAAACAGGGTTCTGGTTTCCTCATCTCCAGACCAGTGCAGCCTACTGCCCCTTTCAACCCCATGGGGCAGTCTGACGTGTCCAGGGGGCCTCTCTCTACCCACTAGAGACACAGTCATGTGGTTTGGCATGTGGTCACGTGGTTCCAGAGGTGCAAGGTGAGGGAGACTAAGGTAAACCTCCAGCACCCACCCAGGGGCTGTCTGCAGAAGGCTCTGGAACAGGTGGGGGCCAGGGGCTGGGTGCCTCCAGGCCACCCCTGCAGCCTTGGGATTCCCACTGGCTCCTAAGTGCTATGGACCACCTGGGCAGTGGAAACACAAACCCCCCAGCCCCAGCCCCGCATCCCTCCCCCCAGCCCTGACCCCTCTCCTCAAGCCCCCTGGAGATTGGGGCTTCTATGGATGACATGGTGAGCAGGGACAGACTAGTCTCTGGGCACTTCCAGCCCAGGGTGAGGCCACAGAAGCCATCCACTAGGCCCCCGAGGTCCTCTCCTGGTGGCCCATGAGGCCCCACAAAAGGTCTGGAGGGGTGACCGCCCCCCAGCAGGCAGTGAAGACTGGGCACCACGACCTCCATTTGTGCACTCCCTGGGGGACCCTGCTCACCTGGGGAGCTGGTCACACTTCGCACATTCCGATTGATCGATTGATCGGTTCACTCACTTGTTTTCTAAATATCAAAGGAAGTCTTTCTTCTTTAATGGAGGACATCTGGAAAACACTGAGAAGTTTTAAAAGACAACAGGGAACCAGAAACCCATTCCCCAAGGTAACTACCAGGATTCGGTGGGGTTTCTGGGCATCTGGGTGTGAGTTTACTGCACGAGCACATTTTGTTTTTTATTTTGTAACAAAGATTTTTTATTTGCCGGGGAGAGAGACAGTGGGAGGGAACAGAAGTTGGGGGGGGCAGGCTCCCTGCAGAAAGGAGCCCGAGATCGAGATCGTGACCCGGGCTGAAGGGATTTGCCTAACGACTGAGCCACCCAGTCGTTTAAATACGAATGCTTTTGCCCCCTAACTCACTTCCAGGCCTGGGCTGCGTTTCCTGGGCGCGCTCTAACTTTCTGTTCTGACAGTCCTGTGAGGTTAGCTCTATCCCAACTCCTGTTTTGCTAATGAGAATAACGCAGCTCTGGACGAACGTGTAGCCAGCCCCAGGCTCGCTCAGCCAGGGCTCCCAGGTTGGGTCACCAAGGAACTCAGGGTGTGGGCCCGAGCGCCTCCTGCCTCCGCTGTGAGCGTCGTGAATTAGACATGGTGCGTAGTCAGCCTGGTGTGGGCTGGTAGGCGGGTGAGACGGCCACAGTCCCCTCCTGAGGGATCTGATTAGCGCTGCAGCCCCTCTGCCGTGCCAAAGGAGGCTTCCTCAGCTCAGGAAGACCCGGCCTGGCGTCAGATCCTTTGCTAATGCTGGGGGCGGGGGCAGGGAGAGGGAGGTGACAAGAGATAAATCTGCAAAGATAAGCCCCGGTGCTGGGGGGGGCGGGGGGGTGTACTTGGGAGCAAGGGAGAGAACCAGTGCCTGGCCACCTGTCTGTCCTCCCCGCCTGGATGCCACAAGCCTTGGCGGGTCCTGCAGGTGGCTCAGTGCTCTGTGCAAACCTGACCACCCCGGGGTTGACCATCCATCGAGGAGGGATCTGGGGGGGCACCTTTCTCCTCCCAGGGCTCCTCCAGCCACACATACCCCAAACTCTGCTTCCTCCACGGTTCTGTCCCGGGCGTCCTCCGTGAGCGGTTTTGGGGGTCAGGTCTGCGCGCTGTGCCGCATCCATTCTGGAAGACACTGACCTCCTCCATCCAAGGCTTGTCTCAAAGGACTACGGACGGTCAAACACACCTAGACTCAAGATGCACTCAGCCAGCTGCCTCCTCGACTGCCCGCTTGGGTGGCTGATGGCCGTCTCTGTTCCATGGCCGGACAGAGTCCCTCGCCGTGCCCTAGGCCTGTCCCCCTGCCTCTTCTGCTTCAGCAAATGGCCGCTCAGCCCTTGGGCAGCTCGGGCCAAACACTGGCTTACGGGTCACCTTTCTCCAGTCCCGAGTCCCGTGGGTCCCCTAGGCCTGCAGCTCCCCTGTACAGCTGACCCCTTCTCACACCCACCATCTCTCTGCAGACCCTCCCGGTCCAATCCCCTTCTCCCCAAGTTACTGTGGCAACCCCGAAGCTGGGGTCCCCCGGCTCCCCCCACGCCATCGCCTCGTCCAGGTCTTGTACCACACAGGACCACAGAGATGACTCTAAACAAGTCAGATCAGAGATCCCCTCTGCTCAGATCCCTCAGTGCCCCCCATCTCCCTCCCACACAGAACTTGAGCCCAAGTCTTTGCAACGGCCAAGACCTGGGTCCCCAGCCCACGCTCCCCCTACTTGGTCCTGAGGCAGCCCCAGCTCCCCAGCTCCGCTCCAGCGCACTGGTTTCTGCAAAGCCTCCAACTGCGGGCGTCCTTCTGCCCCAGGGACTTTGCACCTGCCGATCCTACTACCCATACCTTCCCCCCTCCCCCTGCCATGTCTTTGAGACGATTCACTTCCTTTGGGTCTCTGCCCAGTCATCCCTGAAGACTGGGCCTTCCCAACCCTCCCATATAAAAGTGACAAATGGGCTGTCGCCCGCTGACTCTCCCTGACCCAACCCCAGATGCTAATCCACTCTGACACTCACAGCCCCCTTCTCCCCCGCCCCCACAGGCACCAGCTCCCCATATTGTTCACCACCCTAGCCCTGGCCCAGTGGGGTGCCTGGTACAGGTCAGGTGACCATAGATGTCTACTGAGAGTGGGAGCCTGAGGGATGCTGTGCCCTCAGTGATGAGGGGCCAGAGCCCCTGTCCACCTGCCTCAGTTGGGGTCCCTGAGTGTCCAGAGTCTCCTGTTGGCAGGATGGGAAGCAGTAGGCAGGGGACCCCAGGGTCAGACCCTGGCCGGGTCTGCTAGCATGAGAACAGACTCCAGCCCCGTAAATGGCCAAGCAGGAAAACGGAGCCTCCCCCCAGCAGGTGCATGCAGAGTCCTGTTGGCCTGAGCTGAGGGGGGGCTGGGTGTCCACCTAGCGTCCTTGCACCTGGGGCCAGGGCCAGGCCTGCGCAGGGGCAGTGAAGGAGGGTGTCTGCCCTCCTTGTCCCGAGCCGGCCCATTGGCACAGAAGCAAGGACACCGGAAAACCTTCGGCGCCATGGCGTTTGCTCTCTATGGTCCAAGGAGGAGTTCACCGGAGCCAAAGTAAACACCTGACTGATGGTGGGTCCCTCACCCTCCCTGGGGAGCTGCCCCGGGTGGGCTCTTCCTCAGCCCCAATGGGGAGCGGCCGGTGGAGGGTTGTCCTGCCATCGCCCCGAGCACCCGCGTTCCCAGCAGAGGCTAACTCAGGGACGACCCTGACCCCGAGACCGGGAAGCTGCCAGAAAAGCCATGAGGCTCCACTTCCGGCCCCTCCCCTGGGAAGCTCCGGGAGAGGCCCTGGCCGCCCGTGTGCGGCCACACGCCAGCGGCCCACAAAGGACCCCTTTGTTAGGATCCTGCTCTGTGCCAACCAGGCTGCGTGGGGGGGGGGTGGTGTCGCTGAACGCCTGGGTGCTTGGGCCGTCCCCTTGCAGCCAGGGTTGGAGCAGGGCCCCTAGTGTCACCCCAGACTTGGGGAGCAGACCTGCCTCGTCGATCTAAGCGGGGCAGGAGCCAGAGATGCCGCAGACCCCAACCCCCAGACTCGCAGGCCAAGTCCGGCCCCCACTTTGCCCTATTGGGTTTTCCCCACCCCGTCCCCAGTTTTGGATTCGAATCGAGGGGCCTACCCCCCTCAGCACGTCTGCCCGGCACCCCAGCGTGGCACTGGGGGAGCCTTCAGGGGGAGCCAGGTCCATAGGTGGAGGGAACAAGAGCTGCCCGCCCCTCATGGCCACCCTGGGCCCCAGTGTTGCAGGATTCTAGTCTCGTGGAGTCGAAGAATGGATCTCGAGGCCACCAAAGGGTGAGGTGAAGCCAAAGTTCATTAAGTGAAGGTGAGAACAGAAAGGAAAGAAAAGGAGCTCTCTCTCGAGGGACCATCCACCGTGGCTTGCCTGCAGGGCCTCCAGGGTCAGCCTGTTCTTAGAACACTGACCAGAGAACTTGGTAAATATCTTGTCTATATCACATAAGGGGAACGGCCTTTTCTAGGATCACGAGCACAAACAAGGCATTCCTTCCCAACCATTTTTCATGTCTCATCTATAACATGTCTTCACATCCAGTTTCTGTGAGCCTGGTCACAAGCACCCTGCTCCTCTCTCCCTACCCAGCCCTGCTTGTCTCCGACTCAACAAGGCACAGGACACCGGGCAGGGACGTCCAGGGGCCATCTGCCCCAGGGCCCTGGGCCACCGTCCAGCCACTGCCCAACTCCAGACATCAGGCCCTGGCTCCTGTCAGGGGGCAACCTTGAACACAGCCCACCCCCCTCCCCAGGAAACTACCTCACTTTGTTCCTGACCCCGCTCCTGGGCGCTGGGAGGCCTGCGTGCAGGCATCACTGTGTGCACTCCTGCAGGAGGGGAAGAACAACGGGAGGTGCTAACAGGTCGTGAGTCTCCAGGCCCCTCCAGCAAAGGGGCCAGCAGCTTAGCTGCCCCAGAGCCAAGCTCCCAGGTCCCTCTGTCATTCCTCCTCTTACCATGGCTCTGGAGAATTGGCAGCCCCTCCACCTCTGGGAGTCCCCCTCTCCCATCTGGGGACACGCGGAGTTGCGGGTACTCATGGGGGCCTGAGACACAGGGGCACGGGCGTTCTCCGGTGGCCCTTTTCGGGTGTCATCGCGGTGCTCTCAGAAGCCCCTGGGCGGCATGCAAGCTCTGGTGGCTCCGGGCCCTGCCTGCCAGGCCCCGTACCCTGTCTGTGCGGTGTCTGCATTAGGAGGCATCGGCCCACACCGGAAGGGGGACCAAGCGCATTCTGTACTGAAGCTGGCAACAGACTCCTGGGGTTCGGGCCGTGGTCCCCCACCGCGCCAGTCCATGCACCCCTGCAGATGATGAAGACCCTGTACGAGGGGGATTTCGAATTTCCTTGTTTCTGATGGAGAGTCTGGTTGTCCTGCAGACACAGGAGCTGGGGACGAGGGAGAGGTCCAAGGATGAGAAGCACGGGGGAAGGGGCAAGGGGGAGGGGCAGCCAGAGTGGAGAGAGGGGCTGACGGGGCCTCCCCCGCTGCTCAGTAAATTCCCTCTAGGCCTGAGCAGCCAGCCTCTGCCCACTGCCCAGCTTCTGTCCTCCACCCACACACCCTGTCCTTGTAGCACACGCCCGCCAGTCTATGCCCATGACCACAGGGCCTTTGCACCTGTAGTCCGCCTGCCTGGGATCCCTCCTCTCCCTGGGTTGGCACGTGAACTCTGATCGGTTTATCCTTTAGGTCCTACTTTAGGTTCCATCCTACTCAGGTCTTCAGGGAAGCCGTTTGGACCCCCAAGCTGGCTCTCACAGCATTGGGTTCCCTCCTGGGGTGCCCTTCTACACCCCAGCAGATGGTTTAATCTGGCCCCTAGGGTGAGGAGACACAGTTGCTGAGACAGGCCCAGTCATAGTGCAGGCAGCCCAGAAGGGTGGCAGGCAGGGCCCGTCGCATGGTGCAGGGTAGACAGGCTGCACACCTGCCCCCAGAGAGCAGGAGGCCAGGTGGTCCGTGAGCAGGGCTGTGTGCCAGGCCCGGGACTCGGCCCTGGGACACGGCGCGGGGAGAGCAGGGTGGGCCGGGGCAGCTTTCCAGGGCCTTCTGTCTGAGACGGGGGCACAGTCAGAACCCCCAGAATGCCTCGGCCCAGAAAGCCATGTGCACACGGTGAGAGGCCATCGCAGAGTTGGAACGGGAAACTGGCCAGAGAGGCCGCCATGGGGAAAGGTGTACAGTTCTTCACAAACTGAAGAGAATTAAATGCGACTCAGCAGTTCCGCTTCTGATGTGAGTCAAAATCTGGAGCAGGGTCTCAAAGCCTTCTTTGTGCCCCCGTGTTCACGACGCTGTTCACAACGGCCAAGGTGTGAACACAACCTGGTGTCCTTCGATGGAACATCCGCACGAGGTCTCCCCGTGTAGCAGAGCCGTGTCCAGATCCCACTTACTGAAATACCTAAGGGGTCACCCGCTGGAGGGGGGCAGGGGTGCAGGGGGTCCACGTTCAATGGCGACTGTTCACTGCGGGAAGACGAACGCGGTCTGGGGACGGCTGCCCAGCACGTGGGCTACCCCAGAGCTCTGTGTTTAAAAGTAAGGAAGACATGAATCTGATACCTGTTTTCCACGAGAAAACACCAAATGCTATGCGTGGACATGAGAGGAGGAAGCAGCCTGCCAGGCGTTGGCTGAGTGTCCATGGAGGGGGACAGGCTCCCAGTGGTGCAGGGAGGGGGAGGTGGGAGCTGTGGAGGGAACAGACCGCCTGGTCAGCGGAGCCGGGATTCCGCTCCTTCCACGCCAAGCAAGCCTCCCGGTGCATGTGGGGAAGAGGTCTCCTGGTTGCTGGGTTCCAGGAGACCCGCTGGGGATCCTCCCAGGACCCCAGGATGGGGAGCCAGAAGGACCCAGGTGGGAGGCCTGTGATGCCCATTCCCCCAGACGGGAAGATGGGAGGACATTTTGGGGGAATCAAGCCTCCTCTGTGGGCTGCAGGACTCCCTGGGTGGTTCCCGCTTGGGTCACATGGCCCCAGGCATCAGACCAGATGTGGCCAGGGCTCAGTGCACGGGGATGGAGGGCCCTGCTGTCACTGGGGGTCATCACTGCCCCAAGTCCAGTGGTGCGCCCCAGTCTTCCCTTGACGTCTCAGCATCTGGCCACAGGGTCGGACCACCCGCCTCCACAAGCACTTAGTGGCTTCTGGACCACGGGGCTGCGTTGCGTGGTCCCCCACCTCCCGCGCCTCCTCCTTTGCCCACCCCTAGGCCCTTGTCCTGCTGAGGGGACCCCCCCCCCCCAGGTGGCCAGGGTGCGCATTAGGGTCTGAGTGTGCCTGTCTTTGCTGGGATGATGCGGAGTGCCATGACGCCTGGCCCGGCCTGCTCTCCCCACTGCAGGAGCAGGGCTGGCAGCCAGCCCTGGACCCAGAGCCCTCCGGGATGACAGGGGGTGGGCTGGACATGATGGAGCACGGCAGGGCAGGAACGCTGGGTCTGGGGTCGCATGTACACACTAGGGCGCATTCGCCAGGAGCTCCGTCCTGCCGCCAGGCAGCCCTCGGGCAGCTGGGCCCTGCAGATTCAAACCTGGGTCTGGTCTTGCCAGGAAGACCGGGTGCTTGGGGGTCTGGAAGCACAGGAAGACTAAACTTCATTCTCAAGGGCCAGCCAGGGGTGGTGGGGTCTGCACTGGGATCCAAGGTATGCCCACCAGGAGAACCCTCTGGGATGGGCTGGGCACCCCCCCGGACCTCAGGGGAGGTCTGGGCGCCCGCAGGTGGAACAATACCCAGATGGAACCCTCGGGGTGACCGCTACCATGAACCAGGGCCTCCTGAGGGGGTAGCGGTGCCCTCACCACAGGCTCCCCACTCAGCCCTCCCACTCTGGGAGCTCATGCTCAGGGGCTATGCCCCTCAATGGGCACATCCCTTCAGAGGAGCTGGGCACAGTGCTGGGCGTAGCCCCTCCAAGCCCCCACCAGCCGTGTCCCTGCTCCTGGGCCCACCACAGCCATGGCCTGACCCTGAGACAGGGGCCTCTGGAGATGGCATGGGGTCTAGGGCCAGGGAGGTGAGTGGGGGGTTCCATGGGACACCCCAGGTGTGACTCCCACTCCTTCTTCCCCTCCCCCTCCCATTCTGGCTTGCAGGAGAACCGAGTCTTCTGCTCCATGTCCCCAATCTGGCCAAGGGTCTTGCTCAGAGGAGCAGCATAGGGGGCAGGGCTCTACTCTCCACCCCTGACCCAAGTGAGACTCCACGGCTCGGGTGGGCAGGAGCAGGAGCCATGGTCTGCAGCTAGTCATCAAGAAGGGTGGCCCAAGGGGCGCCTGGGTGGCTCAGTGGGTTAAGCTGCTGCCTTCGGCTCGGGTCGTGATCTCAGGGTTCTGGGATCGAGTCCCGCATCGGGTTCTCTGCTCGGCAGAGATCCTGCTTCTCTCTCTCTCTCTCTACCTGCCTCTCCATCTACTTGTGATCTCTCTCTGTCAAATAAATAAATAAAATCTTAAAAAAAAAAAAAAAAAAAAAAAGAAGGGTGGCCCAATGCTGACAGGAGGGCTAACTGAGCACGTTCCTGAAGTCACTCCATGTGGCCGCCCAGGGGAGGGGCCTCCTGCTTACAACCTCACCTCCGAGGAGGAGTCCAAAGGGCTGTGCACTGTCCCCCTTCTCCGGCCTGGGTGGGTCATGTGGCCCATGGGGTCCCCCAGGGAAGGGAGCCAAGAGTAAGGGACAGACGGACAGCCCCAGCGCCTCGAGGACTCAACCGTCTGCTCTGGGTGGTGTTTGGGGCTGCAGGTGGGACTACAGCCCCAATCCCTGCTGGCCATGGCCATGGTCCTTTTCATCTGTCCCTTGTCCTGGAAAATTCTGGGTAAGGACCTGGTGGCTCCGATTCTGGCCAACCAAATGAGGCAGTCAGTCTGGGGAACGGGCCTGAGCTGGCCTTTTGGTCACCAGGTGTGGCCTTAACTCAAGCCTGGGCTTTGTGCTAATGGACAAGTCCCCATGGCAGCTGGAGCCCCAGCCCCACCAGCAAACTCCCCTCCCCCCACAGCCCTGTGTCTGCTGGGTCCTGGGACCTTCAAGGCACTTAGGACCACTGGGAAGCCAGGCTTCCAGGAATGCGTCCTGGAACATTCCAGAGCACTTTGGGAAGGCGCTGGTACCTCTGTGCAATGTGGGGGGCATCAGCACAGACACTGGCTTCAATCCCACAGACCACAGGGCAGGGTCCAGAAGCCAGCACCGCCCAGCACCGCATCCCTGCCCATCCCCGACCTCGCCTGCCAGGAGCCCAGGAATACATCTCAGGGAGCACAGCTGACAAGGTCATGCCCGCCCTGTGCTTGGAACGACACACCAGGGGAGGTAGGCGAGAGCCCCTGCCAGACTCCCAGCAAGGGGGAAGGTGCGTGAGGGTGCAGGGCCCGGCCCCCGCCACAGCCAGGGCTTCTCCTGGGCGGGGAGCACACCCGGCCCCAGGTGGCCCAGGTGGGTGAGCGGATACGGATGCCTCTCCTTGACCCCCTACAAATCTGCCCGGGGACGATCTGCCCAGGGCATTTTGCTGAAGGACTGAACAGACCCTGGGGTTTAAGACTGTTCCTCGTGTATATGCCTCTCCTTCAAACCCCAGGCAGAGCCGGCACGTTGTTAGGAGGTTAATTCTCATAATTGGAACATGTGGGCAATGCAGGCCAGAGGTCCCTAAACTTCCCCGAGAGGTGGGGGGCTAGGCGGCGGCCGGGTCTGCCTGCAGCTGCGCCCACTCCCCGCTCAGCATCAGCACACAGAGCCCGCTCCAGGCTGGAAGGGGCACCAGGAGCTCAGCGCTGGGTCTGTGGCTCGCTGCCTCCCACTCACTGGCTTGCAGACCATCCCTTGGCCCCGCTGTTGCACCAACGGCGGGTCCTCCTGTCGTGGCTGGAGACGCCCGACAGCTGCCCTGGAGATGAAGACTTTCCCACCCAGACTCCTGAAAAGCCCTTCTCCGAGGGCAGCCCCTGTTTGCACCAGACCAGCTCCCCCAGCTGGGAACACCAGCCCAAGGGCAGCAGAGCTGGCCGGCCAACACGTGCTCGGGCAGGGCAGTGATGGACAGATGAGGAGTGTGCAGGGTTGGGGCGCCGTGAGCTCCTGTGGGCCAGACGCATAGGTCATAGCCAGGGCTACCTGGGACCCCGCGGCCCCAGGGGTTCTGCCGGGCCCGGGGCCATCTGAGGCTGTGCCCTGGGGCCCGGGGACATCTGTGAGTCCTTGGAGGACAGCTCGGGTCCCTTCCACAGAAGGAAACTGGGTGAATATTTTGGTTTCGCGGCAGCGGCTGCAGAGCCCGTGGCGCTCCGTTCGAGTGAATTAGGGCAGCACCGCGTCGGCTTCCGTGTGCCTCCCCTTGGTTTAAATTGGATGCTCCAATCTTCTTCTTCTTTTGTCCTAAATTTCTCTCTAACATTTTGTGCAGCTGTAATGCAGCTGCTGCTTCCTGATGCCAGGCAGGCGGAGGGATGGGTGGTGGCGGTGACTCACCTTCCCCCGGGAGGGACCGCAGAGCCTGGCCGGACACGCCAGAGTGGGCACAGCCGCTGGGGGGCAGCCACGGGGCAGCCTCAGGTAAGCCGGGCACCCATACGGCCGGGGCCAAGAGCGGGGGACCCCTGCCGAGTTAAGGGCAGGCGCTCCAGGGCCAGTTCCAGGGCGGGGGGGGGGGGCACTACCTTCCCCGGAGAAGTCCGCCAACTGTAGGCACCTGTCCCCACGGACGCTTCTGGAGGGAGGCGTCCCACCTGCGAGGCCAAGTTTGCAGGGCACTGTGCGACCTTGGACACTGTCTTTCAGAAAGTGTCAGGCCCTAGGGGCACGAGGAGCCTGCTATCATCAGAATGTGTGTCCTGGGGCGCCTGAGTGGCTCATTCTGTTAAGTGTCTGGCTTTGGCTTAGGGCGTGACCTCAGGGTCCTGGGATCGAATCCTGCATCGGGCTCCCTGCTCAGTGTAGAGTGTGCTTACGGTTCTCTCTCTCCCTCTCCCTCTGCCCCTTTACCCTGCACATGTGCAGTCTCTCTCTCTCTCAAATAATAAATAAATCTTTAAAAAAAAAAAAAAGACTCTGTGTTCTCCCCAAAGTCCTGTGTTGAAGCCTAACCCCGCCCCAGGTGAAGGTGTCAGGACAGCCTTGAGAGGTGAGAAGGTTGTTGGCGGAGCGACCCCAGAGGCCCCTGCGGCCCTCCCGCCGCGAGAGGACACAACGAGAAGTCACGTCTGTGAGCCGGGGAGCGGCCCCACCAGACACGAACTGTGCGGGCTCCAGGGTCCTGGACTAGCAGCCCCCAGAGCTGTGGTGGTGGGCCCGGCTGCAGCGCTCCGTCCCAGCCGCCGGGGATGGACTGAGACAGCACAGCCCCCTCGACCCTTCGCTCATTGGACAACTGTGTGAACGCGCCGCGCCCCCCGAGACGGTCTGCCAGCCTGCCCCTGAGGTCAAGACCAGGAACAGGTCCAGGCGGCAAAGGGCAGAAAGGCGTCTCCCCTCCCCTGGGCAGGGCTGCAGCCTCAGCCCCGGCTTCTAGCACCTGCCCCTGAAGAGGGCCACGCGGAGCTCTGGCCCCCTGCGGCAGTCTGGGCTCCTCGGGAGTCCCCCACCCTCATCTGCAGCTCTCCTGGGAGGAAACCCTGGCCTCCTTCCAGGAGGAGGTGTGCCTAGCAGCTCCGTCCACGCTAGACTGTGTCTAGCTGCTCTTGTTTTCCACTCCCATATGTCGCAGGAAAAGCCGGTCCCGGAGAGGCGCAAAGACCCGCACAGGGCAGTGGCGAGGACGCAACGCCCTCCATGCGGTCGGCTCGGTGGCCGTCTGAGCCAAACGTGGGAAAGGCAAATGGAGCAAGCCACTGGGGGCTTCCCTCTCCTCTCTGAGAGGCCTGGAGGGACCCACGGGGGCAGGGAGGCAGGCCCAGCTCCGGTCCACCCTGCCCTGCCCGCTCTGGGGGCGCACAGGGCCAGACTCGGAACTTCGGGCTGTGGCAAACACGCATGCATCATGCACACACATGAGTGCACACGCAGGCGCACACACGCCCCCGTGGCTCGGAGGGTCGAGGGGCTGCAGCTGCTCAGAGGAGCTCAACTCCCCACGCAGGTGGTGCCGAGCTCGGGCTGACTCAGCTGCAGGCGGCGACGTCGGGGCGGGGGGGGGGGGGGGGTCCTCGCACTGCCCCAGGGAGCCAGGAACCCAGGGACAGGGAGATGGAAGCACAGTTGGAAAAACACAGATAATTCCCGGGACGTTATGTCAGGATGTTGTTGTAAATAACGAGTTCACAATTAAAAACTCAGAATTGTATTGTCCGAGGGCTGCCCCTGCCTGGTGTGGGCTGGCAGGGAGCGCATGGAGGCCCCCTTGGCCCTGAAAGGTGAAGGGCAGGTCAGCCGCTGGGCAGCATTCCAGTCCTGGAGGCGGAGAGCCTTAGGGGCCGGGGTGGGGGGTGGAGAGAGGACAGAGGGGCCCTAGAGCAGGGGTGTGGCTGGGCCGTTGCAAAGACCTGGACACCCACCGTCTCTGCTCACCTAGGTCAGCGCGTGGGCAGAAACATCCCCACCAGTGGGGCTCAGGGGGTCAGGGTAGGCCCCAAGTGGCATGTGCACTGTGTCTCCCTGTCTCCTGACCCGAGCGAGGGCAGGAAGGGCACCCCTCCCTGCCCACCCGAAAAGCGGTGTCCGCGGTAAAACCTGCACAACCTCTTCTGGGTGCACCTGAAGGAAAGGGCCCCCCGGGGCTCCAGGGGACCTGGTGCTGACCCCTGGGGCAGGGGACATGCCTCCTGGGAGGCCACCTGACCACCCCCCCAACCCCCGCTGCTCTCCCCAGCCATCGCCCAACGGGGTCAGCCTGGACTGACTGATTTCTGCATGAATATTCATGCCGCAGCCTGGACGAGGCACTGATGTGCTGGGAAAGAGGAATGGAGCCCTGGCCCCTCCTCACAGAACGAATGGCCGCGCGCTTCTCCAGCTCGCACACAGGCCTGCAGGGCTCTCCTCAGGAGACGTTCTCCCACTGACCGACTGACCTGGGGCATGGCTGTCCCCTCTAGAGGGATGCCCACTTTCAGGCGGGGGACCCCAGGCCCTGCCCTGCTCAACCACACGGCCCGCCCCACCCAGCGACCTAGCCTCGTTGTCCTCGCACCAGTGCAGCCCATCCCCAGCCCAGGGCTCAGGGTCAGCGTCCAGCTGGCAGGGGACATGGCTGAACCGGCCAAAGGTAGAGGGGGTCTGCCTCAACCTGGACTCCCAAGCCTGGCGGCCAGGAGTGGCGTTCTGGCCTCCCTTGGATAAGGCCGTGGTTACGCCCGGCCGTCTCACCATGCGCCCTCCTGCGGGCCCTCCCCCAGCACCAGGCGCAGAGGTGGCCACACAGCGAGAGCCACAGCCACTCTGCCAGAGGCCCCGTGTGACACAGCTGCCAGCAGGCCTGGGCATGCTGCCCGCTGGGGCAGGGGGAGGGGCGCAGCCCACAAGCCGCTGAATCAGCGGCTCCCTCCCGTCCTCCCTGTCCCCTCTGGGCAAGGATGCTGGTGAGGCGGGGCGCTCCCGCTTCTGGGAGCTGTCAGGGAGGCACCCAGACTGCTGGGATTTCTGCAAAGTGGCTCCTGGGTGCAGCTTGGTGCAGAGCGGCAGGCGGGCCTCGAGGGGATGGGGCGGCTGGCTGTCCTAGAGGGGCTGGCCCAGAGAGGCCCTTTCCCCGCAGCAGCAGGGCGGGGGAGAGGAGAAGCACTGGGCTCTGCGGAGGGAAGGAAGCTCGCTCCGGCCCAGAAAGGGCTGATTCAGCACCGAGCGCCTGCCGTCTGCCAGCTCCCTCCTCCAATCACAGGCTGCCAGTGACAGGGACCTCTCAAGGTCAGGGACCATCGATGTCCGTGCAGCCAGCCCCAGCCGACCGCCCTGTCCTCCGCAGCAGTACTGGGCTCACACTCTGATCCAGAGCAGGCGGCGCCTGCCCAGCCATCGTCCGGGGTGGGGCTGTGTCCCTCCCCCACAGCCCCCACCATACTGCGGGGGGAGGGGAGACCGGGAAAGACACAGGAGTCCGACTGCCCCTCCAGGTGTGACCTCCTGGGGACTGCCAGGAGTGCCCGCAGGACCAGAGAGAGCATCTCCTGAGATGTCCGTACTGCCCTGGGTCTGGACGGCACCCAGACTTTCTCACATAACCTCTGGTTTCTGGAAGTTCCCAAAGCACCACCCTTCCTCGCCATTGCCCCTCTGCCAGCTGATTCCCCTCCTCCTGACAGCCCTTTGCACCCTCCTACTGGCCGCAGAGGACTCAGGCCCTGGGAGGCCCGCAGCAGAGGGGCGGCTGGAAACCGCCAGAGGGTGAGGGCGTGGCCACTGAGGCTTTTCCTCCTGCCTCCCCGGCACCTGGCAACCGCCTCAGGGACGCCCCTGCCTCCCCTCTTTGTTCAAGGGAACTGCTTCTCTCCTCCCTCCTCTGCCACTCCCTCCCTACCCCCCCCCACCCCCCCAACACTTCTGTCCTAACCCTGACCTCCAGACCCAGCCTGACCCTGCCTGGACCATCCCCCTGCCAGGCTAGGAGACCTCCAGGAGCCCCTCCCTCCCCCACGCAGGCTCTAGCGGAGCCTTGGCTCCTCATCCCCACCTCCCCAATCAAGGACAAACTTGCCACCACCTGCGTCCAGGTGCTGTCACCAGGGGCAGCCTGGCACCTGCAGAACCTTCCAGGTACTCTTCTCCCTCTTCTCTTCCCTCCCGCCCCACCTTGGGCCCATCTTCACCCACCGGGGGTCCTGCATGAGCAGCAGGGGCCCTGCCTGCCCTCCCAGCTCACTGGGTCTGACATAGTGGCTATCCCGGGTCACTCCCTCCCCCACCCACCTTGAAGGCAGCCTGGGCCATCCGGGAGGGAGGAGGAAGCAGGAGCCACGGAGGCCAGGCAGCTCTGCAAGGATGACTCCTGGTTCCTAAACCCGCTCCAGCTCCTGGCATCTGCCAGCCCAGCCCTGGGACCTGCGCTCAGGCCTGCAGGTCAGTCCTTTTTCCCAAGACAGGGAGCTCATAATGAGCACACACTCTGCCCTAAATGACATCTCAGCAGAATGCCCCCGAACGGAAGCCGCTGCCCTCACAGGTCACCCCCCCACCCTACCCCATGATGCCCTGAGGCTGAGACCCCTCTCTGGGTGGCAGCGTCCTGACTGCAGCCTCGGATCCCAGCCCTGCTCTCCCACTGCTTGGCCCAGGGCTCCTGTCCTTGAAGATGGGATCGAGGAGTTGGCCAGAGGCCCACCCGGTGGAGGAGGCCTCGAGCTCACCAAGTACCATCCTAAGTTGGCCTGCTGGGGCTGCTGCCCTGGCAGCCGCCAGCGCCCGGCGCCCGCAGCCACCGCAGCCGCTTACCAGCTCTGCCACCACAAGCCAAACCCCGAAACAACTTGGGACTGTTTTCTGCTGGGAAAATACCCAGTTCCACAAAATCCCGGAAGCAGCAGGTCGGCGGCCTTTCCATGGCACTTTCTGGCCAGCGCAGCAGTGTGGCAGGGCATCCCTGTCATGCGCGAGGAACAGGGGTGTCCCCGCATGGAAGCTCACAGACGTTTACAAAATAAAGATACTAAGTAACCATGCGTCTCTCGTTTTTCCAAGGCTTTTGGTTAAACAAGAACCGCCGCTTTGGTTTCCAGCCGGCGTCCTCCCCGCGCACAAGGATCTTCCTTGGGAGGGAGCTCACACTGTGCACTCGGTTCAAGGACCTACTCCCAGGCCCTGTGAGGACCCTACACCCTCATTGGAGGGTACAAGTCGGCCCCAGGGACCTTGCTGGGACCCGCTGCCGGCAGGGCCACATTGTCCCTGCCGTCCCGACAGACTCCCGGCTGCAAGGTCAAGGTGGGCCCCTTGAAACCCCACACGGGGGTCCCTGCCTCGGCGCTGCAGACGCCTGCTTTAAAGCGTCCTCGATTTTGCCTGGGACAGACTCCTTCCATGGCATCTTTGGTCGGTCAGACCCTTACAGAAAGAACAGATTTTGAGCTTTAAGCAATCACTCCATCAACGTGTTAAAAAAATAAGTTTAATGCAGGTGGCTCATCTCATAAAGAATTTAACAGGCGCTCGCGTCACCGAGCATGTCTGTGTTCACCGTGCCAGCTCCTCATGTGGCCACAACCACAATCGAGGCAGCCCAGCCACACCCCTCCTGCCGTCCTGACGGTGCGGACACACGTCCACCTCTGTGGCGGGAGCTCTGGGGGGTCTGAGTTAACACAGAACAAAACTTTTAGGAAACAGCATGATTTAGTGCAAAAGATTCTCTGCAGTGCTGAGAAGTGGGGTACACGCAGGTCAGCTCCCCGCGGGGCATCCAGGGAGCCCGCAGACTCCACCCAAGCAAGGACTTCGTCCCGGGAGCCCTCCCACTGTCCCCAAGTTGACAATTGCTGGACAGAAGCCGGCTACAAATCAAAGAGCGTGGTTTCCAGCTGAGCTTTCTTCACCTTCTCTTCTTGATTTGGAGTCTTCCTCCCGGGGCACCCAACTGTCCCACAGCTCCTCTGGCCCCTGGACTGCCTGGGCACACAAGGTCAAAGGGGCCACTGCCCATGCTCAGGGGGTGGTGGAGGGACAACTCGGGATGAGGAGTTTGTCACCCCCAGGATGGGGCTGTCTGCTGTCCCTGGTCTCTGCCTGTCGTCCCATCACAATTATTCCGAGCGGCTTCTCACCTGCCAAGGAGACCTGCTGTGACTATGGGGCCACCAGGCCACCCTCTCCTCCTCTGACAGAGAAGCGAGGGGTCTGCACAAGACATGGGCCCCCCGATGGACCAACAGGCCCTCCACTCCTTCCGGCCCCATATTCAGTTCTGCTTGTCCCTCAGCAGCGGCTCCAACGCGGGGGCAAGAACACAGGGGCAGCCCAGCCCGTGCACACGCACGCTCAAGAGGGGCTCTTTCAGCGGAAGCTCTGCTCACGTCCCGGGGACGGGCGCGCAGAGGCTGTGGTGCTTCTCCAGACCTCTGACGTCAGCTCCCTGCACGCACGTTTCAATTGCCAGCCATCCCTCAAAGGGAGAGAGGCCAAATCTCGGCTCCCCTCCCCACCCCCAGCCGGAAGGAGTTCAGGGGCCTCCCAGAATTCCATGCTTGGAGAGACTATGAGATCCCGCCTGACGTTTTCAACAAACCTGCCCAAGAGGTAGGCAGAATGCCCAGGACCAGGGCTGGTCCCCAATCTGGGAACTGGCCAAGGCTGCCTGTGACTCCCACTCAACCGCGTCTAAGCAAACCACAGTGGCCCGGAAGCCCGGCCTGGAACTCAGGACTCCACCACCGCTCAGGGGGACAGACGGAGGGCCTGAGCGCTGTGCCGGGACGTGGGCGGCCCAGGGCAGAGCGAGCAGCTTTGTGGCAGTGCCGACGCCAGCCACTTGAGCCTGACACTTCCCTAAGGCTGGGGCTGGGGGCTCACAGGGAGGGGCCGTGCAGCTGGCCAGGAGGCCCTCGCTCGCAGCCTGTGATGCCCGTGTCCCAGAGAGGAAGCAGGGACACAGAGGCTCTCCAAGGGCAGGCTAGGCCAAGGGGCCTCACCCTGGCACAGCCTGGAAAAGCGAGGGCTGGAAGCGTGGGCTGGCGGCCAGGTGGCGCTGACCCCCCAGGGACATACAAGGAGGATCAGTGCAGAAAACGAGCAGCAGAGGGGGCGCCCGCGTCCCCTTCCCGGAGCAGTCTCAGCACCTCCCCCCCCCCCCCCCCCCCCCCCCCCCGCCCAGACCCGCGAGGCGGGAGGAGTCCCGACCCAGCCGGTCAGGAGAAGCACGGGCCGCAGGGAAGACACCCCCCGGCGGAGGCCCAGGCCGGGCCCTCACATGTCCACGAAGACCATGAAGCACCAGCCCAGGCCCCCGACCAGCAGCACCGTCACGCGGATGCCGTAGATGAGCAGCTCGTTGAGGAGGCGGAAGTCCACGCGCCGGCGGCCCAGTAGCAGCAGCAGCACGGATAGCTTGAGCTGGAAGCGCAGCAGGACGCGCACGCCCAGGTACTGCAGGCAGAAGAGCGCGGCCAGCGCGCCCCAGAGCGCGGCGGTGAACAGGCTGCAGCTGAAGTAGAGCAGGAAGCGGATGAAGCCGTACAGCCAGCGCGCGCGCACGTACACGTCGAAGTTGTTGTACTTGGTGCGGGCCAGGCGGGAGGTGCGTGCCGGCCCGCAGGCCGCGTGCAGGCAGGTGGTGTGCGGGCCGTGGAAGGAGCGCACCCGCCGCGGGATGGGCATGACCGGCATCGGGGCCCGGGCGCTGTGGCGAGCTGGTGGCAGCACTGGTGTCCGCGCAGCGGTCGGCATAGGCGTCATGGGCACCTAGGCCCGCGCGTGGCAGCTGAGCCCTGGGGGGTGCAGCGGCCTGCGGGGAAGTGACAGAGACAGGAGCGGGGTGAGCCCCGGGACGCCGGAGCCGGCCACGGGGAACCTGCCCCCTTGGCTCAGGTGCCCGGGGGCCGCTCTCGCCACAGGAAGCATCGAGGACGCTTCAGAGGCACCGGACGCAGACTGAGGAGCCAAGCGCGAAGACCAGACAGGGGGTCCAGAGCCCTGGCGCTGAGGCTCCCTAGGAGTGACCTGAAGCCGGTCCGCCCCCCTCCCCTCCCTGCCAGGCTGGCCGGGGCGCCGGGCTCCCGTGGGGGCGGGGGAACGCTGGGGACCACGCCTGGCAGGCAGAGGACATCGCAGGCCTGGGACCAGGAAAGGACAAACGCCGAGTGGTCTCGTGACCGCCTAAATCACTCGTGGGGGGAAAGATGCACGTGCGGACGTTTGAACAGCGGGGCAGCCGCGGGGGCTACGGGCTCGGGAGACACGTCCCACGGGCCGGCCAGGGGCGTGCGCGGGGGCGGAGGCCGGGCGGGTCCAGGGCTCCCCGCAGGTTCGGCCAGAGCCTGGTCTGAGCCCCGGGCGGCTCCGCGCGCTTGCCTCGGTCCGGCCCGCACCTGCACCTGCGGGCCTCGTCCGCTGGACTCCGCGGGGCTCCCTGCCCAACTCTCTCCCGCCCCGGGCCCGCCGTCGCTACGCACGGTCCCCCCGCCCAGCGTCCGCGCCGCGGGCTCCCGGGGCAGGCAGGCGGCGGGCACCGGCGCGGACCCGCGAGCCACCCCCGGGCAGGCCCGTCCGCCGCTCACCAGGTGCCCTCTCCGCGCCGGCGCCGGGGAAGGCCGGCGGTGCGGGCGGCAGGGCCTGCGGCACCCCCCGGCCCACGGGGCTCCAGGAGCAGGGCGGCCGCATGGTGCTCACGGCGCGGCGGCTGCGGGGCCCGGCCGCTCACGCGTCCCAGCCCCAGGCCGCCCCGAAGGGCCCGGGGCTTCTGCGCCCGGCGGCCGGCGGCGTTTGGCCCAGCGCGGGAGCCGTAGCGCCGTCCCTCTGCGGCCACCGTAGCACTTCCCTCCCACCCCCTCCGCCCGAGCCGACACCGAGAGCGCCTCCCTTCCCCCAGGCTCGGAGAGACTCTGAGCAGCCGGAACTCGACACTTCCCCAGGGCGTGCGTGCTTACGTGCCTGCGTGCGCGCCGTCCTTAGCACTGCCGCCCGACGCCTCGTCCCGCGTACGCCGCCGGCTGCTCGGCCTGTCTTGCGCAGGCGCAGATGGTGGGCCTGCGCGTGCGGACCGTGGGCAGCCCCTCCGCGCACGCGCGCGCCGTCATCACGTGTCCGCGGCCCCGGGAGCGGTGGCCAGGCTGGGGAGCGGCCCACTCCCGCCGCCGCGCCCGGCCTTGCCCCAGCCGGACCCGGAGGATTGCGCGCGGACTCGTGAAGGGTTTCAGGCCTGCCGGGTTCCGGGTCGCTCCCTCGTAGATGCGGCTCCGCGTCCCCGAGAATGGGGGCCTGCCGCCTCCCGGGCCCGAAGCCCCGGGGCCCTCGCCTCCGGCCCGCCAGCCCGCACCCCGTCCCTGCTGCGGGCTCCTGCGTCCTGGCCTTTGCGCTCCTGGCTCTCGGGGAGGAGGCCGGGCAGGGTCAGCGGAAGAAGCCGGAGAGCTTTGAAAGGTGCCCGGAGCAACTGTGAAGGGGCAGCAGATGGCAGAAAAGGAGGATATTTTAATAAATATTCCCTAAAATGCAGCCTTCTTCTGGTTGGTTTCTGCAGTAACTGCCTGCTCCACACTCGGACCCTCTCCCGCCCCGGTCCAGCCCTGTCCCCCGGGGCACCCCATCAGGCCCCTCCAGGTCTGTGCGGAGGTCCCATTGCTCGCTGCATGACCTGTCCCTTCTCGCCGGTTCTGTTCCTCCTCAGCCGCTTGCCGAGCTCCTGCTCACCCTGCGAGACCCCAGTCCAATGCCCCCTCCTCCGGAAAGCTGCCTCCGCCCGCGCGGCATCCCTTCCCGGGCATCCATGCCCTCCCCGAGTGTGCGCGCGGCTGCTGCTTGCTCTGCGCGGTCTTCCATCCCCAGAGCTGCAGACACCTCGCGGACAGACCCACGCCCCCATCAGCCCAGTTTTCTCGCCCGGCCAGGGTGAGACGTGCTTCTGCTTCGTGGCCCAGTGCACACGTACCGTGTTCACACAACCCCGGAAGCCTCACGAAAGAGCACTTCTGAGCCACAGTCTGGTCCGTCCCCACGTGCCGCCCGGGGCCCAGGCTCGCAGGTAAGGAGCCTGGCAGGCGAGCACAGGGTGTGTCCTCAGGGCTGCCTTGGGGCAGGGCCAGGGGAAGCCTCCGACCCTGCTATCTGTTTGCAGGTCCTCATTTGGGGCCCTGGTGGGGATCCCCATCCCGCTCTCCACCCTCCTGAGTACCCCTGTCCCCAGGCTTCCGCTCGGGGCTGGGCAGCGGGCAGTGGCCGGGCGCCACCTGCTGGGACGGTTTCCTGTTGCTGCAGACCGGCTCTGCGGGAGGGAAGGGTGGGAGCGAGGCTGAGTCCACTGGGGGCTTCCAGGCCTTAAAGCGGCTGTCCTGGACCCGCCCAGCCCGGCGTCCCCAGCCGTCTGGGGCTGCTTTCGAGCAGAATGGAGTGGGCTCCTGGGAGGACACCCAAAGGCCTACAAACCTGAGAACCTCTATCCTTTGGCCTCTACGGTTCGTTGGGCCCCGCTCCCCACTTTAAACGGGGAGGAGGAGTGTCACCCTTGGAGTCATGTTTAACTCACTCGTCCTCAGCAGGGGTCAGCGTGACGTGCAGCTCGTGGTGACACTGACTGCTGGACACCAGGCAGCATGCTTGCCCCAGTTCCGAAGCCTGGTCGAGCCCTAGCTACCAGGGGGGCTCAGCCTCTGGGGCCTCACACACACCCCCAGTTTCCTGGCTGCAGCGCAAGGGCTGCACTTCTGCCCCCGGCTCCGGGCTGCCTCAGTGACCAGATCCTGAGGCCCAGGTGACCCTGTGGCGTCTCCAGGGTTGGGTCAGAAGAAGCTGCACACCCCCCCCCCCCCCATGTCCTAATGCTCCCTCCCGGAACCAGCTGCTGTGCTGGTGGATGCTGGGCCACGGAGGTGGGGAGGGGCACACATGACAGGCGTGTGAGGTGCGTGTGGGGGACGCCATTCAGGGGGCTCCGGGCTGGGCTCTTTTTTTCTTTTTTTTTTAAAGATTTTATTTATTTATTTGACAGAGAGAGATCACAAGCAGGCAGAGAGGCAGGCAGAGAGAGAGGAGGAAGCAGGCTCCCTGCTGAGCAGAGAGCCTGATGCGGGGCTCGATCCCAGGACCCTGAGATCATGACCTGAGCTGAAGGCAGTGGCTTAACCCACTGAGCCACCCAGGCGCCCCTCTTTTTTTCTTTTTAATGTTTCTTTTATTTTACTTTATTTTTTTTTAATTTACTTGACAGAGATCACAGGTAGGCAGAGAGGCAGAGAGAGGAGGAAGCGGGCTCCCTGCTGAGCAGAGAACCCGATGTGGGGCTTGATCTCAGGACTCTGAGATCATGACCCAAGCTGAAAGCAGAAGCTTTAACCCACTGAACCACCCAGGCGCCCCGGGGCTGGACTCTTCTGAGCGCAGCTTTCGAGTGTCCGGGAAAGGCAGCAGACGTGTGAGCGAAGGAGGCTCATGTGATCCCGTAGTGGTTGCGTGGGCCACGCCGGAAGCATGGAAGGGAGGCAGTGAGGAGGGGTTTGTTGGGGGGGGCGTGTGGGTCCAGTGGGGGTCACCTTGGGCCACATGGCAGGGGTGTGGCAGCAGTGTGGATAAGAGTGGCAACATAGAGGGGTCTGTGGTGGTTCTGTGGAGCAAGCACGTGGGTAGCACATGGGGGGGTCTGTAAGGTGGTCACGTGGCTGGCACGTGGTGGTCATGTGCAGACCACAGTGTGGGCATGTGAGGGAGGCCATGAGGAGGGATTCACGGGGGGGGGGGGGGAACGGGTCATATGTGGAGTTACATGGGCCACGTGGCAGGGGCGGGGGTCCACGTGGGTGGCATGTGGGGTGTTAGATGGAGGGTACTCGGGGTCTCTGTGGGGCACACACGGGCACACGGGGGGGCATTTGGAGAGGCTGTGAGGAGGGGCTCCGTGCTGAGCACCATGGCCATGGCTTTGCCCCGTGGGAGCAGGAGTGCAGCTGGGCGAGAAGGCCACAGGGCTGGGGCGGGAACCCCAGACAGCACAGGGCAGAGAAGCTTGTGTGGGCCGTGTCTGGGTCCCGGCCTGCAGACCGGAGCTGAGGGGAAAGACTGGTGTTCTCAGTACTAGGTCGGGGGCGGTCTGTTACCAGACCCTGTGAGCGGAACACGTGGTTTCCAGTCCTTACCACCTGACGGTACACGGCCTTGCCCCACTTCGTGGGTGAGGAGACACTGTTGGTCGGCGGGCCCGGCTCTGACCCCAGATGAGCCCAGCACCCCCAGTGGCCACTGGGTGGCACGCACACTGAGACGCCTCCTCCCAGCGGCCGGCAGGCCTCCCTGTGGGGTCTGGCGCTCCATCTGACCTCTGCTTGTCTGTCCAGTGACCCTGTCCCCTCTGGGTTTGGGTGGCACAGCATCTCCCATCCCCGCTGTGATGGCTCCTCGACCTCTGTGACCCCAGACAGGATGCTCTTCTCGGGGCGGCTCCAGGCCTGGAGTCCAGGGAACCACCTGCCGGTAGGACACAAGGGCCCATTGGACGCACCCCGAGGTTGGTCACCGTAGAGGTGGTAGACGGCATTCCTGGGGGCCTTGGGAGGAACCAGCTCTGCCCACACCCGGCTCTCAGGCATCTGGCCTCTGGGAGGTGAGATACGCTTCTGTGGTTTGAGCCGGGGTCTGTGGCGCTCTGGACGGCCACCCTGGTGAACGAACACGTGTGTCTGCTACTTCATTAGCCGTCCTATTCCGGGACCACTTGTCGGGCAGCCGGGACTGGCACGGCTTTGAGAACAGCACCGGCCACGCTGAGCACCTTCTGTCGTTTGTCTCCTGAGAACGTTGGTCACAGCCCACATGGGGGTGCTGCCCCTATACTCGTGTTGCGGGGGCTCTGGGGGCTCAGCCCCTTACTCAGGCCCCCGTGGGCTGCGAGGAGGGTCAGGCCTAGGCCGGGTCTCTGTGCTGTGCCGACCTGAATGTCCACGAAAACGTTCATCTTCCGATGTTGGCTCCCTGGCAGGGGCGTGGCCAGAGCAGGAGGGACAGACAGACAGGTCCTCTGTCTTCTCAGCAGACCGCTTCAGGAGAGGGAATGTGGCCTTTCATCCCACCTCTCCTCCCCTCCTCACTGTCCCCCAGCTGGCCGCGATCTGCCATCTCTCCCAGTCCAGGGCAGGCTTGAGCTAGGTGCCTGGTCTTGGCGTGGCTGTGTCTGGGCCTGGCTGCTTCTGCCCGCCGGCCCCCGCCCCGCCCCCCACCCGGCCCTCCAGCTGAAGCTGCTAAGGGGAGGGAGGGGCTGTGCCCGGCCTCGTCTGTGGCCTGGCTTGCACAGGGCCCAGGATGGGCGGGACTGCCCGGAGGCCTGGCATCACCGGGGCAGCCGTGAGCCCTTGGTCTGCCAGGCTTCAGTCCGGCGCCCACGCCCACAGCCTGTGGGAAGTGGACCGCGGTGGGTGCTGGGGAGGCACTCAGGCCTCATCGGGGGCCATCGTGAGTGATGCCGGGGGCTGTCGGGGAGCTGCTGGATGATGGCTTGTAGATGACAGACCCGCCTGAGTCACAGGAGGTGGGTCTGTGGTTGGATGAGTCACTGGACTGTCCTGGCGGTTCTCCTTCATCAGCCAAGGAGGCCCTGCAGCCCCAGGGGCTGTTGGAGGGTTTAGCGAGGTGTGGCCTTCGCCAAGGCGGGGCAGAGTAGCGCTCAGCAGCGCTGCCATCGGGATGTAGGGAAATGCTCACTGTACACCAGCCACGGAATCCGCGGGCGCACGGACACTCCGCCTCCTCTCTGCGGTGAGGAGGAGGCCGCGTGGCCAGCTTCTGCGTGGCTCTGCCCTCCTCCTGGTCTGCAGGCTTTATGCCACTTCGTGGATGTGCCCTCTGGAAACCCAGGTCCCGGCCACCCCAGAATCGCCTTCAAGGTGAGCGCCCTCGCGGGGTCCAGCCCTTTGCAGCCCCGCACACCCCCAGGGCCTGGCTGTATTTCCTCCCGCGCTAATTTCCCCGCGACACTGTTCTACCCCGTTGATTGAATGCTTCTGGGCTGACAGGGGCGAAGATTTGCGGCGCAGCTCATCACGGCCCCAGAGCAGGGCGGGGCGGCCGGCGGAGGATCCCGGGCTGCGGGCATGTTTTATGGCACGGGGCGGGGGGGGGGGGGGGGGGGAGACAAACATACGCATTTATATGTCACTTGTTGCAATATAAATGCTAACTTGTACTCCTCTCAAAACTTTTAATGAATTGTACACATTCGGAGAGATTTATAGGGTGAGCGGAATGGCACAAAATGTTACTTTTAACATATTTGTCTCTTTGGCAACAACACCAAAAAAACCTGGAAGATACCGCATTCAGAAATAAATCATAAGTAGACGCATCTTAAAAGAGGTTTATTTGGGTCGTTAATGGTTGATGGGCCCCCCAGTGCAGGATATAAAGTTAAATTATGCAAAATCAAAAACAAACCTTATAATACTTAATCAGACATGCATAAAACTGGCAGGTCCAATAAATTCTCCCAATTAACTTGCTTCAGGTCGTGATTGCACTCACTAATTTAATCAGCCCCAGAGTAATCGGGAGGCCGGGAGCTGATGAGCGAGTGTGGGCGTGTGCACCGCGGGCGAGGGCAGAGCGCGGAGGTGGGGGCCACCGAGGGGGGCGCTGTCTCGCACGAGGGCAGTGGTTGGCCCACCCGGAGGGCCAGCGGCCGGGCACTGGGCTCAGAGCCTCACGGGCGTGCCGTCCTGGGACCTCGGCAGCATCCACCTGGGTCCCTGGGAGGAGCCAGGCCTGGACATGGCCATCTGGAGTGAAGTCCGCGCTCGCTCTGCTTGGCTCCAGATGCCCCGGGCTCTCCTTAGCTGCGGACACCAGCCCCTTCCAGAACGTACTTGGGATGGTTCTGTCCCCGGCGTCTGCCCCAGAGCCTGCCCCTTCCAACCTCCGATTCTTGATTAAACGAGGGCTTTGAGAGGCACCGGGTGGCTCAGTTGGTGAAGTGTCGGACTCTCCATTTCAGCTCGGGCCATGATCTCAGGATCATGGGATCGAGCCCCATATTGGGCTCAGGCCTCAGCGGCAAGTCTGCTTAAGACTCTCTCTCCCTCCCACTCTGCCCCTCCCGCCCACTGTCTCTCTGTCTAAAATAAATAAATAGATCTTTAAAAAATAACAACTGACGGTTTTGACTCCAGTGTGCTTTGTCCTTCCTGCCGGGGCGGGGAGGGTGGACAGTGACAGGGAGAAGGGCCAGGGAGGAGCCCAAGCCCTCACCTGGGCCTGCAGGGGGAGGCAGGGCTCAGCTCCAGGCCCAGCCCCCAGGGTGTCGCACAGCTGAACTCCCAGAGCTCACGCTGTTCTCTGCCAGGCAAAACGCTTCATCCTATTTTACTGTCAAAGTCGGGGTTATGTTGCACACCTGGGTTTGCATTCTGTCCTCCCCAACCTTGACCTTACTATGTAATGAACATTTTTCTGTGCCAATGAATGCGCTTCACGAATCGGGCCTCCGGTGCTCTGTTATGACGTCATCAATTCCTCTCTGACCGGACATGTGTGTCGGTGCCAGTTTTTTGCGCTTATAGATAATCCTGCAGTGCACACCTGTTTCTTCCGGGCGGATCGCCGGCAGGATGACCACGGGAGGCTCCTGACCCGGGCCGCGGCAAGCCCCTGGGCCCACTCGCTGCAGCAGACAACCCAGGGCCGAGGTTCCGTGCTAGGGGCTCCCTGCCCGAGCTCCTGCCTTCACCACCCCTCAGCCGGTCTCCCTGGCACAGACGCGGTCTCCTGAGAACCGCTGGGGGAGTCGTGCCTCTTGTCATTCCCCCAGCAAGCAGCGAAGAGCGCCCACTGCTCGGAGAGGGGCAGCTGACTCGTCCTCACCAGCGTGGGTCCGCGAGCAGGCCTGTGCTGATGTCACGCTCAGTCTGGGGGCTCAGGCGCCTCTGGGAGGAGAGGCCCGAGGCCCCGCCAGAAGGGCAGCCTGGCCCCACAGCTTAGCACACAGACGCACCAGATTAATTAGATCGGAGACCGTGAACCCAGAAAGCATCGTCCAAACTCGAGTCCCAGATCCTGAAGGATCCACTACCAGGAGGCCCCAGAAGAGTGGGACCCACTGGCACAGAGGGGAAGGGGGCCCGTGTGTGACGGGGCTGAGCTTCCGTTCGGGAAGAGGACCACGTCCTGGGGACGGACAGACAAGGGGACGGCTGCACGACAGGGTGAATGTGCTTGACACCCTGGGGCTGTGCGCTCAGAACTGCTTCAGACGGTGAATGTTCTGTGTTCCACCACGCTGAGAAGAAAAGGAAGGTGCCCAGGGGGCTCGGGTCGTGATCCCGGGGTCCTAGGATCGAGCCCCGTGTCAGGGCTCCACAGTCAGTGGGGAGGCTGCTTCTCCCTCCGCCCCTCCCCCTGCTCGTGCTTTCTCTCTCAAATTAATCTTTAAGAAAATAAACTTTAAAATTTTTAAAAAATATTTTATTTATTTATTTATTTGACAGACAGAGATCACTGGTAGGCAGAGAGGCAGACGGGGGCGGGGGGAGCAGGCTTCCTGCTGAGCAGAGAGCCGGATGCAGGGCTCAATCCCAGGACCCTGAGATCATGACCTGAGCCGAAGGCAGAGGCTTTAGGAGCCACCCAGGCGCCCCAACATTAAAATTTTTAAATAAGAAAGGGGGGACAGATAAAACCATATTTCTGAGTGCTTTGATACGCACGAAAAACTCTGGAAGAGTAGGAAGTATGGGTGGAGGCAGGAGGGAGGGCTCCCAGAGGGTGGGGAGGGGTGATGGGGCTGGATGCCGAGGGGTTTCCAGACTCTGGACCCAGTGCATGGTCTGGTACGGGAACTTGCAGTGTTCATGCCTTTCAGATCACGATCTGTCCTTCCCCATCACACCCTGCCACCCTTCCAGAAGCTTCCGTCCTTCCAGACGTTTCCTTCCAATGCACCTTCCTGCAGTTTCTCCCACTGTGGAAGGAATCTTCTCAAAGACCTCCTGATCCAGAGGCTTAGAGGCTCTGCACCCCGGCCACCATCACCTAGGCCAACCCACCCCCAGGAAACCTAGCAGCTGGCGTCTCCCCACGAGGGCCATGACTTCGAGGTCTTCCTCTTCTGGGGCAAGTCGCCTCTCAGAGTTGTCCCTTCAGATCCTTCCAGAGTCAGCTCAAGACCCCTCCTCTTCCAGGAAGCCTTCCTGACCCCCCAGGGCTGGACCAAGTGCATGCGTCAGGTGCCTGTCTCAGAACCCCCACCCCCATGGGACTGCCTGCTGGGCGTGAGCTCCTTGCACTCCAGTAGGGCCTGGGTCTGGTTGAGCTGTATGACCCTATGCCCAGCACAGGGCTTGTCTGGCCAGAATGAGCCAAAGTCACCTCCCAGAATCCCTAAAAGTGTCATGCTTGACAGCAGTGTTTGTCCCAGTGTCCCAAGGGCATGACTGCTCCCCAGAACCCTCGGTCCTCCTTCCCACCAGGGCTCCCTGATGTCACGATGAGGCTGGCCCTGGCTCCGAGGGTGCTCAGGTTGGGAAGGGCGTGGGTGGTTGCTGAGGCAGTAGCCAACCCCACAGCCCAGGGACGGGGGATAGGGAAAGGCCAGGTGGGAGCACGCTGTGGGCAGGCTGGAGGGCGAGTGAGGGCTTCGCCAGGGGGTCTTCTGGGAGTGCGTTTAGGAGGCTTTGCTTTCGGTGTGCTGGGGCCTGGGGCATGCGGGCTGGGTGGGGTCTGTGGGGATGATGTGCGACCGCCACATCTGTGCCGACCCTCCTCGTCCTGCAGCGGACCTCGGCGTCACCACGGGTCCCAGGCCTGCCAGCTCCCCAGGGGTTTGGGGGTTTACTAGAAAGAAAGAAATGGTGCCGGACCTCGGGAAGGACAGAAGCCCCAGTCACCACGTCCCTGTGGAGGGAGACTGGTGCCGAGGGACCCCAAGCCTGTCCAGGTTTCTGTCCAAGGCACCCGCCCCGCCCTGGGTGACAGTCATTGGCCTGCGTCCTCACGGGGCCCCTGGCTCCATGGAGAGGAAGAGCTCTCAGGACTTGGAAATTGCAGGTTGGAGACGTCATGAGCAGCAAAAGGACAGTGGAGTGTGGCTTCTTGACCCTCTGAGGACAGTGGCAGAAACCATGTGTCCTGAACACTGAAAATGCTCCTGTCCTCTGTCCAGATGAACGCGGTGTCCCCTGAGAAGTGACACAGCCCTGGTCACTGAGCCCCGATTCCCTTGGCAGGGGCGCTGGGGCCAGACTGACCTCCGAGGCTCCACATCCTGGCTGGACCTCCAGGGTCTCGCCGCACCCGGGGCCCGGCTTCCGCCTCTGTGCGGTGGAGTGGGCAGTGCCTCTGACTGGGACAGGTGGGAACCGATGGCACAGATGCACACGGGGCAGTCCTCGACATCACAGGAGGGCTGGTCCCACTGCAAGGCCACTGTCAAGACCATCTGCTGTTGGCACTGGGCCAAGGTCTGCCATGAATGAGTCTTAACTTTCCTCTGTGCTGCGCTGGCCTCAGAGCTGACCAAATGGCTGCTCCCTTCCCTCACCTCCCACCAGAAGAACCTGCTGCTGGCTCCTGGGAGTCCCAAAGCTTTGCAGGCACAAGACTCAGGTGCTGGATCAAACCCGTCCTGAATGCAGCCCAGGACCTGCGCACTGACCTTGTGTTTTGCTGCTGCCGACACTTCTCAGCTGGGCTCCCCTTTCTGGCTACAGGCTCTGGCCTGTGGTCTGGGTCCGGAGGAACTGCCTCACTCCCTGCGTGCTCCCAGGAGTAGCTAAGGGCATGTGGGCAACCGGCTGGGCATCCTGGGGCAGGCTCCCCCTCATTCAGTGGGGATAACCGTCGCGCGGGTGCTCACTGAGGGGCCTGCCCACTGCTTTCCCCGGACCTGAGACCAGGCTGACTGCAGGTCTACCATTGTTTCACAGTGGATGGTGAAAGGAAAAGCACTGTCCCCGCCCCGGCTCTGGGAAGAGGGTCCCATTTCAGGGGCGGCAGCGTCTCTAAGGAGCAGGTGTCCTGCCCCCCCCCCCCCCCCCCCCCCCCCCCCCCCCCCCCCCCCCCCGCTCCGCCAGCGCCGCCGCAGGTGACGGAGCCGCAAGGGAAGACCCGGGAGAATCCCCACGGCGCCCCCCAGCGCCCAGCTCCCCGGACCCTGCGGGTGCGCGCGGCGGCAGGCAGAGGGCGCCCCCGGGCAGGACGCGTCCGCAGGTGTCAGCGATCCGGACGGTCCACGCAGCTTGAGTGCGGGCCCCGGGGACCGCGGGCGGCGAGCCGCGGGGTCTCCACGATGGTGCACCTCCACGCACCCCGGCGCACCCCGGGGCCCTCCTCACCCCAGCTCATCCCTGTCCGGGGCGCCGCTCCGCACTCGGGCTCACCGCGGGGTCCCCCAGCTGCCCTGTCTCTCCCACGGACCCAGGCGGGTCGCTCCCTCTCGCTGGGCCTCAGTTTCCTCTTGGGGTCAGACGCTTGCGAAGCGGGGCCCGCGCTGCTGCGGCCGCTTCCCGAGCGCAGGCTTTCTCTGGGCACCCTGGGCGCCCCACTTTAGGGGTGAGCAGAGTCCCGAGCCCAGAAGGGACTCGCACCCCCTGTACATGAGGGTCCCCGAGCACCAGCGGGCGGGGGGGGGGGGGGTCCGAGGAGACGGCTGTGGGCCCTGAGCCGGCCCCTCCTGGGATCCCCATTGCCCACCTGACCCAGGCGAGGGGTCGCGCGGGCAAGCCCTGCTCCCGCGCTCCGCCTCCGGCGCTAGGGGGGCGGCCCCGCCCTCCCGCCTGGGTCCTGGGACCCCTGGCCGGTGGCCCGGGCGGAGGCGAGGTGGCAGGACTCCCTCCGCGGCCGCGGCTTCCAGCGCCCAGACCGTCCCCCCAGAGGCCTGCAGGGGGCGCCCGCTGCCTGGCTCCTGGGACAGCGCAGGTGGGCGTGCGGGGCCGCAGGTGGGTGTGCGCCTTCAGCAGTGGGTGTGCGGGGCCGCAGGTGTTCCAGCAGGAATGCAGAGGCGGAGGGCTGGGGTGACTCCCCACCACAGGCCTGGGCTGCGTGTGCTCTGCACAGTGCCTAGGGTCATCTTTTGATCAGCGGCGGAGAGACAGAGACAGGGAGAGACACAGAGGGAGACGCTCTCAGAGGGTGGGAGACCCCAATTCACAGGTAAGAAAATGAGGGACGCAAAGTTTGATAAGAACTGTGACTGCGGGGGCGCCTGGGTGGCTCAGTGGGTTAAGCCGCTGCCTTCAGCGCAGGTCATGATCCCAGGGTCCTGGGATCGAGCCCCGCATCGGGCTGTCTGCACAGCAGGAAGCCTGCTTCCTCCTCTCTCTCTGCCTGTCTCTCTGCCTACTGTGATCTCTCTGTCAAATAAATAAATAAAATCTTCAATTTCTTAAAAAAAAAAAAAAGAACTGTGACTGCGGACAGGGGGCTCGGATGGGTGCGGTGGCACCAGACGGCTACCAAGGGGACAGGGCAGGGTCAAGGGTCCTGGTTCCAGCGGGCGCTCCCTGGGACTCCTCCCGCCCTGGGTGCTGAGCAGAGAGCCCAATGCGGGGCTCGATCCCAGGACCCTGGGATCATGACCTGCGCTGAAAGCAGAGGCTTAACCCACTGAGCCCCCCAGACGCCCCCCCCCACACACAATTTTTGAGAACACTTTTCGGTTCACAGCAAAACAGAAAGGAGCCGAGGCCCCATACACGCATGGCCTCTGCCATCATCAGCACCCCCACTGCAGTGGCCCACTTGCTACACCTGAGGAACCCATGTCAACACATCATTGTCACCCAGGTCCACAGTTCACCTTTGTGCTCACTCTTGGTGTGCCATGGTCTGTGGGTTTTAACACATGCACAGGGTCCCGGGCCTGCCATTCGAGATGGGCAGAGTCATTTTGCTGCCCTGAGAACCCTCCCTGCCTCCCCCCAGACTCAGGCTTCACTCTCTCATTTGCATTCTCTCCTGGGACTCTGGCCCGGTTGGGGGCCGGGGTTCTCAGTCTTCAGAGGAGGAGATATGGGCTCGGTGGCGGCGAAGGGACCCATGCCCCCGGAATGGGCCAGCCAGGCTGAGGCCTGACAGTGACCTTGGCACGCGGCTGCTGCAGCACTGCCCAGACTCATGCAGGGGACACGCACGTTGCAAGCGTGGCCTGGCCATGCCCTGCGGGCGGCCCAGTGGCCTGTGGTGGTCCCTTGTGCCGTGCTGAGTGGTTTCACTGTCGAGGGTGAAATCGAAGGACCAAGGCAGGGAACACAGTGGCCCCCAGGGGGGCATGGCACCTGCTCGACTCTCTGCCAGGTGCTCAGAGAGAGTCTGCAGGGGACTGTCCCAGCACTGGGCGGGCAACTCGGAGGCCACCCAGCCCTTCCCCCAGCTGGCAGGGGTTACCTACTGGGGTGTTCAGGGACTCCCCCAGATGCCCTAGCCTGGCTCACAGGGCTCCCTGCTGTACCCCCACATTCTTGGCGGCCAGTGGACTCCTGTTGAGTGGATGATTGGCTTCCTGCGTGAGTCTCCTGGGTGCTCCTGGAAGGCAAGACGAGGGCCCTGCCACAGAGCTGTCAGAGATGCGGGAGATGCGGGCGCTCCCCTGTGTCCCCCCATACCCTCAGGGGCCACTGATCTGCACCCCCAGCCCCCACAGGCACGGCGCTCTGCCAGGGCTCCCGTCTGAGCCGCCGCAGAACACCTACCTGTCTCGCAGCAGCTCCAGGTGACAGCTGTGGGGTCCGTCACTCTTTGAGGGGTGCAGCACTGATTCCTGGGCCTGGACTCGAGCCCAGGGGCAGTGGGACGCATTAGCATTGCAGTAGGGTCCCAAGCCCAGTGATCTCAGTGTTTTGGGGTCATTTATGAATTCATCTGTTCGCCGGGGCAAGTCTTTCTGCACGCGGTTGCCATGGCTGCCTGGAGTTGGTGTCTTATTAATTCTGCGTGTTATGCAATAAATACAGATCAGACGATCGCCATGAAGGTTGTGTTTTTATTATGCAGTTTGGCTCCTGGCGCCGGGGTAGGGCGCACACGGTGTCCCGCTGACAGCCATCCATCAGGTTCTGGGCACCTGGATGGGGCGCAGGGAGGTGCTCCGGATCCCGGAGCCTGAGGACGGGGAGGGACAGGGAGACAGAGCTGCGGGGGAGGGGCTGGAGGTTCCCAGGCATCCTCGGCGGGCCTGAAGGGATTCCCACAGCTGGACGGACAGCACTGTCCAGGAGGGAGGCCCGGTCCCCTGTGGGCTGCTTCAGCTGGAGTCACGAGGCACAGGGAGTCAGTATTGCTCCAAAATGCATGGTCCTACCCAGCCAGGGGTGTCTGGACTGAGGGGTCCGCTCTGTGGCCCTGGGGCTGCCTGAGGCCGGCCATTTCTGCTCCGTCTGTCCAGGAGGTGAGGACAGTTCTCCAGAAACGGAGCGAGTATCCTGACGTCCACCTGGTTTCAGGCTGGCTTGGGAGACTGGGGTGGAAGGGTCTAGGACCAGTCCTGTTAGGAACCCTTTTGGTCAACCTGGCTGTCTTTGTTGATTTTAGCTTCTGTTCTCTTCACCATCGTGGACACCTGCTTTGCACAGTACGTGCCCAGGATGGCCCTGAGCCTGTCCAGCGGCTGAGGCAAACACCGTGCCTTTATCCCCGATCAGTACAAGCACAGAGATAAAAAGTCACAAGCTGGGGACTTCAGGATGATCGGGATTCCCACGCGGTCTATTTACTGTCCGTGCACGGCCCTCACTGGCTCCCTGTCCAGTCCCTCCCCAGCCTCTGAAGCCAAACTGTCCCCATGGTCCCCCTCTGTCCCCAAAAAGCCTCCCCAGATCTGTTTCCCTGGCCCACGGCAGACCAGGCAGCTGCCCCAAAGTCTTGGCTGCCCAGTCGTCCCCATGGTGCTTGGTGCCTAGGGCCAGGCTCCAGGTTGTTTGGGGGCAAGAGAGGGGCAGTACCCAGCATCCGGGTCCCAACACAGGTGGCTTCTCGGGCAGCCCATCAACTCTGGCTAGGCTGGGTGTTTGCTTCCGTCAACCGCTAAGGTTCAGGGCCAGGAAAGGGTGGGGAGCCCAGGTGGGCAGGGGAGGGAGGCCTAGCCCAGGGCCAGCTGTGAGCTGTGGGGAGAGGGGACTGGCTGGAGGCAGGGCCCGTGGAGTCAGGGTGCCAATGGAGGCCCTGGGGTCACACCTGCCGCAAGAGGAGGCAGAGGGGGCTCTGTTGTAGGGTGCCCCAGGCAAGGTAGAGGGGAGACCCTGGCACCGGGGTGCTGGGTGACCTCAAGCATGTTGCCAGCTCTCGGGGGCCTCTCCTCCTCTGTATAATGGGGTCATCTCCAGGCTCTCTGCAGCTGGGCCGAAAGTGGCTGACCTTCTGCAGGGCAGGATCCCCCCTTCCCTGCCCCATGACACCCACCACCCCTGCCGTCGGACAGCCAGACCCGCCAGGCATGTGGCTCATCGACCCCCTCCCGCCAGCGCCCCCATGGCCTCCCTAGATGCTCCTGGCTCCCCAGGGCCTGATCAGGGCATCGACAGAGCCGTGCTCACCATTTAATTAAGCTTAGTTTAATTAAAAACCTGGGATCCTTTATTAGACTCTGTAATTGATTTAATTTCCTATGGAATTCAAGTGTCAAACACTGCTGCCACGTGAAGTCCCAGATTCCGGGGGTGGAGACAAGTGGACGGACGCACAGCCGGAGCTCCCAGGAGGGAGAGCTCTGCCCCCAGATCCCGGCAGACAGGCCCACGAGCCGCCCTCCCTGCTCCCTGCCCTCTCCCCTCCCCTTTCCCACGTCCCCCCGCACATGCTTTGGGCTTTGTCATTTGCGGATCCCTCCCGAGCTGGGGGGTCCTCGCAACCACGCGTTCTCCCTGATGGGAAAGATGGGCAGGGCCTGGCAGGCCACGCCGCTGCTGCCGACGGGGTTCTGGAAACCCTCATTCAAGCTCCTACGGCGGCTCAGGCCGTGGCATTGCCCCTGGCCTGCAGGGAGACAGGATCTCCTCCGGGGATTCCAGAAGACGGTGACACATGTTCTGACTTGGTGGGCCTCTGGATGGGGAATTCCCGCCTGGCTGCCCTTCACACCCCCGACCCAGTGGATGGGATGGGTGTGGGCCTGGGGGGGGGGGTTGGACAGCCAGCTCGAATTGACTGTCCCCTGCCCCGCCACAGATCCCCTGAGGGCAGAGTGCCCAGTGTTGGCAGCACTGGGAAGCGGGGTACACGGGAGAGAGGCTAGGGCTTGCGCGCAGAGAACGTTCCCTCCTCTGTCTCCCGAGAACGCCGTCACCCGCAGCAGGAGTTATGGGCCTCGAGGTCACCTGTGAGATTAAAATCCCTGCACATCTGGGGGTGTTGTGGGCGGTGACCTTTCATTATTTGAAGCCACGGAGGGACTGGGCATCCTTCTGATCCATCTACGATGGCGACCTTGAACCCCCGGGTCCTCCCAGGCCAGAGAGCAGCTCTGGAGAGGGGACTTTCTTTTTTTTTTTTTTTTTAAGATTTTATTTATTTATTTGACAGAGAGAGATCACAAGTAGATGGAGAGGCAGGCAGAGAGAGAGAGGGAAGCAGGATCTCTGCCGAGCAGAGAGCCCGATGCGGAACTCGATTTCAGGACCCTGAGATCATGACCTGAGGCGAAGGCAGCGGCTCAACCCACTGAGCCACCCAGGCGCCCCGAGAGGGGACTTTCTCCTCCTGGATTGGGGTACATCTTGGGAACACCTTTAAAAATTTTTTTTAAATTTTATTTATTTGAGGAAGAGAGAGAGCATAAGCAGGGGGAGCAGCAGAGCGAGAGGAAAAAAAGCAAGCTTCCTGCTGAGCCGGGAACCCAATGCAGGACTCGATTCCAGGACCCTGAGATCGTGGCCTGAGCAGAAGGCAGACACTTCACCAACTGAGCCCCCCAGGTGCCCTCATCTTCACATTTTTTTAAGTGCTCAGCCACTGTCAAGCACACTCACGCCGTCATGCAGCCATCCCGTCCCTCCGTCCGTCCCCAGGGCTCTCCACCTGCCCACACTGAGCCTCTGACCCCATGGAACATGGTCCCTCCCACTCCCCATGTCTGTGGGTCCAACTCTTCTCGGGCCTCCTGGGATCGAATCCTTTGGGATCAGTCCCTCTGTGCTGGGCTGACCTCACTCCGCACCTCACCCTCCAGGTCCATCTGTGGTGTAGCTGGTGTCTTTCTGGGGTGATAAAAATGTTCTCCAGCTGACCTTGGCGATGGTCACACACATCCACGGATATACTGAAAACCACTGAGTTGCCCACTGCAGCGGGGTGAATTATGATGCGTGAAATATAAAGGAGGGGAAGGCTGTCTGCCTCCCTCCATCCCCATCCTGCTAGGGGCTGGGCTTTAGAAACCAGACGTCCTGGGTTTTCTAGCTAGTTCCATCGGTGGAGGCACGCACGAGGCTCTCCCGCGATGAGAAGCTTCTAAGGACTCTGGACGCCAAGGACCAAGCCAGCTTTGCTCCCAGCTGAGACCTGCCCTGCCCTGGCGCGGCCCCTCTGCTGTCTCTGTCCCTGACCCCTCTGCGTCCATGCCCCCTCAGCGCCGGGCAGCTCTGGCCTCCCCAGCAGCACGGGGAGCCTTCCTGTTACTTGTCACAGTGGGTCCTGCTGTCACGTGGTCCCAGTCCACTGCGCCCGAGTGGCACTCACAGCCCAACGGGCCCCATCCGCTCAGGGGCAGGTGAGCAGGCAGATGGGAGCTCTGGTGCTTGGCCGTGCCCAGCTTGGCCGGACCTCCTCCTGGCGCATCTATGCCAGGCTGTCCCCACGCACGCCAGGGCAGAGGTGGCCTCGCGCCGTTGGCACCATCTGCAGAGCTCGAGGGCATCCCAGGAGCTGAGAATCACAAACCACTCGCTTGCTCAAAGGTGCATCCTGATTTCCAAGTAAAGACTCCTCATCTGTGCGGAGGGCTGCAGGCACAGCGGGGAGGCCAAGTGCGCCGGGCTTCCAGATCCAGCCCCGATGCTCCCGGCCCCACAGGGGCACTGCCTTCCCCCGCTGGCCCCACGGTGGTTCCCGGTGAGGTCGGAGGCAGCCCAGAGGACCGTTGTCTACCCATGAGCACCGGGGCCCTTCCCCCAAGCCGAGTCCCAGTTGCAATTTATTCTGCCTGCTTCCCCTTGCAATGCAACGGGCTGGGCCCTGCCCCATGCGTATTGATTTTGCTCTGTTTTACTGGTTTTAACTTAATGACTAGGAATCCCAAACAAATAAAATTTCCTTTAAAAACTCAGGGAGATCAATGAGGGGGACTGGAATCACTATTCTACGAGCTGAAGGGACCGTCCCCCGGGGCCACGCAGTCCCCCAGGAATCAGGAGGGCGTCTTGCCATGGGGGCAGGGCCTGCGTGCCTGGATCCTCGTGAAGCAGGGGTCTCACCATTTGGAAGCCTGTCTCCAGGTCATAAAACAGAAAATCTAAACGTTATTCATGTTTCCAAGCCTCCGGCAGCCTTTACCCTCAGTGACCTCCGAGGATCACCAGAGGTGTCTCAGGCAGGCCAGGTGGCAGATGCCCAGGGAGGAGCGGCCCCTTCTGAGCTTGGTTCATGTGGGCAGCTGCTTGGCGGGGTTTGGGAAACGGGGGGCCCTGCTCATGATCTCTTCTGGGGAAGCAGGGGCAGCATAAGCTGGGGCCACCCCCACGGCAGACACCCCAGCACACAGGACCCTTGCCCTGGGTGTGGCCTTGGATGCTGGAGGCGTATGGAAATGCTGGAACATTGAGGCCCCCCGCCCAAATGCCACAGGAGTCCCCCTTCCTTCTCCGATGGCTAGGGGCAAGGTGGGTGGTAGCCTGCAGAGCAGGAACGGGGCCCCTCCTGCTGCTCCTCTCACTGGGTCTGGAGGCCGCCCCATGACTTCATTGCCTCCTGGGATCTCCCGGGGGTTTTGGGCTAGTAGCCCTGCCAGTCCATTTTGGGAAGGGGAAGCCAAGGCAGGCTCTGGACAGGCAGTCCCAATTGTCCCCTCCCTTGAGACCTGGAGCGAGGGTCCTGCCTCCCAGGCCTTCCGGCTCGTGGGCCCTCTGGGGACTCCGAGGAGCTTGCTTCTGCCAGTCTTTGTCCTCAAACCTGATGGGCCGGCAGCCCAGCCCCAGGGTTGGGGCACAGGGGTGGCAGGGAGAGGAGCAGGGCAGGTACAGGGAGTGGCCCCTTCCAGATCTGCCCGCCACCTTGCAGGAGGGGAGACAGGCAGGTCCTCCCGAGTGAGATGCCCAGAGAGTCCCCTTCTCATCCCTCCCCAGGGTCAGGGTCAAGCTGGGTCAGGCTCTCCCTGGGCGGGCTCACACCTCCACCGCCCACGAGCATCATTTGGGAAGGTTTCGGCCCCTAGGGAACAGTTTCAGGAAATCAGAGGGTCAGCCAGTGAAGCTGGCCCGGGCATGTCCACGCGCCTCCACGGTGGGGCGGGGATGCCGCTCCAGCCGGCCCAGGCACCCGCCTCCGGCAGCTGCGTGGGTCGCAGGCCAGGGGCCCGTTCTGCTCTTCCGATCGCCACCCCAGCCGCGCTCCGCAGAGCCCCTGGCGTTGGAGAATTCGGACAAAATGTCCGTTTCCATCTCAAGACACAGGCCGCTTCTGAGCAGGGGCTCTTTCCCAGATGTTTGTGGGTCCCGTGCCCCCCACCCCCACCCCTGGCAGCTAGAGTCTGCCCCGGTCACTGCTGGGAAGTGGGGGACGCGGCTGCAGCCCGCGCTCCAGCCCCCAACGCAAGCCTTCGGGAGCTCTGAGGCCCACCAGCTCCCGGATGCTGGTGCTCCCGGCGCCTGCCGCCCTCCGCCCAGGCCCTTGGCCCAGGGTCAGTGTCATCAGAGACATCAAGCAGGACACGGTCTCGGGAGTCCAACGAGACGCACGATTAAGGGCTGCCGTGCCAGTACCCTGCAGTGAGGGGATCGCTGGCACGGGGGCCAGAGTGTGGGTTCCCCCGGTGTGAGGCCGGGCTGGGGACAGTGAGGAAGCCAGAGGAAGCCAGAGGAACCATCGCGCCCCGAGGCCGTGCCTGCTCTGGGCAGGACTCCGGTGCCTCGAGGCCGAAACTGCAGAGGTGCCCACTGGCATGGGCTGTTCTCTCCTCAAACCCCCATCTGGGGCCCCGGGCAGGGGTGCAAGCCCACTCCTCCCCCACCTCATCCCCACACCAAGGGCTGCTGCCGGGCTCTGGGGAGCGTCCAGCTTCTTCTGCCCAGACACCACTCCTAGACCCAGTACCCCAGCCCTAGAAGGTTCCGGAGCTGGGATGCCCCGCCCAGCTTCAGCCCAGAGCGGAACCCTGGCTTCCCGTCCCCCCGTGGGAAGCCCTTTGCTCAGGCTGCCCACCCCCAGGGCCTACAGGCAGAGCTGCTGGGACTCTGCCTGATGGCCGTGGACCGAGCTCAGAAGCAGGGAGTCGCCATGGCCCATGTGGGCACAGACAAGCGCTGGGAGGGCAGAGGTCCCCGGCCTCGGCCGGCTCACCAGCTGCCAAGCACCCGTGTGAGGGAGGGTCCGGACACGGGGCTGCCTGCTGTGGTGTCAGGCAGCCCCGGGGACATTCTTCCCCATGCGGGCCTCAGTTTCCCCAGATGATGACGCCCAGCTGAGAGGAATAAGTGGAATGACGTGAGAGGAAGGGTCAGGTGCCAGCTCCGCCTGGCAGTCCCTAGAGCAGCCACTCAGGGTGAGGGGGTTTGCCAAGGTCAGGCCCACCAGGACGCACCTGGCCCCGCCTGCCCCTCCTTCCCCTGCTCCCCTTGCCCCACGCCGTGTCCTCAGGCCTCAGTAGGAAGCACATGACCCGTCAGGGAAGGGAAGCTTCCCATAGACTTGGAGAGGTCCCTGAGGTCCCTAGGGTCACGGCTGCAATGGCAGGTCACCCTCATGGAAGGACGTGTTCACGTGTGTGTGGCATGTGCGTCGGGGTGTGTGTGTGTGCAAGCACACGTGTGTGAACGAGGGCTCCGGTGATGTGTGTGCGTGTGTGGGAGCACAAACACGAGCACATCCTGTGTGTGGCTCACATGTCTGCTGTGGGAACACACACGTGCCCCCTGGGAACTGCGAGGGGGCAGACCCCACAAGTCGGCTCCGGGGCACGGAGCGGGCACGCCAGGCTCTGCCCCCACCGGCAGTTTCGTCTGACGCCAGCATGGGGGGGGCGACCCCTGCCTGCCAGATGTTCCCCGCAGTCCATTGTTTCTGCCTGTCATCAATTATTCAAGGGCAGGGGTCCCTCTTTTCTCAACGGCAACGACAGCCGGAGCAGAGGGCTCGGGTACCTGGTCTGCAGGTGCCCACACGAGATGCGCGTCCCCCAAAGGACGGGGTCCCCATCCCAGGAGCCTCTGCTGGGCCCCACGCAGGCCTGGCAGGGCCCTCAGTGTTCCTGGTGAGCTCCTCTCTGCCCTTGGCTCTCTCGTCCATGTCCTCTCAGCAGCCTTCGAACGGCCCCGCAGACGGGGTTGGTGGGGGGCAGGCAGAGTCCTGGGAAGCCGCCCACCCAGCCTTCTCTGCAGTCGCAGTGTCCCCCTCTGCTGCTGGGACCGGCATATCTGGGGGACGTGGTGAGGGTGGCTTTGTGGTCCTGGAGGCGGGTCCTCTGAGCCCGGGCTCGGGGTCTGCAGGACCGGCCCGCAGCAGGTGGTGGGCACGCGGGGCAGGCCTGCACACACACAAGGTCCTGTGGTCACACCCGAGATTCAGGCCAGGAAGGGCCTTTAGGGGTCTGCCCCGCCCTGCAGCCTCCCTGGAAGCCTCCCAGTGTCCCCTGGCTGAGCCATGATGCCCGGGAGCTCCCAGGCACAGTGGTGACAGCGGTGGGTCCCGTGGAGGGGCCCACGTCGGGGTGGTCATGGATTCTGGGTGTTGGAGACCATGGTCTGAGATCTTGTTTTAGGGTCAGTCCTGAGAGGCCAGAATTTCCTTTCCAGTTGCACAGAGCGAGGGGGCGTGGCCTGGGGAGAGGAGCACCAGGCTCAGGTTCAATGCCAAGTCTCCGGGTGGCTGGCGGGCACCTCGGGGCAGTCCCCACCCGGAGATCATCTCACTCCCCTCCAGCCCTGAGCAGCAGGTGCTGCCCTGGGTCTCTTTCACAGATGGGAACTGAGGCCCAAGGGCTGGGGTGTGACCCCCGGACGGAGGCCGCAGGGCAGGTGAGGGACGGGCTGGACACGAGCACGTGCCCCACCCCCCGCCCAAGCAGCCCGGGGACGTGGAGAAGGCAGTGTCTGACCCCCCACAGCAGGAGGACAGCACCCATGCCTGCTCCCTGCCTGGCCTGTCACCGAAGCCCAGACAGGGCATGGACACAGGTCCTGTTGCTGGTGGGTCCAATGTCTCGACATCCGATCAGGCTAGTCAGGCCTTGTCAATGCCCATTCGCTGGGACCGTTCCAAGATGCCTGAATTATGCACGAGGCCAGCCCTGTGGGTGGCAGATGGCAGCGCACACGGTAACCAGAGCCCGGGGCAGGAGGGCTGCCCAAGAGGGAGGCATGCCAAAGCCCATCCCGCCCGCCTCCCGGGGGGTGGAGGACATGCACAAGGACCCCTCCTGTCCCGGGGACTCTGCTGGGAGGGACAGAGCCTGCTGGCTTTGGTCCTGGAAATGTCTCACACTCCTTGTTCAGGCTTTCAGTGGTGGAAGCCGTGTGGGTCCTCACAGAGCTTAGATGGGGAAGAGGGTGCTCCAAAGGATGGACGCCTGGCCCCAGCCTGGGGAAGTGAGCCGGCCCAGGCCCGGGGTCCTCTAAGCTGTGCTGGCACTAGCTGGGCAGGCGGGGCTGGGTTGTACCTGGGGACATGGCGTCCAGATGGGCCTGGGACTGGGGGACCCCTACCCAGCTCTCTGACCCCAGCGCTGACACCCACAAGACGGTTTTCCTACGGGGCAGCCTGACGCCTCTGCACTCTTTCCCCGGGACTCTGGCAGGTGTCACTGGGCAGAGCACACTCTCGGCCACCACCTACCCCCGACCCAGGCAGGTGGCCCTCCTCACTCACTCGCCTCACACCAGGAAGGACTTCCCCACCCATCTATGCCCACGGGATGACCAGCAATGGCAGACCCCGCCCCCCGCCCCCGCCCAGTGCCCTTGGCCCCCTGTGGGGCGGGCCTTGCGTGTGCCTCTGCAAACAATGATTTATTTCAGAATTAAGTGTATTACACCGAGAACTTGCCAGTTCCGTCCTGCCAACGAGCACAGGAAATCTGGCTAATTAAATATATTATGCAGTGTAGCCTTGATTGTTGGGAATGAATCAGTTTAATTACGGTGAGCGCCACACATCATAATTAACGTTATAGCTCTACATCGAAGATGGGCTGTGCTCCCCTCCCTGGCATGGGGGGACGGGGGCTCCCCCGACTCCCAGCCTCACATAACCCTCTGAAGGTCTACCCGCAGGCCCCGTTTCGGACAGACAGGCCTTGGGCAGCCTACAGGGGCAGCCTACAGGGGCAGCGGCGGGGCTCTGGGTTGGTTTTGCCCCTTACTAGAGGGTCCCACCCTGTAAGACGGGGTCACAACAGAAACAAGACCAGAGAGCCAGTGGGAGGGGTGGGGAGAAGCACAGCCAGAGCTCTAGGACGGTGCAGGTCAGGGTGCTGAGCCAGACCAGTGGGAGGCTGTGACCGGAGAGCTGATTCCTCAGTGACAAGAAGGAGCCCATCACACGAGGTCCTGGGGGCAGGGAGCGGCAGTTGCAAAGGCCCAGAGGTAGGGACAGGAGACACCTGAGGAGGCTGGTGGACTGGGGTGAGGAGAGTGGGGCCACCCTGGGCCTTCTGCCCTGGCCAGCCTCTCATCCTGCCTCCTTCCCAGGGATCACCAGCTCACGGTGTCTCCTCACTCTGGCCCTTGTCTCCATGAGACCCTCCACGTGGCCTGGGGTGGATCTGGCCCCCACCTAGGGCTGTCTGAGTGGGAACAGGGCCCAAGAACGGCTCGGGAAAGTTGGGCGCCCTCACTCCAAGTATGTCCCAACTTCCTCACTTGTTCCTGCCCCGGGAAGCATCTGCCTCCTGGCTTGGGGACCCCACAGGGAGGGAGGGAGCCATGAGGCCACAAGTGGCTCTGGGATTGTTCTGGCTTGGGACGAATAGCAGGGATCCTCATTAGAGACCAAGACTGAAGACCTGCTTCCGTCTGCCAAGGGGCTGGTGTCAGTGGTCCCATGCAGAGGCTCCCAGCCTAAAACCCCACCCCATCACAGAGCCTCCTGCCGGTCCTGAAGACCCTTCCCCTCCCGGAGGCCCCTCACCAGCAGACACATTCTGATCATCTCAGGGGTGGCGGGGTGTGGGGCAGACATCCGTCTTTCCTGTGTCTCCGGGGCCCAGCACCTGGCCCTGCCCCCGCGGATGTGCGGGCCATCTGTGGGATGAGAGTGGGCACCAGGATGAAAACAATGGTGTTCAGGGGTGTGTGCCAAGGTCCCCGGGGGTGGGGACGGGCCACCATTCTGGGGTCCTCCATGGGGTCCGGGACCTGAACCCCATCATAGGCCCTGCTGGGAGGGACGCTCACTTTCGGGACACGCATTCCCACACAAGGGCCCGAGGTGCTCATGGAACCTGGCCCGGCTGGGAAGGGGGGGGGGTGTTCCGGGCAGAGGAGGTTCCTGCTGCAGGAAGTTCTCAAGGTCAGGGCCATCCACTGCCAGGACAGCCCCCCCCACCCCGTTAGCAGGGTCAGGGGCCAGGCGGGCCCAGGAGAGCCATGTCCGAGAATACCCAAGCAGCCGAGGGCCGCAAGCAGGGCAGCCTGCGGCCCCAGCTCCTTTTTAATTTCATTTCCTTGCCGAGCACCAGGATCGATGGCCGCTCGCAAGGTGCCCGCATTTGCATACTTGCGGGAGGCAAGGGGAGGGCGGGCTGGGGCGGGGGAGGGGGGCAAGCCCCCAGTTGATTGAAGCCAGGCTCCTATTCGGCTAAAGGGAATTTAATTTCTAAGTGTGAGCTCGGAATAGATTGAGCCGCGTCCCGTCCGCGGGAGGGGCCTCAGAAAAGGTGTCTTTAAAGAGGCGAAGCGTGTTGGCTCCGTGTCACCTCCCTTCAGTGTCCCTGCCCAGCCCCTGGTATCGTTGGAATTATTATTGATTTTCAAGCGCCAGAGGCTTCCCAGTCTTCTGTAGGAAAGGAAAGGGAACTTGGTCTCTGTGAAGGTGACAGATGGGCTGCCCCACAACCTCCCCCTTTCCCCATGAACCTGGGGTACAAGGCCCCTGTCCCCCAGCAGTGTACCACATCCTATGGGGCCCATGATGGGTCTGGTCCCCAGAGGTCAGGGAGGTGTGGACCTTGCCCTCTGGGCTGCCCTGGGAAAATGGGGTGCTCACGGGGAGTGGTAAGTCTGAGGGGCACGCTGGGCCCCGAGAATCTGCCCTGGTCTCCATCATTGGCCCTTGAGCCGGCTGATGGCCACGCCACGACCCAGGCCCCAAGAAGGTGTGAACACACAGCCGCGGGGCCCCTGAATGCCATTAAGCACAGCGGGGCCTCCGGCACCCGGAATATCCGACAGCGGTGTAAAGCCTTCCGCTAAGCACCGAGCACATGGCACGCCGCCAGGACAGGCGAGGGGCACAGCTGGCAGGAGAAGGAACAAGGTCAAGGTCCGACGGGGAGATGCACTGGCCCGCAGGGCCCACGGCACACAGTGCTGTTTGCTTTGCTCCTTCACACTTTTCCGTACCTTGCTGAGCCGGGACGACGAGCATGCTCGCTTCCACCATCAGGGACACGTGAGAAATGGATGCGTGGCAGCCACATCCTGGCAGCTCCCTGAATGGCCACACGTGGGCCACCCAACACGCGGCACCTCCAGCCCTGGGTGTGCCCCCGAGAGACACGGCAACGGCCCTCCACGGGAAAACATGTCCACAAGTGTCCACAGCAGCACCACTCAGTCGCCAAAGGGGAACAGCCCACGTGCCCTCCACAGATGACAGACGAACCAGAGGAGCCTGTCCTGGGGAGGGAAGGGCATGACCCTGACCGCTCAGCGCAGCCCAGGGAGGGCATGTCAGTCAGCTGGGCCAGGAATGACCCTGACCGGCAGCCCTCAGAGGCGTCACGGTCCCATGAAGGGCCACACGCCGCATTGGGTCACTGGGCCACGTGGCACACGGCGGGCACGTGCGTGTGCTGCGGACCCCCTCACCTCTCAGGGTCATGGCCCCTCCTTCCTGTGATGAGAACTTCAAAGACCTACTCCCTTAGCAACTTCCAAATCCGTGACATTGTAAACCGCGGTCCTGGGCTGTGCGTCCCACTCCAGCCCCCGTCCTGCTGCACGTGGAAGCGCGTCCTCTGCCACCTCCAGCCTCCCGGCACCTGCTCTGCTCACACCGGCCCATGCTCTGCCTCTACGGGCTCAGGGGTCTTAGGACCCACATAGGAGTGGGGGCCCCTGGCGTCCGTCTTTGTCAGACGCGTGTGGCAGGTGTCACGCACTCCGGGAGCATCCGTGGTGTCACAAGCAGCAGGATTTCCCTCTTTCTTGTGGCGCATCCCTCCGTCCCGCGCGGAGCCACGTCCTCTCCATCTGTCCATCCGTCCGTCCGTGGACACGCGGCTTGTTTCCGGGCCCCGGCCCCTGTGAGCACGGGCTGCAGACGCTGCTTGACAACGGGGTTTCCCGTCCTTCAGATGAGCTCCCCGCGCAGTGGGGCCCCGGACCGGACAGAGGTTCCAGTTCTCACTTCTCTGGGAAGCTCCGTGCCGGCTCCCACAGTGACTGCCCCCGCGTGTGTTCCCCAGCCGTGCTCCAGGGCCCTGTCTCCGTGCCCTGGCCGACACTTGTCCCCTTGTCCGCGTCGTGATGGCCGTGGTAACCGGCAGCTCAGGGTGGTTTCGATCCACACGCAGCGGCTTCTCAGCCAGCCTCTCTCAGTCGCTGGGAGCTCGTAAGTGGCCTCCGCGCCGTCTCCCGGACTCGCAGCACGTTTCTGTTTAGTGCTGAATAGTATTCCGTGGCCCACAGGGACCACGGCTCAAAGTGGCCATTCCGAGCCCCTGCCGAAGGGCACCCTGGCTGCTTCCAGCTACCGCCACCGCGAGCACATGTGCTCCACAGCCGCGCGCAGGTCTTTGTGCGGACCCGAGCTTTCCACTCCTTTGGGTAAAAAAGCCAAGGAGCGCGGCGGGTGGATGGTGCACTGAGGGTCTGCTGAGCTGGGCAGGAGCCACCGAGACGCCCCCGGGTGCTCTCCGGGGCGGGGGACGTGTCCACCATGGACCGCGGTGGGGGCTGCGCGGCCCGTGAGCACCGCCGAGACCTCCGGACGCTCGCTGTGACTGGGCCAGCTGCTCAGGACGAGACGCAGAGCTCAGCGAAGTCGTTTGCACGGAAGTGGCGGCCCTGGCTGGCGCGGATCAGGGCAGCAGGGGGTCACCGCGCCTCCTCCTCGGGGCAGGGCAGCCATGGGGGCAGCGGGCCAGATGGCAAGGCCCTCGGGGGGCCCCGTGCCTGTACCCTGTGGGGCCCCGGGGAGCCTGCCCGGCTGCAATCAGAGCTGGTGACAAGCTTAAAGGCCAGATTAAAAGCACTGAGGGGACCTCGGCAGGTCGAGGTCAATAAATCTTGCCGGCCGCCACGGCCTCCCGCCCGCCCCGCTCAGCAATCTGTCCGGCTGCCTTTCAAGGGCCCAGTTGCTCCCCATTACCTCGGGGGAAGAGCCACAAATCACTATGACAGACCAATCAACAGGCCGGGGGATTTTTACACAGGCCGCCTCTTGAAGGATGGCCCTCCCTCAGCAGCACATCAGAATAAATCTCTTCAAAACTTTCCGCACACCCGTCTCGCCACCCCCGCGTGGCTGGGGCCCGGCCCCCGCTGCCGCCCCCCCGGCTCCCGCCCCTGCGGCCCGGCCCGCACACCCCGACCGAGCTGACCGCGGGTGCGGCCCGCGGCTCCGGCCGGCCCGGGCACCCTGCTTCGGCAGCAGGAAGGAAAGCTTTATGAAATAATTCATCGAAAACTTAAAACACTCAGACACGAGAAATTGCAAATGGGGAAATATGATGGATTGTGGGCTGAAAGGAGGCGACTTGCTCGGGCAAAATTGATCCCTCGGAAAATGGCTTTGTCTGCTCTGAAAAATGGGCCGTATCCAGCCAGGGCTCCAGAGCCATAATCCCGAAAATAATTTGCTTTTGATTTCCTCTCAGTCTTGGCCGCTCCCCTCCCCGCACTGGGGGCTCAGGCGGCGGCCACGCTGCCAGTGGCGCCCGCCCTGCGACGGGAGGCGCCCCATATTTCCGGGAGCTGCCCCCCAGGCCGGGGCGCTCAGAAGGAAGCGAAGGAGCCCAGCATCACCTCATCATCTCCTGGGAGAGCGCGCAGAACCCTCCCCTCCCGGGTGCCCAGCGAGCCGCTTCGATCAGCACCCAGAACCAATGGGGCCACCCCGGACCCCTCCCCTACAGATGGGGAAACTGAGGCCCCAGGGGACGGTGGTCAGGAAGAGTCAGAAGCAGATCTACACCCAGGGAGAGCTTGGCTTTGTGCACAGACGGGAGCCCCGGAATCCAGCCTGCATGGGGACGGCCCTGAAGGGTTGGCTGTCTGCTGGACTGAGCTGTGTCCTGGGGTCCGCCAAGCCAGGGGACTCCCCCAGAGTACCAGCCTGCCTGGAGCTCGTGAGGCTGTGGACCCCTGCTCGTGCCCAGGCCCACCGAGTGGGGGGTCTCCAGGCTGGAGGAGGCGGCAGTCCCTTGCTCTCCTGGTGAGCCACGCCCGGCACATCCTGTTTGACCACATCTTCCCCAATTCTGTGGACCTCCCCTGGGGGCTGGAGCTGCAGATGAAACGTTGCGGGCAGGTCTGGGTCCCGGAGGGTGTCGGCCCGCCTTTCCTCATTCCCGCGGCAGCCTTGTTTCCAGGGCCTCGGTGGGGCAGCTGCCTGCGGAGCTCTGACCAAGGGCACTGGAGCCTGGGCCTCTAGGAACAGATGCCTAGAGGTGGCTGGTCACGGGTCCCCCAGTGGAGAGGTGGCCTTCCCCTGCTGGGTAGCAGTGTCCCTCCGATGCCCCATCCTGTGCTCTTCCTTGGGGGGAAGCACATGGGGCTGGTCCCAGGGAAGACATTCCCAGGGGGAAGAAAGGGCCAGAGGGCAGGCAGCTCCCTTGTGGTCCTGTAGAAGCCAGGCGGCTTGCCTTGTGGCTGAGCGCCCCACTGCCCGCATCCCTGCAGGGGGACACGGCAAACCCTGCTCGGGCCACTCGGCTCTAGGAAAGGCTGCCCTCAGGAGAAGGTGTCCGCGTCCTGTTGGAGAAGTGAAACCTGTGGAGTGTCAGCCCATTTCCCCTTCCGCTGTGCAGAGCCCGGGGCCTGCTCCCCCGTTCGCTCTGGGGCTAACACACCTGCCTCCTCGGTGGTCTGCGAGGTCGCCCTTCCCCTGCAGGAGCTGAACACAGGACGTGCTCGGAGCCTTCTGGAGTCACCCTACTCTGAACCTTCCAAAGCGTTCCCCTGACAAGGTCGAGTACAAGCTGAGTTTGACCCCCGAGCTCAGGCAAAGCTAGGCATGGGACCTGCTGAGTCCGTGGACCTGCCTGAGGCCCAGCACGCTAGAAAGCCCCCATCCCTCACCCCAGAGGACCTGGCAGGACGGGGGGTTCAAATATCCCCCCTCATCACCTGGGAAGGAGTAGACATCCCCACAGCCGGCCCTGGGAGACCCGTGGGAAGGGCACGCCACTTCGAGACCGCTGTATTTCTGGGCACTCCTCCCTTATGGTGGGGAGGAAACGTGCTTGCCACGCTGTGACCTGTGTCCCTCCCACTCTGATGACAGACCAGCCGGTCTATCCTGGGAAGCCAGTACACAGGTGGCCCACAGGCACATTTTCCAAAAGACGGATGAACTGTGAGCCCCTGTCTGGGCCCTACCTCACCTGCTCACAGCCCCGCCTGCCTCCATCCCCCCGCCAGGCCTCTGCTGTCCTCACTGGCAGCCGCGCACAGACGTCAGCCTGGAGGGCAGGGGTGGGCCCTGTGCACAGAGAGCAGGACCGGCTCTCGGGAGCAGGGAGCTGGGACAGGCCGGGGTCTCCACCCCACAGGGCTGGGTTCCGGCAACCGGCACCCCCAACCCCGGGACTCCTGAGGCCCCGCGGAGCCTGGACCTGAGCGAGAGGGGCAGGACAGTCCACTCCTAGACCGCCAGCAGAGTCAAGTCCCTTTTGGGGAGACATAGCCTCCAGTGGGAGTCTCACATGTGCCCCATCCCACTGCTCCGTGGGACCCGGGCACTCACAGACGTGAGGCCCAGAGGCCCAGGCTGGGTGCAGGCTACCCAGGGCTGGTTGTGGCCAAGGACTCCCAGGACTGGGCTCTGGGGCGGCGAGGAGCGAGGACCGCGGCAGGCTGGAGCATCCGGGAGCAGCACGCAGGGCGACTCAGTCCCAGGCTGGGTGGGAGCCCTGCTCCCCACGAGCCGCTCCTATCTCTGGGTGACCCTGGGAAAAAGACGCCTGCCTGTGGGGAGGGAGGGAGGGGAGGAGAGGAGGGCCCAGAGGGGCTGCTACGCTCCCCTGGGTGGGGCGGTGGAGACCCAGGCTTGGGGCCGGGCTGGCCTCTGTCCTCCTGGGCTTCACCCGGCGTGGGGAGGGGGCAGCGGCGGAGGTCGGGCTGATTGTGTTAGACAGACCATTATCGACCCACCTCTGGTTTATCCCTGGTGCCTCATTTCAATAAACAGCGGTTTGAAAGAATTAGCAGCGGATCGGGCTCTCTCCACCCCCTTCCGCTTGGCCACAGTCTTCCTCGGGATGCCAACGTGGGTCCGGTGAGACTCTCATTTGTTCCTGGGACGCAGCCCCTGTGCATCGAGGGTCCGCCAGCGGCCTCGTTGTTTACGTGCCCTTACACAGACCGTGGGCAAGGCCTGCCGGATGGGGGGGACCCAGCAGAGCAGCGAGGAGATGCCCTCAGACCGCATGTTAACCCTGGGGCCAGCCTGGGGCAGGAGAGAGCAATCCCAGAGTCGCGCTCGGGACTGCGGCCAAACAGGGCCTGTGGCTTAACTCCTCCTCTGCAAAGTGGGGGAGACGGCAGCTGTGTGTGGTGTGTGTGTCTGTGCACGCGTGTGTGCATGTGTGTGCCCGTGTGAGAGTACACATGTGCATACCTGTGTGTGAGTGCACGTGCGCGTGCCTGTGTCCAAGCACGTGAGTCCCCGTGTGCAAGAGCACGTGTGTGAGCCCGTGTATGAGTTCATGTGTGCACCAGTGTGTGAGTGCACGTGTGTGCCCGTGTATGAGTGCATTCATGTATACCCATGTGTGCGTGCACGTGTGCGTGCCCGTGTGAGTGCATTGTACTCATGTGTGCACGCATGTGTACCTGTGCACACAAGTGTGCGTGTGAGCACACGTGTGAGTGCAAGTGTGCGTCCGTGCATGTGCACACATGTCTATGCACATGCACAATTGTGTGCGTCTCTGTGTCCGTGCACACATGTGTGTCTGTGCATAGCTGTGTGCACACGCACCGTGGGTGCCATGGCGTAATGTGTCACATGGCCAATTTCCTGTTTTCCACTCACAGCAACATTTTCCCAAGTTCGTCAATACTCTTCAATGGCTGCACAATCCTCCGTGGACTGGTTGTAGCATAAAACCCTTAATGGTGTCCCCCACACGTAGACGTTTGGGAGGATGCTGTCTCCTCGCTATGATAAATAATGTTGCTAAAATGGGCCACACGGGACCCAGCCCCGAGCTCCCTTGGCCCCGAGACTCCTCCTGGCACCCACGGGCCTCACGGCCCCCAGAAGCGAAGACTTGTGCCTGTCGCTCCTCCCCTCTTCCTGAGAGTCGAGAGCCGTCCCAGGTGTCTGTGTTGCTGGTCTCTCCCGCACAGGTGAGCGGGGCTGGGGGCGGGCAAGGTGGTTTGCTGACCGCGCGTCCAGAGCGGTGCCTGGCCCACGGTGATTTTCCCACCGATTCCGACAATCATTGTCTTTTTCTTTTCTTTATTTTTTAAAGATGTTTTTATTCGAGAGAGAGCTTATGAGCAGGGGGGCAGACTCTCCTCTGAGCACGGAGCCCACACGGAGCCCTGAGGTCATGACCTGAGCCGAAACCAAGACTCAGTCACCCACTGAGTGAGCCGCCCAGACGCCCCTTCATTTCAGTCGCTTTAAAGGTACGACTCAGTGGCATAAAGCACGTTCACGCTGGTGTGTGTCCATCCGCTCCATCCGTCCCCGCAACCTTCTCATCTTCCCCAACCGGACGTCTGTCCCCGTTAAACGCTGATGCCATCCCGGCCTGGAGCTCCCGCGGCTGGTGTCCTGCTTTCTGTGTCTGGGAATTTGACTATTCTCGGTGGGTCTTAGAAACGGAACCAGACGGCGTGCGGCCTTCTGCGTTGGCTTCTGTCGCGGGCCGGTCATCCTCAGTCTAGCGCACCCGCAGCACGCAGGGAAGAACACAGTGCCGGGTTTTAGTGGGGTGCTCAGGCTAGTCGCATGTACCGTGCTGGGTGTCCCCTGCCATCTGCTGTCCCTCCCTCCGTCGGCTCCCGCCCTCTCCCCATGCCTCCTGCCTCCTTCGCTGGATGGGAAGTGTTCACTGTCCCACCGTATCTCCTCCCTTGACTTATTAGTGACGACGTTCTATTTGGTGTTTTTAGTGGCCATTTGAGGGATCGAACACCCTTAACTCACCGTGGTCTACCTTCAAGCGCTATCTTATCGCCTCCGTCCACCCAAGCACCTCGTCGCGGCGGACCTCCGTGCCCTCCCCAGCCCAGGTGCCGACGTCCCACACTCCGACATACGCCATACACCCTGTGACACATTATCACAATGTTTGCCTAAAACAGTCAATTACGTAATGATTTTTTATTAGAAAGAAAGCATTTTCTATCACCCGTAGGGTTTCCATTCCCTGTGCTCTCCATTTCTTTGTGTGGATGGATCTTCCCACGGGGAATAACTCGCTCTTTGTCTGAAGGACTTCCTTTGACGCTTCCTGTGCTTCGGGTTTGCTGGGGAAGAATTCTCCCAGCTCTCTCTTGCCTGAAAAGCCCTTCTCTCACGTCGTTTGTGACAGAGACATCTGCCTTTGTAGAATTCAGTGGTGACGAATATTTTCTTTTCTTTTCTTTTCTTTTTTTTTAAAGATTTTTATTTATTTGACAGACAGAGATCACAAGCAGGCAGAGAGGCAGGCAGAGAGAGAGAGGAGGAAGCAGGCTCCCCGCTGAGCAGAGAGCCCAATGCGGGGCTCGATCCCAGGACCCTGGGATCATGACCCGAGCTGAAGGCAGAGGGTTTAACCCACTGAGCCACCCAGGCGCCCCGTGATGAATATTTTCTTTCCGAGCCTCCGAGATGCCTGCCCCGCTTCCGTGGAGGTGTCCTCTGCACGGACGCGCCCTTCCCCGCTGGCTGCTTGCCTGGCGTGCTCTTTCTTCATCGCTGGTTTTAAGAAACAAAATGAGCTTTCTTCTTATTTCCTGTGTTTGGGGTTTGTAGAGCTTCTTGGACCTGTGGGTTCACAGGTTCCATCAAGTTGGGGAAGGTTTTGGCTATTAATTCTTCACGTGCATCTCCTTCTCTGTCTTCAACCTTAAGGACTCCAGTGGCAGGTGCATGAGGCCAGCTTTTGTGGCCTTTTCTCTCTGTGTTTCTGTTGCCGTGTCTCTGAGTTCACGTGCACCTTCCCTTCTCTAGTGTTCATCTATCCCAGGCAGTGGATTTTCCTCTCCAGAGATGTAACTCCGGTCTTTGTGTCTTCCAAGCCCTCCTTTGTATGCCCAGCCTTCCCTCCTCCTCCTGGGGCGTAGGGAACATGGCACCAGCGCCTGTCCCGACAGGCTTCTTGCCTCATTCTCTCACCTCTGTCCTTTCTGACTCATTTTGTCGCTTTTGCAGTGTCTTGGGACATTTTGTCCTGCTTCTTTGCCTGCCTGGTAATTTCTGCTTGAGTGCTAGACAGTTAGATTCCCGCTAGTCAGGCAAAGGATATTTTGTGTCCCCGGAGATCCTCATGAGCTTTGTTCTGGGACATAGTTCAGTTACTGGGAACAGTTTGCCCCTTCGGACGCTAGCTGCTGAGCCCTGCTGGTCTGTTAGCGCATCACTAGCTTGGGGTTAATTTGGCCCCAGAGCTGAGCTGAGGCCCTTCTGAGCATTTCAGCTGATGTCCTGGGAATTATGAGGCCTCTCACCCGGGTCACGGACACCTCTGCACTCCTGGCCCTGTGTAAGTTCCGAGGATTCCTCTTACTTTCCCATGGTTCTCCGGCCTGGGCGCCCGCTGCACATGCCCGGCTGGGCAGGCAGGAGACTCCGGGTGATGCCCCGTGGCTCCCGGGAGCCCCCTCTGCCCGCTCAGCCTTCTCTCGGAAGACTGCTGGTGCTCTTTGGGTTCCTCCGCCCACACCAGCCCTGACAGCACCTCGTTCGCTCCCCGTCTCCCTGGATCCCTGTCCGGAGCCGCCTGTCTCCCAACGTCAGACACCTGCTCCATATCCCAGTGCGCGGCCCACAGGAGGTGGGCAGGGCTGGCCAGCTGGGAGCTGCCCCCGGAAGTGGAAGCAGCAGAGCCACAGTGTCAGCACGTGGGGGGGACTCGAGCACCCGGCTGCTCCCAGGGCTCGCCGAACAATCCCCATGTTCAGCCCAAATCCCGAGCTCAGGCAGCTTGAAGCCCAGGAGGAAGGGCTGGGGGTCTCCCTAACATGCTCTCATCTGTCCCGTGGAGACAACGAGGGTGCCCAGAGAGGCCCCTCCCCCAGAAACACCACTGGCTTATAGAGCAGGGTGTCCAGCTCCCAAGCACTGGCCACATGCACGGGGTCCCCCCATGGCCCTGCTGGGAGGCTCCGGAGATCTGGGCTGTGGCCGCTCTCTCAAGGGGCCTGGACACAGGCTGACGGCGGGCAGGGCGGTGGCGGTCTGTTTCCACCTGATATAGGAATAGTGACCCGCGTGCCGTGTTGCAAAGGAGTTCTAAGGGAAAAGTGGGTGTCTCAGGGGCTTGCAGACTCCCCAGGTGTGTGCGGCGAGTCCTGGGGGAGTCCTGGGGGCTCTGGTCTCCTAGGGACGTATCCTTGGCTTGCGGTCCCAAGACCAGTGCCTGGATGGGGACCTCCCTGGAGGGGGTGTCTGGAACTCAGCTCAGTGCTTTAAGGTTCCACATGGGTTATAGCCGTGCTGGGGGCGGGGTCGATGGGGGAGCAGGGGTCAGGGTGCCCACTGTGGGGGAGGCCAGACAGAGAGGGGAGGCTGAGGATGGGAGGGGGTCCGTCTCCTCCCTCCGACTTCCTGAGGCCCCTGGCTATGGACCCCAGGGTCTTCATGGGCACTGTGAGAGGGAGCCAGCAAGGAGAGGCATGGAGGGCCCTAGTCCTTAGGGAAGGTGAGGGTGGGCTTGGGCAGGGAAGGAGCAGGAATGTGGGGGCTGGGGGAGCAGAGGAGCCTCCATGGGCAGAGGGCCCTGTGCCCATCGCCTCCTGCCTGCTGGGCCGGCCCCAAGCCCCATGGGCGCCGTGGCGGTTCCCGATGATGGATCACAGAGACTGCCCTGATGTAGCAGATGTGGGGCTGCACTTGGCCTCAATCGCTCCCCAGGGGCCCCGATCAATGGCGGCCTGTGATGAATGGCTCCGGATTGATTTTCACTTAATTGACAATTTGGTGAACCTGTTTGCAGAGTCCCAGGTTGGGCCCGAGAGGGAGCCTCGAGGCAGTAGACAGTGGGGTCGAGGCCCTCTGGGCTGGGGTGGCCGCCAGGGGGCAGCAGAGGCCGGCCAGCCATGGGGAGGGGGCAGCCGCGCCAGGGCTCACCCCGCCCCTGCCCCCCACGGCCCCCCAGCAGCCCTTCCCCTGCCTGGGGACTCACGTTCAGGAGTGCGTGTTCAAGGCCTCTTGCCCAGTTGGAATGGCGTCTTTAGTCTGGTCGGGAACCCCCAGAAGAGGGGTTGCGGCAGCACTGATCACAGAGGAGGATTGAAATCCCCAGGCTGGGATTTGCTCCCAGCTCAGCTCATTAGCTGCATCACCAGGGTGCTGCCTCCAGGCCACTCTGACCCTCAGCTTCTCTTCGGTCAAGTAGAGCCCACTCCAGCCTGCCCATCCCCCCACAGTGCTGTCTTATCACCGCTACGTCTGTCCTTCCCCGCCAGTCGTGGGGCACCATCCCTCTCCCTGCCTCAGCCTCCTTCCAGGTCCTGGGACACACCTCGGTTCTCCCACCTCAGGACCTCTGCAGTGGATGCTCTTCAGCTGGAATGCCCCCAACCCCTGGCCTGCACACGGGGGCCCATCTGCCCTCCCTGCACCCCGGGGCAGGCCTCGCTGGGCTGACGCTGACCGCGGAGCCCAGAGCACCCAGGTTGTTCCCAGGACAACAGGAAAACAGTCCTCAAGCTCACCTCTGCTGGGGCCCCCGAAGCCGAAACCATTGTAACAGGACCCCCAGGTAATCCCCCCAGGGGCCAGCCAGACAAAAGCTCAATTAAGTCAACAGGATTGCAGGGGGGACTGGGAGGCTAGAACTGACCCCCAGGAGCAATCGAAGAACGTCCCCTTCTCAGATGTAGGTTGCCCAGGGTCTGATTTCCCTCCTGCGAAATCGATGCCACCTGGAGTCAGAGGACGGTCCTCCCTTACCCCAACGAGACAACCCAGGCACCCAAGGTCCTTGGCAGAGCTGAAACCGGCCCTTCGGCCCCTGCCCTGCCCCCACACCTGCCCTCTCCCCTGGCCCAGAACCCACACCTGCCCCCCAGGGGCTTCGTGGACAAGAACGGGGCAAGGTGCCTTGGGGGAAACTGGGGCACCAAGTGGTGAGCTCTGGGCTGTGGAGGATCCCCACCTTTCCCACACAGTATTCGTGGGTCCCTGGAGCCTGTCTCCCTCCGCCTCCAGCCTCCGAGGCTGTTCTGGGGAAGTTGATGGGCCCCTCTGGGGAGGTACTGGCCACTCTGGGGGCTCCCGTTCTGCTGTGGATGTGGGAGACAGGGGAAGGGGGCAGCAAGCCTTTGACATTATCTGGAAGTGGCCTTGGACCTGGCTCCTCTGTCCCTAGCCCCTCAGGCTGCTGTGAGTTTGAGTGGGTGATGTCATTTCGGGGAGGCTCAGTTTACTCCTCTGTAAGTGGGCTTGGGGCTCCACGGTGTAAATTGCTACAAGGATCCACAAAGACATCCGGGGCCGCAGGCTTCCCTTGGTACCTGGCGGAGTCCCACCACGCAGCTCGCGGCCATGACTGCTGCTGGTGGTGACAGCCTCCGGGCTGGGAAGCCCCCGCGTGCAGGTGTGAGGGGGTGCGGGGTGGGGGGTGGGGTGCCCCCACCCCCCACACTGTCGGAGTAGGTGGTTGGTGAGCAGTGGGGGCTGAGGAAGCCTTCGGTCCTCTGTCCAAACCCGGCATGTGGGAGCAGGGTGGGCGGGCAGAGCGGGGGGGGGCCCCGGACAGCAGACGCACGGGCTTCAGTGGACAGAGGCTGCCTGGGGCCCTGGTAGCGACCCAGAGAGGTGACCAGCACACCCCGCTGGGTTTATCATTGCTGACCCAGAGCCATCCATTCACCGCGGACTGACGCCTTGACAGTGCAGAAATTGCTAGAAACAGGGGGCACCCGGGTGGCTCAGTGGTTAAAGCCTCTGCCTTCAGCTCAGGTCATGGTCTCAGGGCCACAGACCAAGGGACTCCTGGGGCCACCAGGAGCTAGGACAGGCAAGTGGGACCCCTCCTCTAAGGCGTCTGGAGGGAGGGCGGCCCTGCGGACCTCTTGGTTTGGGGCTGCGGTTTCAGAGCTGTGGAGAGTATGTTCCTATTGCGTGAGGCTCCCTGGTCTGTGGTCACTGTTACGGGGGCCAGGTCAGTGATACAGCCCCAGGGCCGTGTGGCCCCAAAGCTGAGTGCCTGTGCCCTTGCCGCCCTGGAATCCGGCTCCACACATGACCCACACCCGCTCACGGGAGCAAGAAGTTTTGGCGACCCTCTTAGCGTCCCTGGGTCTGAGAGGTCGACAGACAAAGACAGACGAGCAGAGGAAAAGCACACGGGTGCGTCTTCAGTTTAGTCTGAGTTTTCTGTGACGAGGGAAACTTCACGGGGCAGCGAAGGCCCAAAGCAGCTGGTAACTCACGTGGTGGACGGAGGGCAGACAGGCCCGGAGAAGCACGACAGACAGGTCAAGGAGTGGGGGGCCGCGTGGTGACCTGGGGTCCGCTGAGCAAGGCCTGCTCGTTCGGGTTCTTCCAGGGGTCCCCTTGCCTTTGGAGGTAAGGGTGCTCCCGTCCCGGGTGTGGGGAGACCGCCTCTCACAGGAGGTCTCGGGACGGATTCAGGGAGAGCCTCCGCCAGCATCAAGGCTTCAATATGCCCGGGAAATGGCATTTTGGAGCAGCGGGCCCCAAACCCCGCCAGCAGCCCCCTCCACTCCCACCCCCCACCCGTTGGCCCCCGGCTCTCCTGCTCTGGACGGACCCATCCACCCAGCATGCAAGCCAAGACCCACTCCGGTGACCCCAAGTGGTGCAGGCCACACACGAGGTGCCCAGGGAGCCAGTGCAGAAGAGTGTGCCAGGTGGAGGACACAGCAGGTACAAAGGCCCTGAGGCCGGAGAGTCAAAAAGGATCCAAGGCACTGTGGGCCGGGGTGGGGATGGGTGAGTTGGGCTGTGAGGGACTGGGCATCGGGCTGCCCGCCCTGACCGTGAGTTCCCCGAGGGAGGGGCAGACCTGAGGGTCCGGGGCAGTGATGCGGCAGGTGTGCACCGGCACTGGGGCAAGCAGGGGAGCGGCCTTTCTGGGGTCACCTTTCTGAACACAGCCCCAGTAGCCGGGAGCCTCTGCCCAAAGTGTCGTGGGCTAGCCTGGGTGGCTGGGGTCCCAACTCGCTGCCCGTCTCAGCTTCACCCACGGTCTGTCCAGCAAGGCAGCCGTCCCCAGGGCCTGGGGCCCAGAAGCCCAGGCATAGACCCTCCTCGCTGGGCAAGAAAGCCTGAGCTCCTAGGACATTGGACCCAAAGGGTCCCCAGAGCCCTGCCGGGCCCCTTCCTGCCCCCCTTTCCTTCCTGAGCTCTGCCGGAGTTTGCAGGGCTCAGAGGCACCCCCGTGTGTAGTCGGGAGAGTTATGGGTGTTCATAGGGCCTCCCCTCACCAGCGGCCTCTGACCCTGGGTGGCCCCCCACCCCTCCCAGATGGGACTCCCCAGCGGCTCCCGGAGCGGTGGCTCTCTCCCGAAAGCAATCAGCCAAAAAGGCCTGAGTGCCTCCGAAATGACTTGCTTCATCAGCATAATGGAGTCCCAGGAAGCCTGGGGTTAGGGCTTTTGTCTCTGGTGCCAGAGCCTAAGCCCCTGGCTGGGCCGGAATGTGGGCGCGAGAACCACCCTGAAACCCGAGCTCCCCATTCTGTGTGGGCTTCCGCCTAGTTTGCTGGGCGGCTCTGGAAGATTCCGTTCTGTGGCAGAGCAATCTCCCCGGCGCTGGCCCTGAGGTCAACTCAAGCAGAGCCGTAGATGTTTCTGTTCCAGAATGCAAACCTCGTTCCTTCTGGTTTCTGAGACAGGTCTGCTGTATTCCAAGAGCAGGCGGGTCTAAAGTCCTGGGTCAGGGGCGCCTGGGTGGCTCAGTGGGTTAAAGCCTCTGCCTTCGGCTCAGGTCATGATCCCAGAGTCTTGTGATCAAGCCCTGCATCGGGCTCTCTGCTCAGCAGGGAGCCTGCTTCCTCCTCTCTCTCTGCCTGCCTCTCTGCCTGCTTGTGATCTCTCTCTGTCAAATAAATAAAATCTTTAAAATAAAATAAAATAAAATAAAGTCCTGGGTCGTTCTGCGAACCGCTTTCAGATGCTCCTGGGGCCAGAGGCCTGTTCCGAGGGGACGCCGGCCACCTTCCGCCCAGGGTCAGGCTGTCCTTGGTGCAGACCTCCAACGTACGTCCCTGCAGTGGCCCTGGCTTAGCTCCCAGGTTAGGGACCTAGGCTCCGAGGATGCGGGGAGGTGTGGCTGGAGAAGCTGGCCCCAGGAGCCCAGTGGTCTGACCCCTGCCCCCAACCCCAGCAGGGAAGGTCCCAGAAGCCAGTTCTGGAACTGCCCAAGGCTAGCCCGCAGGATAGGGCCTAGGCAATGGCCCCAGGTCTCCTTGCGCAGGTCCTGTCCTGTGCCACCGTGCCCTGAGAACGGCTTTGTTCTTCTTACTTTGGAAATCTGCAGACATTTTCAACGAAGAGCCCAAATGTCCCAAATGTCCCTCTGTGGGCAGGCAGCTGGTGGGGGGCAGCAGGGAGCCCCGCCCAGGGCTCCTTACCGCTCACTCTGGACGAGCACAGTGACCTGAAGCAGAGCCAGGAGCGCCAACCTTTTCATCAAGAAAGATTTAATTTATCGGGAGTGCGGAGTCACAAATCATAGGCCTGGAGATTTATGGCCTCCAGGAGCGGAATTGACCACTGAGAGGAGGCGGCATTCCCAAGCTCCACACTCTCCTCTAATAAAGTCAGAAATGTACAGCGTGCCCGGCCCACACCAGGCACCGCGGCAGTGTGCGCCCGCCGGATGGAGGAGGCTGAGTCGTCACCGCATGTGGGGGAGAAAGCACAGTGGGGACCTCCCCTGCTGGGCCTCCAGGACTTGGGAGACAGCCCAGGACCCTGGCAGGGGAGGTGGCAATTCTATAAGGGAATGGGGGAAGGTTTGCGTCCTGAAAGACGTCTCCCCAGCTCTCAGCAAGGAGCCCCATGCCCGGAGGGGAGTCCTGGGGGAGAGGATACTGGAAAAGGCTAATCCCTGTCCCTCGGGACCCTCCTCTGGAAATGCCGGCTCCCCAAGGCCGCCCCGCTGGTGTGCTCCTGGCGGGGACTGTGCGGGATCAGGCCAGGGTGGGGACCTGACCCTCAGGCAGGGCTCCAGAATCAGGCGCTGGAGACTAGGCTTGAAGGCCCTCGGACGGTCCACTGAGGAAGCTCTCCAGACGCAGCTGGGAAAACCGAGGCCCAGAGGGGCAGGATCGGCAAAGCCACAGGCGGCCCCAGCGATCTCCATCAAGGGTCATTGAGGGCCAGACACTCGAGGGGGCTGTGCAGGCTGGGGTGGGCCTCCTGGTGCTCTCCTCCACACACAGGGCCTGCCTCTGCCTGGGGTCAGGCTGCCCGGGGCGGGGGCGCGGGTGGGCGGCTGCCTCATGCCCTGGTATCAGACTGGATGGCGAAGCCCTCCTGGGCCCAAGCCCGTTCCTACCAGACAGTGGTGCCCACCCCGCCCCGTCACCCAGCAGAGTTTATCTAGGTGACAAAGTTTAGGGTAACCCTTTGACCTCCACCCAGTCCAGGACACAGGTGACTTGGAGCCTCTGTCGGGGTGGGGAGCTTGGGACGAAGACCTCTCTTTGGCCGGGAGCTCAGAGAAGTGGTTTTGGAGCGGGAGGTGGAGTGTGTGCATGTGGGCCTGGGCAGCGTGTGCGCTGCGCGGGGCAGACAGGGCATGAACGTGCAAAGGGCACACACATGCACACGCGTGTCCGGCTTCGCCTGGGCTGCATGTGGATACCCGCGGGGAGACCCACCCTCGCCCAGCAGCGAGGACGCCCTGGGGTGTCCCCCTGTCCTGCCCGCTGCCTCCCCCAGATGCTGCTCAGGCCCTGGCGGAGCCCCACCCTGGCACCCCGGACCCCCTCCCTGTGGCTTTCCCCAACCTGCGGCTCTGAGACCATCCACTCGTCCAGCCCCTGCCCCCCACCCAGCACTCTACTTAATGTCTTTCTCATAAGCAGTTTTAAATTATAAGCCCAAATGAGGTCTATAAATTTGAGTTCATAAAATTCCACGCACATCATTTTCCAGCAGAAAAGGCTCTCTAAGAAATATTTTCCCTGAGACCCCCTGTGTCCCCTCCCTTTGCAATATGACATTTATTCTAATATTAAAATGGCACGTGTTCTATAAATCGTGAGTCATTAGTACTCTCCATTGATTTTCCCCACAGCCCCTCGCCCGGGGTAGGAGTCGTGTGCAAATACCAGTCTATTTGATTGAGATTCATGCCCTATTTGGGGGTCAAAGAGCGAGGCCCTGTGAGCTTGAACTTCTATCAGCCTAAAGCTGATCGATACTCAGAGATCTATCAGGGCTGGCCGCTCGCACAGATTAAGTGGCCATAAATACGGGGCGGGGGGTACGGCAGGTGGGGAGAGGGGCAGGAAATTGGGGCCATGCTCCCTGTCCAGCCAGGGTCAGGAGCTCTCCAGCCTGGGGTGCTGGACCCGGGGGGAGGGAAAGTGGGGCTCGGGGCCACATGCGGGCCGGAGAGGCTGCTGCTCTCAGCCGGGTGAAGGGCTCCCCCTGACTCTTCTGGAGGTGGGGGGTCCAGGGAACAGCCACTGGGGCCTGGGGGAATCACCACGGACCCCAGTCATGGCCCAGGGACTCCATCCGCGGAGCAGAGGGGCTCACGGGACGCCAGTGCTGGAGGACCCCACGGTGGAAGGGCACACAGGGTGGGGCCCCTTCCTTGCAGTGGTAACTGGGGATTTAAATTCTAGCTGCGGATCCTTGCCTTGGTTTAGGGGCCTCCCAGGACCGTGCTGCGGTCTGCCTGGCTGCTCCATTCCCGAACTCTGGCCACATGTCCTTCCTCCCAGGGCTGCTCCCCAGGGCGGGGTGGGGGGAAGGACAGGGGACCTCCTTCTCCCCCTGGCCCTTCAAGGCCATCTGCAGCCACCTGCCCAGCACTCCCAAGGACGTTAGCCTGCAGGGGCCTCTCCCCACCCTGCCTGGGATTCTGGTTCATTCCATCCGGCCCCCCGTCATCCCCAGGGCAAGCCCAGCTTCTCCCCTCCTGCCTGCACCCCTGGAGGCCCCTCAGGGGTAACACCGCGCACCCAGCATTGTCCAAGTACGTGGTTTGTCCCAGGTCTAGGAAAATCACGAGAAAGGGGCCAAAGCCAGCCCCTGACTTCAGCTACGGCAGACGGGCAGAAACCCCAAGGAATGTCTGTCCTGCATTTTCGGGCCCCTCCCTGAGCCCCGGAGGCCCCACCTCTCCCTGGATGTGGGGGGATCCCCTGCTCTGCGGCCATCTCTAAGGCACGTCCTTGCCGTGCCCTTGTGGTGGGGTCACACCCGGGAAGCTCCCACGCCGCAGGGGCCCGCCTCCTCATGCATCACCCGCCGGCCTGGCTGGAGGCCGCTCGATGCCTGCGATCCGGTATGTTATTAGGGAGATAAATAATTTGAACTCTGGCCTTTTACCTTTTCCCCCCAGGCAGGCGGGCCACTCCCATCCCTGCCCCGCCGGCCGCCACCCAGAGGAGTAATTTCATTAGGACCTTCCTGGCAGCTGGCAGAGACCACCCCGGGAGGCCCGCAGGCAGAATTTCTTTATGGAGATGAGCAATAGGGATATGAAAATTTAAGCCGGAGCGGATATAATTTAACTTCGCATTATTTATCGGGGACACAAATCCTTTCTAATATTGGCGGCTCGGGGAGGGCCAGGCAGGGTCGCGGGGACCTTTGTCGGGGGAAGCGTCAGCCAACGTGCTTGCTCCCCACCCCCTTGGCTTATACAAAGGCCCTGGAAGACTCGGGGCGCCGCTGGGCCACGGGCTGAACCTGCAGATACCCACAGGCGTGTGGCTACCGGGCGCGCGGCACAGGAGGGAAGGACAGGCCCGGCTGGCGTGCACAGGCTGGGGAAGGAAGGGGCAGACCCCCAGAGGACCCGCACCCCTGTGGGCACCCCGGGCTCCATGGCCTATCCCAGCGCCCCCCATCCCTGCCTCAGTCCCCACACAGTCGTATTCCCACGTGTCTCCTTCTCGAAGGACACCAGTCACTGGGTTAGGACCTACCCCAACCTGGTATCTACTCAGTTACACCTGCAAAGACCCTTTCCCACAGCAGGTTCCACTCCTGCCTCCCGGGGGCTAGGGACTGGAACACGTCTCTTCAGGGGACACAGGAGAGCAGGGGTGAGCGAGGACGGGGCTCTGACCACCCAGAGGACACAACGGCCCGGCCTGAGGTTGGGCAGCAAAGACTTAATTTGTTCAGAAACCATATTCTGTGTTCTTGAATGCTCCTAATTTTTTTTAGCATTAAAAAAAGGGCATTCAGGGGCGCCTGGGTGGCTCAGTGGGTTAAGCCGCTGCCTTGGGCTCAGGTCATGATCTCAGAGTCCTGGGATGGAGTCCCGCATCGGGCTCTGCTCAGCAGGGAGCCTGCTTCCTCCTCTCTCTCTGCCTGCCTCTCTGCCTGCTTGTGATCTCTCTGTCAAATAAATAAATAAATAAATCTTTAAAAAAAAAAAAAGGGCATTCAGTGTAATTACTTTGGTTTTTACAAAAATTCAATTAACTCGAGACTTGTGTTGTTTCCTAAGTTCCAAAGTTTAGTTTGCAAATACGGTCTGCCGCGCTGAAGAAGCTTAGCAAAAACCTTAAGAAGGATGTCCTGAACGGCCACGACTCAATTAAATGACCTTAAACCCTTAACGCGGCCTCCAGCCTTCAACCCTGCCCCCACTTCCGCCCCGGACACAAAGGGAGGGCTCCTCGCCCCGAAAACACGCGCTGCGCAGAGATGTGGAGACCGGCTTCTCGTGTTTCCGAGAGCTCACAGAGTTAATAAGAGATCGGCCTAAAAGCTGAGACCTGTTAATTAATTAAACATTTTAGTGGGAATCACAAACTAATGGGCCGAATTATTTCAACCCAGACGAAAACAGGAAGCCGCAAATGCACAGCCCCCCTAAGTCCGACACGAGGTTTTCTGTCCTCTGAGTTAGCTTGTGCCCACTCCTAACCAAACAAGTTGTTCGGGGTTCCTTTTGCAAGATACCCAGGGCAGGAGAGGTTTCCAAAACGCGGAGCTCTGTCACTGAGGGGCGGCCAGGATTTGGGCCGACCTGTGGGGGGCTGGGGCAGCAGGGTCCCCCCCTCCCCCGCTCAGCTCCCCAACCCCCACTGCAGCCCCCCCTCCACCCGGGCCCATGAAGCCCTCTCAGCCAGAAGTCAGGAAGTCAGCTCCATTGAGAAATTCCTCTGAGGGTTTGCTAAAGGACCGTGACAGGAGGCGGGCCAGCCAGGCCCCTGGGGGAGGTGGGCTGCAGCCCTCCTGGACCCTCGTGGAGCGCCTCCCCACCCGCCTGGGGCCCACGCACAAAGGGCCAGATGGACGAGAAGGGAGGCCAGATGTAGGGGCTGGGTGGGGTGAGCCACCAGGACGCGTGAGAGCTTGGATGGGCCTCTTCCCAGGGCTATGCTCCGAGTCGGCTTCTGGGCCCATTGGGTGCCCTCCAGCTCATGGGCCCGAGGGGCTGGGATAGGCCTGGTGCTGCCCATGAGGGCAGCATGAGAGGCCCCCAAGGAGGCACGATGCTAGGGCAGAGGAAATGCAGTCAGGGCTCTGAATGAGGACTGGACTGGTGGTCCAGCTTTCTTGGGGGCTGGGAAGTGCCTCTTGGTTTCCACCCCTCAGCCAGCTGCCTCCCAGGGTCTGCTGGGCTGGTCTGAGCCCACGCCCCAGAGGGGTCAGCCTCTGACCCTGGAGCAGACCCTCCCTGATGGGATGAGTGCCCCCACTCGCTGGACCCCAGAGCCTCCCCCACCCCCAGGCTGGCCGCCATGAACTCACACTTTTAAAGACTTGTGAGGAGCCTCTGAGAGCAGACGACCCTTCGGTACAGTTTGAGAAACTTCCCGTTCTCAAGCCAGGAGCCCTAGGGGGAGGGGAAGAGAGCTGGGGCTGGGGTGGGAGCCACGAAGTGACCACAGACTCCCCAGACTGTGCTAGGACCCCATCAGAGACGGTGGGGGGGCAGGGGCGGGTGTTACGGATAGGGTATGGGGAGTGGCCTTGGCATGGAACATTCTAGAAAAGAAGAGGAAGGCAACATGGGGCTTGTTCCCTTTGGTCGGGGAGATGCCCCTGGAGAGGAAAGATGCTGACCCTTTCCCAGGACCAGGTGGGTCCAGTCCGACAGCTCCAGACTCTGGAGCATGGGGGAAGGGGTAGGTGAGCGGCCCTCCTGCCCAGGCTGGACGGGGTCCCCAGGGGGCCGGAGCTGACATCCCCAGGAACCGAGCAGAAACCATGCGAGGGGCCAATAGCCAGTAGACCTCAGGTAAGGCCATCAGCAGAACACATCTCGAGGGACATTCGGGGGCCCAGGAGATGGCCCCGGAGTGACCCAAAGTGAGGACGACGCAGCTTACGGAGCCAGTGGGCACACGCGCATGCCCCGAGTGTGCAGGTGTGAGGGGCAGCAGCGGGCGGCTTCTTGGTTGGAATGAACAGCAGGGGCAGGGGCCTCGCGTTCTCCACATTTTCTACAAGGAGCTGCTGAGAAGCCGCGCACGTTGCGTTCTGAACGCTGAGAGTGGCCGCCCCTCCCGGGAGCTCGGCCGGGCCACCCCAGGCCTGCGAGACGGGTAGGGGTCCCAACGGGCCCGCAGGGATGGGGCGGTGGAGACCCTCCCAGGCACCTCTCCGGGCGGCGGGTGGTGCCCTGGCCACACCCCCCAAGCCTGTGGCCCCTCCCTCTGGGTCCGGCTGCCGGGGTCCCCTGAAGGACGGAGCGGGAGAGCGGCCGCCCCTGCTGGCGGGAGCCCGCGGAGGAGGAGGAGGCTCTATATGGCGTCAGCCCGAGACCCACCCCCAGCCCCCACCAGGCTTCATTTTAACTAATAGGACACTTAGTTTAATGAGGAGAATTTGCATAAGAGGAACTTGCTAATTAAATTTTAAACCTTGTCATTCTGAAGATTAGCGGGAGCTCTGACGGAAACATTCGTCAGGGAGAGAGCATGGCCGCCCCCTCCCCCAGGAAAGGCCTGCTGGGGGCCTCAGCTGTACACTACAGAGGGGTTTCTGGCCGAGGTGGCTGAAGGGGGGGTCTTCTGGAAGACTGGGAGATGCGCGTGCAGCCCCAGGCCCCAAGGCAGCCCCCAGGACGGGCCTGGCTACGAGGGAACGGGTCAGGGAGCTTCCTCACCAAACCCTGCGCTGGGTGCCAGGGCCTTGGGGCAGGTGTCTGCCCTGTCCCAGGGAGTCAGGCCACGTGAGATGCCAGCGCCCCATGGGGCTCAGAGATCCCAGTCCCTTTCTGCCCTGCCGGCTGTCCCTGGAGGTGCTCCCCTCCTCGCGCAGCTCAGGGCTGGTGGCAGCTGACCGGCCCGCCTCCTGTCCTCCAGGGAGGCCGAGGGAGCCTCTCCAGAGTGCAGAGGGGTCGCCCCATCAGCGGTGAGCATTGTTCTCCCGGCACAGAGAGAAAATGAGGGTGGGGGGGCCTGTTGCCCTGAGACATCTCAGGTCTCGACCTCTGCCCTTTCTGGAGCGCCAGCAGAGCTGGAGGTCTGGGCGGGCTGGCCCGGGGACAATGGTCAGGGGGCTCTTGTGGAGCTTTAGGCTGGGGAACAGGACAGAGCCACTTTGTAGACTACCACAGGCCTGGGTGGGGGCAGCAGAGCTGGGGGCTGGACATGCATTTCTCTGCTCAGCCACCAAGTCAAGCCTCTTTGGATGGGAGCCCATTCCTTGGAGAGGGCCTCCAGCTCCCAGCCAGCGGCCACCTGCACTGTTCCCCTGCCGCTGGGAACGTGCATGTCCAGGTGTCCGGTTGGGTCCCTGCGTTCTGTCTCTTGGGTGCGTACTCACGAGTGGAGTCGCCGGAGCACACGGTACCACGGTGCCCATGGTGGCAGCTTCTTAGAGCCCCAGCAGCCATGCCAGTACTTGTTAGTATCTGGTTTGCCTCGTGTTGTCGTTCTGACTCAATTTCCCCAGAGACCAGGGGGGTATCTCTTCCTGGGTTTGATGACCAGATCGCCCCCTCGCAGATGAGTGGGACGGCTTGCAGAGAGAGACACAGAGTCATCTCTTGGCCCACAGCTGATGGCCACGGACGTGGGGGACAGAATGATGGCTGCCCACAGGTTTGGGGGACACCCCTCAAGGATGGGGGACTCCTCTGGACAGGGCACCCTTAAGGTTTGGGGGAACCTTTTGGGATGGGAGATCCCTCAGGGATGGGGGCCCTTCTGTGATAGGGGAAACTCAATGACGGAAGAGCCGTCAGGAACAGGGGACCCTCGGGGACAGGGGACTGCTCCGGGCTGGGTCTTCCCAGACCAATCACCTTGAGCAATGCCCCGTAGCGCCTCCTGCCGCCCACCCGGGGGGCGCACTGGCTGGAGGGGGCTGGTGGACGTGAGACCCTGCTGCTGCCCTGTCTGTGTCCTCCACCTGGCTCAGGGGACACCCAGACCTGGGCGCTCTGTTCAGACGCAGGGAGGGCACCGGAGCCCCCAGCGCCGGTGCACACAAGCCCCGCTTCCCTCACGGCGACTGAGGCCTCCAAGTTCAGGGAGAAGGCACAGGGGTGCGGAGCGTCTGGGGGTGGCATAGGTCAGGGGGCTGTTTTCTCTGCGTCCGTGGGATTTGCCCTCAGCCCCTGAGAGGGGTTCTTTCGTTGCTGTCCCCAGCGTTGCCCAACCCTTCATCAGAGCCTGTCCCCTCAGGGCAACCCTGGAAGGGAGGGCAGGATGCTGCCCTGTGCAGAGGCTCAGAAGAGTTGGCCCCTCCCAGGGTCACCCAGCTTCCATCCCGCGGACATCAGCCCACCGCCGGCCACCCCGCACGTCACATTGCACAGCCTGGCCGAGGCGGCCACCCGAACGGTCTCTGGGAACACGTGGAGGTCAGGGCTTGGAGGGCTTAGCCCACATGCCCCCTCTCCCCCTCGGCCCCAGGCATGACCTCCACGCCTGCATCCACACACACTCCTGCAAACGCGAAGCCGTGCCCTGACTCTGGGGTCTGCAGCACCTGTCGCTTCCCCCCAGGTCGGGCCGTGGACCCCATCCCAGCGCCACCCCCGCGACAGCCGCTCCTTAGTCCCGCATGGGGTGGGCGTGCCAAGAGGGGGCTTTGCTGGTCAGGAGGGAATCTTTTTATGGTAAAAAATGAGGCTTGTGGCATCAGCTCCAGGAGTGGTGGGAACCGCCAGCGCAGGTCGCCCCGGCAGACTGATGGAAACCCTGCTTTATGAAGCCGCGGCTCCCCCATTAATTAGGGGGAGGGGGCCCTCCGCGCCGCCCGCGCACCTCGCCCGTGGCCAAAAGCTTGTCAACATTTTCCACAAAGAATGAAAATGTAAATAACTTTCAGATTATTCAATGTCACCAAGGTATGGAAAAAGGTCGCAACGCTGGGTGTCATTTATCTCGTTGTGGATTTAAAGAGCTTTTTTCTATTAAATTTCTTAAAATTAATGTTTTATGTTGCTCAGAGTAATTTGAACAATTATGGGCTTAAAGAATTGATCATTACAGCCCCTGGAATTGAGCGCTCCAGACTGATTCCTGCGAAACCCCATTGATTTATAGTCTTGGTGCTCAACCAGGAGAGTTCCCAGGGCTTGGATCCCCTCCTTTCCACATCTGGGGGGGACAAGTCCCTCAAGACAAGCCAGCTTGTGGGGGGAGTGAGGAGGGAGATGGGCAAGCCTGGGAGCAGGTGTGTCCCCTCCTCTCAGGGAGAGGCAGGTCCTGGGTTTGGGAGTGTCCTTTGAACTTTTGCCTCCTGTGTGAATTTTGTATTTAAAAGGAGAGAAAACCCTTTATGTATCGGTCGATATTGTTATTTATATCATTCACGCATTTACATTTGATAATGTCAGACATCTATGGGTTCAAAGGTTAATAAGCCTTACCCGCCACCCCCCCGGCCCCCCCAAAAGGTTAGCAAGCTCAAGTGCTGTCCCCACCCAGGTGGCCCCCCAGCCCTGGGGCACCTGATGCCTGCTGGTAACTCCGGTCTGGGTCCGGGCAATGCCCGCTGCCATGCCAGTCCCGGCGAGGGCCCCGGGCGCCCAGCTTCGTGGTGGCGCCTGGATATGGAGCTGTGTTTCCACCCGAGGGGTGCTCCACTCAGATGGGGACGCCAAGGCCAGAGACGGGGGCGAGTGAGCACCGCAGGCCGGCTGCGGGTCTGACGGCCAAACGCCTCCGCCGGGTGCCTGGGCCCATCGCGCCCGTCCCTCCAGCACACCAGCCGGGGTCTCGGGCTTCCCACACGTGGGCTGGGCCCAGCCCCCAGGGGTCTCAGAGGCTGCCAACCCCGGGGCCACCGCCCCGACTCGGCTCTGGGATTATCGACGCGCCGCCAGCTGGAGCGAGCTCGGTGGGCAACTGCCAACAGGCGGAGGGCCCCGTGGGGACACTTAGCACTTTATTAACCTGTCAGCGCCTAAAAGGCCCCGGGTGGCCTGGGGGAAGGGCTCAAGGTGGGAGGAGGGGTGTCGACTTGAGGATTTACACACGCACACCCCCGCCCCCCACGGCAGCCGGGTCAGACAGCGCCCACCCTGGTGCCCCCCCCCCCCCGCCTGGATCACAACTCAGCCCCGGCTGCTTTCCTTTCCAGAGGCTCCCCAGCCCCCGGGAGGAAGTGCGAGGTCGACCGCTGCAGGACCCCGCCCCACCAGCCCCGGGGCCTTCCCCTGCCCCACCCCGGGGAGGCCTGACCTCTGAGCACCCCCTGCCAGGCCAACCCAGGCCCGTCACACTTCCCGGTGCCACTACTCCGCTCACGGTGGGCGCTGTCTCACAGGCCACCGTCTCATCCTCCTGCTCCAGTGCGGTCTGGACACCCACAGCTGCACAGCCCCAGATGGAACGGCCTCGGGGCCCCTTCACCTAGCCCCGACTCCTCTCCTGGTACCTCCCAATTCCCAGTCCCCGGGGCTCCCGTGAGTGCCTCTTTGATGTCGTGACAGCGAGGACAGCTCCCATGGAACACCCCGCCTCCCTCCCACCATCCACCATTCCTCCCCTGCCCTGGGGGCTCAGGCTTCCACCTGCCTCCCTGCCCAGCTGTCCCGAGGGAGGCCGCAGTCCTGCCCTGCAGGGAGCACTCACCTGCTTGGTGAGCATCGACTCTCTTCTTAGCCTCCCCTTGGAGGAAATGCGAGCAGTGTCTCCACTTCGCAGGACGACAGGGCTCAGAGAGGGCAGCTCACTTGCCCAGAGTCACACAGCGAGTTAGCAAATGGCTAGGATTGGAATCCAAGTCAGGAGACACCCGGGACCTTGCGCCAGGAACCTCCGGATGGGCTGGGTCTGGCTGCCCTGCCCCCACCCCTGTTGCTGCCGCTCCCCGCTGGGAGCACACTCCCTCACCCCAGCCCCCGCCTCTCCCAGGGCCCGGGTACCCGGGCACCAGCCCACCCCCCAGTGGCTGGGCACAAGGTTTTCCCACCTCCCCTTCCAGTGCTCAGAAGTTTGGCCAAAATCCAGGGACAGAGGGGCCCAACTCACAGCAAGTGCTGTCCCTGCCACGGACGGCTTCCCGCTTTCGGAGAGCCGCTCCACCCCCCCAACGCCCCTGCGCCCGCGCACCCCCCGCCGCACTAGAGACCCGGACCTTCTCGACTGTCACTGACAAATTTATTGAAGTCTTGGAAAGAGCTGATAGTCAGAGAGTAAATAAAAAACACGGGATCTCCACAGAACTGACAGGTAGCTTGGGATGCAAGTTTGCGGGGACAGCTGGGTCTCACCCACCGCTGGCCTCGGGGTCTGGGGCAGACGGCCACAGGTGCTGGGTGGAGGAGGCCGCCCGGTCCTCCCGCAGCTAGAGCCCAGTCCGAGAGGGAGGGCCGCAGGCTGTTTGGCAACGGAAATCAGCGGGCTGGGCGTGGCCTGGACGCCGAGGGCCAGGGGCAGCGGTGACGGCGGAGGGGATGGAAATTTGGTGTAGGCGGGGAGGGAGGTCCCCACGGCCTTAACCTTAACGCGTTGCTCCTGGAGAAGAAGGGCGGCCCGGCAGGGGCGTCTCCTCCCGACAGGTGGCAGAGTCAAGAACAGAAAGCTCTAGAGCCAGGTCCCCAGGGAAGACCAGAGAGGAGCCTCCTGGGCGAGGTGGGGGTTGGGACCAGAGGGACACGGGTGTGGTCCCTGCTTGGCCGCCTCTTGCCCGGACAGAAGAGGCCCATCTCTGACCTAAAGTGGGCCTCCGTCAGGGAGGTGGAGCCCGGGAAGAGAAGCGTGGTCCGTGCTCTGCGTTTTCATTTCAGACAGTAAAGCCTCCTCCGGCCCAAAGACGCCGTGGCCCTGGGCTGGAGCGCGGCAGGGGGAAGGCCCAGCCTGGGTGGGGGGACGCTTCGTGTCTAGAAACAGCAAGCGTCCAGTTAATTGGTCGATCAAGGGAGAAATCTGCTTACAAAACACGGCTCGCTGGCGGCCACCAGGCCGGTGGCCCTGTGTCTGAGACGGAGCGGGCACGGACAGGAGCCGCTGGAGTCCCTCTGCCCCCGAGGGAGGGGAGCGGGGTTGGGCGCTCCGCAGAAAGGAGCCCTCCTTTGAGGTCTCATCCTGTCCCCTGCGGGCGCCCGTGGCACCTGCTTTCCTGCCGAGGTGCTGGGCTCTGGGAGAGGAGGGGAGGGTCGCTTCGGGCCCCCCAGCCAGGGCCAGCACTGCTTTCCACACCCCTTGCGTCCGGAGCTCGGTGGAGCCGGGGGCCTCGGTCAGAACTGGCCGTGGTCCACCTCATCCAGCCAGGAGGCGGGGCTGGCAGGGAAGTCGGGGTAGCCCCCGCTGCTCCCTGTGGATAGGTCGGAGCTGGGTCCGTTTCCCGCCAGCACCCTCATGGGCTGGGGCCCACCTGGGGCCCCCGCGGGCACCAGGCCCAAGCCAGCATCCGGGTATACTAAGCCAGAGAGAAGGGGCTGGGGGCCAGGGAGGCTCTGCAGGGCAGCTGGTGATGGGGGGACACCATAGGGGCTTCCGGAGCGCAGCTCGCGGTACTGCTCCGGGCCAACCAGGCTTCCGTGCTCCAGCGGGAAGCTGCCTGGGGCTCCCGCGGGCCTGCCCAAGGCCGGGGTGGACTCCCCCAGGCTTCCATAGAGGCCATTGGCAGGGCCCATTTCGGCCACGGCTGGCTCATCTGCAATGGAAACAGACGGCGCTGCTCAGGGCCCGCCCCTCGCCCTTCAGCCCCAGCGCCCCTCCTCTGGGGGACTCGTGGCCAGCCTGCATCGGCCAGCCCAAGCCTCTACGGCTCTCAGAACTTAGGCCTCCCTCTGCCTCCGTGCTTGTCGCCTTTGTTCAGCTCAGTCCCACCTGGTGTCTTGGGGGGATCCCCTTGCGGGATCCGGGCGAGGAACAGGCTAGCCAGGGCCCAGGGTGTCCGGATAATCTGCAAGGCTGCCTGGGGAAGGGAGGCCCCAGGCCCATTTTGCAGACGACTTAATTGAGGCTCTGAATGGCAGAGCGAGTGGCCTAAGGTCACGATGCAGCCAGAGAGGATCTCTTGCACAAACTGTCTGTGGATGGGCATTAAGGGATAAGTATGGGGTCACTCACAGACGGGATAAGATGATTAGATCCCACAGAGATGGGTGGATGGCCCCCCAACTCCAAACAGCAGATAGTTTTTTGTCACTCACCCCGAAACCACTGCCCACTTTCCTGAAAATCATTGCAAGGACCAGGAGCCACAGAAATGGTCGGACTCCTTCCCTAGAGAAAGCCTGCTGAGGGTCACGTGGGTCTTGGGGGCTGTTCCCCACCAGGGGGACAGCTGAGCGCCCCAGGGGCCAAACCGCAGGGTTTGGGGACAGGAGACCAGAGTCTGTGAACGCTTTTAAAAGAAGGCCAGGGCAGCCCCTGACTGGGAAATTCCCATTTGCAGGCTCCCAGGGACCGCAAGGCGCGGCAGCTGCGGGCCTCCCGAGTGGCGCCCTGGGGGCGAGGCGGCCCGCCGTACCCGTGAACGAGACGTCGGCGTCGCTGTCCTGCCCCTCCTCCTGCACGCTGTCCTTGTCCGACTTGGGGCCGCCGCGGGCACGCTTCATGCTGCGGAAGTACTGGCCCCAGCGCTGCCGGCCCGCGTCCTTCTTGAGCCGCTTCTCCTTGGCGCGGCGGTTCTGGAACCACACCTGCGGCGGCGAGCGGCGGAGGGCGGGTGAGCCGGGCGCGGGGCGCGGGGCGCGGGGCGCGGGGCGCGGGCGCTGACCTGCACTACGCGCATGTCCAGGCCGGTCTCCGACGAGAGCTGCTCGCGCACGTGGCGCGCGGGCTTGGGCGACGTGTTGTAGGCGCTCTTCAGCGTCTCCAGCTGCTTGGCCGTGATGGTCGTGCGTGGCCGCTTGGCCGTGGCCTCGGCCTCTGCGCCGCGAGGGATGGAGTGAGTCTGGGCCCCTCCACCGCCCGACGGCCCCCCACCCCGCCGGGGCGCGGGGACACCGCAGTAAAGGCGGAGGGGCGGCTGCCCTCTTCCCCTCCCGCCTCCGCCCGGGTTCCCCTTTGTTCCAAAGCTGTGGGTAGGGACGGATCTTCACGGTCAAGGGTCTGGGGCGATAATCCACACATTTCAGACCAACCTCCCTGCGCCCCCGAGGGTGGAAGGAGGCCGCTAAGGCCCTGGAGCCAGGCTTCCTCGGAGCGGGTGGATCGTCCCTACCGGGGCGGGCACCCACCCCTCCTGGCCGAGGGTGGGGAGGCGCTTAAGTTTGCGCCCCTGAGGGAGCGCCCTGCGGCGGGCGCTGGGCGTGGGGATCCCTCCGCGCCCCTAACAGACGGACCCCAGCCCCATTTTGCAGACGGGGAAAGGAGGTGGGTGGACCCTCCCACTGACCGCGCTGCTTGGCCGTCTCATAATCCGCCTTGCACACGAGTCGGCTGTCTTCCATGAGGTAGAACTCGTCCCCCGTGGCCAGCTGCCGCTTGCACACGACGCAGGCGAAACAGTGCAGGTGGTACACGAAGTCCTGGGCGCGGCGCACCACCTGCGTGGGCGGGATGCCCAGCTGGCACGCGGCGCACTTGGTTCCGAATCGCCTGCGGGACGCACAGGGCGCGGCTCAGCGCAGCGTCCGCGGCTCCTTCGCCGGGAGCGGGTTGGAGAACGAGGAGCGGAAAGCCGCCCAGGGCGGTTCAGGAGGGAGGCTCACCCGGGCCCTGCCCCTAGTCGTCGGCCGGGCAGCCCCCGCAGAGCCGCACAGAATACGGAGAAGGGAACCAGAGGCCCGGGGCAAGAGCCTCGCCGCCCTGACCTCCGTGTCCCAGTGGGGAAGCGGGATCCATAGGGCAGTTCCCTTAGACCCCAGAGGCCTGTGTTTGAAAAGCACCCCCTCCCCAGCATTGAAGACAAAAACAAGACCGAAATCAAGACGGAGTAAATCCAATCAAGTTCTGTAAACTTGGGGTTGTCTTTTTGAATGACTGTGTTTCTATGATTTGCAAAATTAATTACTTGGAGAGAAGTGAGCTGCCCCGCCTAGCCGCCTGTGGAGATCCCCCCCGGACCCTGGCCTGGGTAAGAGGAGGGGCCCGCCTTGCAGGAGCAGACCGCACCCCTGCCCTCCCGCACAAGCCCGCGGCCACGCTCACTTGAAGAAGTCGTCCTTGCAGTAGACGTTCTCCCCGCGGCTGAAGCAGCGCTCGGCCAGGGGCGCGTGGCAGTCAGTACACTTCAAACACTTGCTGTGCCAGTGGCGGTCCAGTGCCTTGAGGATGAAGCGGTCCAGGATGTGCTGGTCGCAGCCTGCACACAGCGGGATTTCTGCAGGCCAAGGAGCCACCGAGGTCAGAGGCACCGCACAGAGTGGGAGCACTGGAGTCCCCTTCCTAGTCCAGCCCGCGGGGCCCGGGGCTGCCACAGGAGACCCCTTCCCCGCACACCCCCTTGGTTCCCGGGTGTAGGGAGTGCATGACAACGAGGTCTGCAGCCTGGCCCACAGTTAAAATTTGGGAAAACTCAAATAGGTTTAGAAGTGTGCCCGTGAGCAGGAAGGGGCCCCGGCCATTCCATTCGGCCAGATACCGTCAACTGCAAAATGTTCCCAGCGACCATCAAGGGTGCACATTGAGCTCAAATGAAAACCCCACCACAGGAGCTGTCTAGCAGGAGGTAAGGTGCTCGTGGTCCGGGGGTGCGTACCGCCCAATCCCCATGGCTATTTTGTGCAATTAAGTATCCTTGCAGCTGGAGGTCCCTTGTTGAAGCCTGGCCACCCAACCCTGCTCAGGCACCAAGGTAAAAACTGGTGTCCTCCCCATCTCTGGGAGCCCTCGCAGGTCCTTGTACACGGACTGGACAATTGGATCGCTGTCACCATTCTCAAGTGTCGGTGCCTGACATGAGTTCCTTGACACTCGGCTCTGCCACCGTGTGTCTGCAGGCCTCTGGGGGAACAAGGCTGGGGAAACTCGAGGGGTGGTCTGCGGGAGCCACTGGCCCACGTGGGGCTTTGCAGGGAGCTCACCGGGTGAATCTCCTTGTTGGTTTAGAAAAGTCTTCTGGGGAGGAAAGAACGAGCAGCAGGAGCTGGAGCCTGCGCAAACGTTGCACCCACCTGGCTATGCTCCCCTCCCCGGCCAGAGATCCCTCCGGCTCCAGGCCAGCCGGCAGTGGGTGGGAGGACCAGAGAAGGGCCTCCCTGCGTCCCAGGCTGAAAGCGCACTGATTGACTGACCTCCCTCGCCCAGCAGCAGGAGACTCGCCGAGGATGCGGTCCCGCATCGGACCAAACTGCGGCCCCAGTGCCAGTGGAGCATGGGGAGGCGCCCTGCTCCGGGGGTTGGAGTGGGCGGGGGGCCCTCCATGGCGGCGCCGGCAGAAGGGCGAGCGCAGCCGGCCTAGATCTGGTGGCTAGACAGGCCCGCGAGCGCGGATTCAGCACCGTGGCCGGGACAGCGCCGGGCCGAGCTGCCCTCCGCCCCGCGTCCAGCAAAAGCTGCTCCCACGGGCCCCTGTTGCTCCCCGACGCGCCCTGCGACCCGGGCCTTACGCTGCATGGTGACTCCAGCCTCGGCGGGGTCTCTACCCTCAGCAATGGTGGGGCGCAGTGGAGCCTCGCGCCCGCCCGCCCGCTCAGGGCCAGCTCTCCTGAGCGATCGCGTTGGGAGTGCGCCTCCCCTCTCTCCCTCTCCCTCCACCTCCCACCCCTTCCTCCCAGCCCCTGCGGCCAACCCCTCCCAGGAACCGTTGGAAAAATAAATAAATAAATAAATAAATAAATAAATAAATAAATAGGGGACGAAAGAGACCCCACAGCTGGATGTAAGCTCTTTCCCACCTGCTGGGTCCCTGACACTCCCCACGCGGCCAGGCCCGCCTCTGTCTCCATCCTGTGGTCCCGCCGGCGACGAAGCCCGGGAGAAGGACTGGCGATTGCCCTTCTCCAGAGCCAAAGCGTGGGAGGGAGCCGCGGGGGCAGGACTGGTGCGGCAGGAGCTGGGGTCTTTCCTCCGGAAGGGTCCTGAGGACCAGCCTGGGGGCCGCTGATGAGCAGGTCCGTGTGGGGCAGACAAGGAGACCTCAACTCGGGACATCTGCCAGCGGGCTCCAGCTACACACGCCGGCCCTGCCTCTGACTCTCTTCCCCCGAAAGTGTGGACTATCTGGGTGCCGTCAGCCCTGTCGGGCATCTTCTTGTCCAGTGGTCACCGGCTCCCACGGTTGCTCTCCACATGCTCTCCGGATAAGGGAGAGGCTTTCCTAAATCGGTCCTGGGACCCCAAGTACTCTCTGGCCTGGGCTGTTGGGCGCTGCGACCGCGCAACCGACAGCACAGCTCCAGGGGCCCCGACGCGCTAACTCGCTACTGAGGCGTCCGGTTGGGGACGTGCTGGGGCCCTTGCCTCCACGCCCGCCCGGGTCCCCGGTCTCCCGCCCCCTGTGTGGCCAAGCCCGGAAAGGAGCGAGGACCTCCGGGTCTCCCCGTGCAGCCGCTCAAGCCCGGGCACCCACCTCGGCGCAGGTCCTCCCTCCGCGCCAGAAGCGCCAGCAGCAGGTCGCCGCCCGCCGACTCGCGGCCCGGGCCCAGCTCCCCGCGCGCCTCCATGGGTCCCGTCGCCTGGCGCCGCGGCTCTCCGGCCCCGAACTTTCCCCGCGGCCCGGGTTGGCAACGGCTTCCGGGGCCCCAGGCCGGTGTCCGAGCTATTCCCCGCGCTGCTGGGCGCTGCGCCCGCGGGCCGCCCTGGGGCCCGGAGCCTCAGGCCGCGCGGAGGGCGGAGCGGCGGGAGGCGGGGCCGCGGCGCGGGGCGGGGCCGGGGGGTCGCTGAGACGCGCCGCGGGCGTCCGCTGGCTACGCGCGTCTTTGAGAGGGGCCTCGGGGTGCCCAGACGCCACCCGAGTAGCCGGCCCGAGGAGGGCGGGGACAGTCAGGGGAGGAGCCGGGCCAGGACTGCCCGCGGGAGCTCACCCGGGCCCCGCAGCTTCCTGCCCCGCGCTGCGGGCCGCGGGCGGAGGCCTGGGCTCCCGGCGTGCTCGAGTGCGGGAAGGCTGGGGGTCCCGGGAGGACGGTCCGGGAGGGAGCCGCGTCCCACCGCCGCTTGAGAGCCGGGTCTGGGAGGCTTGGTGACAACGTCTGGTCCGCAAGAACGCGACCCGGGACTCAGGGTGAGTGTGGCACCCAAAGGCTCAAAGCAAAGCCACCAGGAGCCAGACACGACCTTAGACCTCCCAGCTGTGACCAGCTTCTGGGCCCCACCCTGGGAACTGCCACCAGAATGGGCACAGAGAGGGGCGATTCTCGGCAGTTACAGCCGTTGTCCTCCGCCCAGTCATTGGCCAGGACTCAGGTCAGGAAGGACAGAGCTGGGGGAGTTGGAGGTCTGTCCTCACTTCCCTCCACACACCAGCTTGCACAGAAGGCAGTCCCACACCTGACCTTCCGGCATTTTGTCCCCAATCCAAAGGATAAGCCTGTAGGAACCCACCCATGCTTGCTATAGAGAGATGCACCCCCCACCCAGGGCAGATGCTCCTGCCCAGAGGACACCCCGTCCCCAATAATTAGGAAACAGCAGTGTGGGGTCTTTGCAGCGCGGGGCATGGTGAGGGCAGGGGCCTCAGGCAGTGATGGGGGTGAGCAGATTTCTGCCAGCCTCCCCATCTCTCCACCTGGGAGAGTCCCGTGGTATAGGACAGTCTTTGCCCTGCTCCGTATCCTGGCCTCCGGTCACCTCGTCTGTGCGTTTTACGAAGGAGGCAAGCCTGGAAAGATGTAGGCAGGAAAAGCACAGTGCCCTCCCAGATCCCCAGAGTCAGCCCCACGGATCTGAGCAAAGGCTCATACCACCAGCACTGCATGCTTCCCTGTGCAAGACACTGTTACCAGAGGACAGGGCCAGGGTGCACAAGCCAGTGAGCCGGGTGCTGGGCGCACTGGGATGTCGGCCGTGGAATGTCAGCTGCTGCAGAGCCCTGCCTAGAGGGACCATGTGTGGTTTGAGGGGGGAAGGGGCAGGCGGGTAGCGGGTCCAGTAGGCGGCCACCCCACATGCTCTGCATCTGGCTGGCCTGCCAACAATGCCTCCATTATTTTCCAACGTCCATGGCGATCGAGTGGTCCTTGGGAGGGCAATTTAGGTGGGAGACCCAGCCCAGGGCTTCCAGTTCTGCACTGTTGGGCAGTGTGGGAGAGCTGAGGGGTGTGGGGTCTCTGGAGGAAACTGATGTCTCCATTCTGCCCTATCCCTTCCCCTCAGGAGTTCCTGCAAGGCCCCTTCTGTTCTCGGGGTCCTCCACAACAGCCCATGGCCTCTGGAGCCACCGCAGCGAACTCCAGGCCCTCTGCCCACGGGATCTGCCAGACTTGCATCCCCTCGCCACTGTTCCCATCTCTCATGGGTGCTGCCTCCCCCCCACCCACCATGATTTCTCCAGAATTTCTTCTTCTCTGCTGTGTCTGGGCCCCTCTCTCCCCACCATCCCTCTGCCTGACTCTGCTGTCCTAGTCATTTCTCCCATTGGGGTCATCTTGCCTGGGCTGGAGGCCGAGGGGTTCGCGGAGGCCCTTACCCCGAGTCCTACCGAAGCTGCAGGCAGCAGTGGCCATGGAAGCCTGTTGCCGATCTCGGTCTCCACTGAGCTCGGTTTCTAGCAGCATGACGACTGCCAGGCCGGAGACGGGAGTCCAAGTGGTCCAGGCTGCCCCTCTCCTTCCTCCTCTGCGACCCTGGGAGGACTCAGAACTCCCCAAGGCCCAGATGCCTCGGGACCGCGACCCGGTGTGCGCAGCTCGGGCAGCGGGAGCCTCGGGCCTGGGCGCTGTCCGCGGTGCTGAATGAGCGGACCAGCCTCCCATCTCCCCAGGGCCCCTGTCCCCCACTCCTCCCCACCTTCCCTGACCACGCCCACCACTCTGTTCCCCTAGCTCCCCTCCCCACCATCCCACCTCCCTAAGTCTGCCGTGGCTGTGCCTGCCTCCCCCTGCCCTGCCCACCTCCCCGTCTCCCAAGGCCCCTTGTCCCCCAGCCCCGCTCCGCCTCCCCCAAACCCTGCCAGCCACGCTGTTCCCCCATCCTGCTTCCCTATCACCCTACCTCCCTAGGTCTGCAATCCCCTCACCTGCTCCCCCAGCAAACCACCACTGCCTGCCTTCCAGCTCCCTCCTCACTTTCCCCACCTCCCTTGGTTTCCAGTCCCTCCACCAAGCACCTGCCAGATTCCCCCTACCCACTTCCCCTCCTTAGGCCCTTGTCCGTACCCTCCAACCCCCAGTCCCTCAGCCAGCCTCACCCCACCTTTCCTCCCATCGCCAGGGGCAGCCAGTTCTGCCCAGAGGCTTGGTCCGGGCTTGGGAATTGGAAGCAGGGTGGGGGGGGGGGTGCTCCACTCTGCCCTACAGGGCAGTGTCCGGGACTCTGCCGCTTCAGCCCCACCGGCCTCCAGCCCCAGCCCCCATGCCTCTCTGGCTCTAGGTGTGGCCCGGCACGCAAGGCTGCTGCTGTCCTGAGGGACCTGTTGCCCACACAACCTTCCCCAGGTCTGCAGCAGCCCGCCCCTACGCCCACAGGGCAGCTGAGGAGGGGCACAGGGGCGCCCCCAGCAGGAACTGCTCAGGACACAAGAGCTGGGAGGGGTTACCAGACGGCGGACCCCTGCCAACTCAGCACCACACAGACCCGGAATGGCAGAATGGTCCGTGCCCTGCCTGGAGGGCACACAGGGGCTCCCTCTCTGAGGGAAGGGGTTACCTATAGCTAGCACACAGCCTGGCTCGGAAGGTGAGTCCATGGGAACCACCTCCAGCAGGTCCCTCAGAAGCCACCATGACCAGAGTGCCCGCCCCCGCCCTGCCCCCAGCAAAACAAAACAAAACAAAAGGTAGAAGCAGACGGAATCAATAGTTCAGAACCCGAGGCAGCGAACAGGTGTTGGGGGTAAAGGCCTGGCTAGAGGCCGTGCTGGGGTGTGCAGATGGGGCGGCAGTGGGGCGGCCAAGGAAGCCGTGTCCAGCACTGGCTGGGCCGGGGCTCCAGTCACCAGGGCGCCCCTGGTGCATCATGAAGTCACAGGACTCCCACGGATCCATCCCTGCTGCGTCCCATCAATCTACCGTGTGACATGCGTGAAGGCTGTGGTCCTGTGGCCGGTCCCCAACTACATCAGCCCTGAGAAGATAATCTATAATTGATCTTCCATCTTTCACTTTCCACCCAAGTCCTGGGCTGTCTTCCAAAACCAGAGGCTCAATACAAGGAACCCCAGGGTTTCAGACACCCGGTCCGCGAACTCCAGAAGGGAAGGAGGGGTCCGTTCTGCGCCCTGACCTATCCCCGCCAGAACGAGCTCACATTTTCGAAAGAATTACAGTCCTTCCAAACGTCAGATTTATTTTAAAATGTGCACATTATAGTTCACTTAAATACAAAATGTTTATTTTTCTTACAGGTAAGAAATTTCAGATGTTGCCACATCAATTAGCTTTTTATCTTTTTTTTTTTTTTTAAAGATTTTTATTTATTTATTTGACAGACAGAGATCACAAGTAGGCAGAGAGGCAGGCAGAGAGAGAGGAAGGGAAGCAGGCTCCCCACCGAGCAGAGAGCCCGACGCGGGACTCGATCCCAGGACCCCGAGATCATGACCCGAGCCGAAGGCAGCGGCTTAACCCACTGAGCCACCCAGGCACCCAATTAGCTTCTTTTTAATCAAAATCCTTTCATTAAAAATAAATACACATTTAAATTACCGAACTATTCTATTCATTAATGCTTACAACTTTAGAAAACGGACCTTAAACCTTGCCCAAAGTTAACGTCCACTTCCTAGCAGGCCATGTGAGGCATGTGGCCATGTCCACACCCACACACCAGACACATGTCCCGTGGCCACCTTGGCACACCACCTGCCCCTGACTGCTCAGGGTCTGGGGGAAACCTGGCCCCTCAGGGAGACGCAAACTTGTCGAATAATGGAGACCTCTAACTGCAACGTTACCACGAACCCTGAGAGGCCGTCCCTGGCTTTTGTGGTGGTCATGGCCTTGGCGTCTTGCCCTTCATCCCAGACGCCACGTGCAGAGATGTACTTTGGGGAGGAAACACACTGGACGTGAACCAGAAGGTAGTTTCATTTGTGGTGCTGGGCACCCCCCTGTGGATTCTGTGGGTGGATCCGGCCAGTTTCCAGGTTCCAGGTCTTCAGTAACCGGGGGCACAGCCACCGCTGGAGCACACGGGCTGAGCACACGGGCTTCCAGGGGCAACGCACAGCCCAACGGGAAGAAACCTCTGGAGAAGCCACGGAAGCCAAGCAGCTGAGGAAGCTGCAGATGGAGCCCCATCCCCCGTCCCTCATCTGTATGTCCCTGTCCCCTGCCCCATCCCACACCCCGCCCCCAGTCACCTGCCCGCATCCCCCCTTTCCCTTTTCCTTACCACATCCCTATCGGGTTCCCCTGTCCCCCCACCCTGTCCTCACCTCATCCCTCATTCCCTATGCTCTAGTGCCCCATTCTCTGTCCTCCATCCTGTCCCGCCCCCATCCCATGCCCATCCCATTCCGTCCCTCACCCCTGTCCCCTGCCACCCCATCCCCCAGCCAGTCCCTGTCCCCCATCCCATCCCCCGTCCCCCTGCAGGAACTCAAGCTCCTGACAGCTCGCCTGCCGCCCCCCAAGACACGCCCCGGGTCAGTCCCTGGTCAGCAGGCAGTAGTTTGTGATCACAGCGGGCGCTGGGCGAAGTGGAGAAGGCGGTCGTACCGTCCTAGTGACAGGAGTGGACGGACGCAGCTGTACTTGTGGACAAAGCGACGTCATAAAGCATCTCCACGAAAAGGCAGAGGCTGCTCATTTTGTCTGTTTATATCTCCAGGAGCAAAGTCACCTCCAAGTGATTTGGGTTTTACACACAGTGTGTGAAAAATCATTAAATGGTAAAAAATCAATCACCAAAGCCTGGGGGACCGGGGTCCTGGGTCAGGACCTTTTGTAGAACAGCTTCTGGGAAATGAGATTTGGAGTTCAGCCTTAAAGGTTCTGACGACCTCACACACGTCACCCCCGCCAGAACGAGCTCACCGGGCCCTGCAGCTCCGCAGGCCCAGGCTGGCCACGTGCAATCGCCCGCCAGCCTCCCGGCACAAGGGCTCGGTGCTCGGGGAATCCCAGCCAGGCTTGCAGAAGGTGACGTGCGTCTGGAAACTTGGGACGAAGGCAGCCGGGAAAATCTGTCTGTCTGGCCTGGACTCCCCCTTTCCTTAGACCGAGGAGAGCGAAAATACAGAAACATTTCTGCTCTCAGCCTTGTACAGGCGTCCAGGGAGCACGCCAGGAGGGCACGCGGGCCCACGGCAAACGCTGGCCTGCCCACCACTGGAAGTAAAACCGGGTCTCGCTGTTAATAAAATCCCTGATCTCCTATGAAAGCTGCAGGTGGCCTGGTGGGGCTGTTTCCCCAAAGGCGCTTCTGTGGTCCCACTCAGTTCCTACACGGACGGCCGGTGATGTCTGACCTTCCACCGCTTGGACCGCACTCGGAAGAAAAAGTACATCACCATCAGGAACAAGGAAGAGGCCACGTAGAGCACGACACAGAGGCTCATGTCCAGGCCAGAGAAGCCCATCCCGAGGAAGGGCACAGCCACCTCCGCCTCCCTGCGGCCCTCAGCTCCGCGCGCGCTCCGCAGTCTCCCATCCAGGCCGAGCTGCAAGCCGTCCGACAGGCGGGGTCTGGGAGGCAGCACGCTGGGTGGACGGAGACTCTCGGTGCGCTGGTCTCTCCGAGGCTTCCCTGGGGAGGCGAGGCCTTTCTCCTGCTCCCCGCCCTGGTGTGGGCCGCGTCCTTCGCTGGTGTCCCCCAGGTCTGCTGCATACGTGTCCACGAGGTTGTCACCGCTGTAGTGCTGCTTCAAGAACAGAAGCACCTGGCCCTCGTTCCAGCTGTGCACGCCCTTGATCTCCTCGTGGCAGGCTGGGCAGAGATCCGGGGTGGGCCACGGAACCTTTGGAAACTTGGGGTCCTCACTTAGATGGCCTGGGACAGGGAGGGAGAGCAACGGTGAAGGGATCTCTGGTGACCCAAATGCTCCATGTTCCGCAGACGCCTCCCCTGTCCACCCGCCTGCACCGTGACCTCCCAGTGCTCCTGGCCTCACATCCATCACTCCTGCACAGATGCCCGTCCCCCAAGCCCCCCACACAAATGGCGTTTCCCCCCCGGAACCTCTGGCAGGGCCTCGTGGCCACAGCAAGGGAAGGGTCCTCACTTGGACGGTGCCATCCACTTGGCCAGACCCCGCTCCCGCCTGTAGCTACTCTGCCTCCCCGTGACCCCGAGGCCCCTGCTCATGCCCCATCTCTGCTTGTCCTCTCCCCTCTTAAGGTGCATCTGAGGTCCACGGGCACACAGACCCCCAGAGTCCCTGCCCCTGGACACAGGCTGCCCAGACCATTCCACAGCACTTCAGGCACGCGTGGGCCCTCCCAGACCCCCAAATCCCGTCAGGACCTCTAAACCCATCCTGGGAGCTAGACCTGCTGTGGGAACCTGCGCAAAGCCAGCCACCCGTCCTGCTCCCAGGGGCGGCACGGCGACACAGCACTATCCTGCACCCACTGACCACACTGCGCGGGGTCGACTCGGCCGGCAGGACCGCTCCTCGCAGGAACCGTGACCCCCCCAGCACTCGGACAGCTGAGCGCACGCCAACTCAGACGCAGAGTGCCCCCAGGTTTAAAGTCATGCTACTTCTTGCTCAACATCCGCTCATAAGGCGGTTCAGTCACGGTCCTGCCAGCCGTCCATGGAGGCCACGGCTGAGACTCCTCCTGTCCTCGGGTGAGTGCGTTCGCTCCTCGGGGTGATGGAGCCCATGGAGCAGCAGCCTGACCTGCTCACTTCCCTTCCCCCTTCTCTTCCGTCTGGGTGAGCGACACCCTGCCCGACCCTGCAGCTCTGGCTCCCGGCCACGCAGATATGAGGACCATGAGGTGCGCCACACTGTGCCCCTTGGCTCCCAGAGTCCCCTGACCCAACGTGGGGTGCTCTGCCATCCCAAAAGTGCTTCTGTGAGTAGGCGTGGACAAAATCACATCTACTGGGTATGACCCAATGGAAACGCTCTCCTCCCGCCTGTGAGCACAGAGCTGGGAGGCAGGGGCCGGTGCCAGGGGCCCAGGCACCACCCACCAGGGTCTGCGCCAGGCATGAGGCAGAGGCGCCTACGAGGAGACCACGGAGAAGCTGCCGGGGCCTGGTGTCACACGCCACACACACAGTGAGGCCCAGGGCCGGTCTCTGAGGCCTCCAAGGAGTCTGGGCCTCCATGCAGAGGCCAGAAGTGGGCCTGGGGGGACACAGGGGGACGCAGAATTGAAGCAGGGACACGACGACTCGGGCTGCGGAAAGCCCCTTTCTGCTGCAGCGCAAGCACATGGGGGGCACGTGGGGGTCCTGGACTGGGGCTGCCTGGGACAACCCCCCCGGGCTGGGGTGCGGTGGGGGCAGGGGGGCCGCACACCCGGAGGTGGAGGGTCCCAGAACTAGAGCCGCGGTGGAGGCGTACAACCGTGGACGGACCCCCGGCAAGTGATGGTTTCAATGGCCTTGCGGGACGAGCCGCGGCAGCTCTGAGAGCGAAGAAAAACCAATTCTCTTTAGTGCTTCGGCCGGAGCGCTTCCGGACAGCGGATTAAATAAAACCAATAGTTTAGTGGTTTTTTCTACTCATCTCTATTAAGACTTACCCGTCAGCAGAATTATTTTTAAGCCTAATTTCAATCTGCCGGTGATTTGGGGGCAGAGTCTGAATTAACTGGGAGGCGACACACGTGCCGCATTCACACAAGCCGCCTTGGCGGTGCGCTTCGCTCAGAGCAGACCGCGGCGCGGCCAAGGGCTTTCCGGACAGCGGTTCGACCCTCTGCCGCCCACTGTCCGAGGGGCCTGGCAGGCTCCCCGAGGGGGAAGAGTGAGGAAAGGCGGGGACACCAGCGGCCTGGGGTGGCTGCATTCTCGGCCATCCTCCAGGAAGCCACCCGTCTACACAGCCTCACTCTGACGGCCGTCTGTGTACACGGCCTCACCCCCACTGCAGCGGCCCCTCTGGCCCCGGGCCTGGCCCCCCCAGGGTAGCTTCTGCTCACCTGCCAGACGACTGTTGACTAGGTTGTGAGTCTCCCACAGCCAGAGAATCGCTCGGTCTGTGGTTTTCACCGTGCCCACGGACTCTTCAGCCACCGCCTCGAAGTGCTCGCTGCACGCCTTACAGCCGAAGAAGGTGCGCACGTACCTCCGGATGGTCTGCAGCACAGCCTGGGGGTCATCCTCCAGACCTGTGGGGGGGGGGCGGGGGACAGAGCGCGTCGGGACTACAGGAGCATGTCCGCAGGCCCCAGGGCTCGGGCTGGCGTCAGGAGCCAGGAACGGCCCCGTGCCTGCCCCAGGGCCTGCGGGACGGCCCTGCTGGTCTGTGCGGGAAGGACACAGGGAGAAAGCAGCACCTCCTGGACGCCTGCCACGTCCAGAAGGGGTGGCTCGTGTCCCCTGGAGAGCAGATCCACGGCCCGTGTCCAGCGCAGCACACGCTCCAGGGCATGTACCACAGCTGGGAAAACCAGCCCGAGGCTGCGACGCACCAGGGCTCCCTCCAGGGCATGAGAGGGCAGCAGGAGGCGAGGACCTGTCCCCTCTCAAGAGGCTGACCCTGTCCACGAGCGGCAATGCCACATGAACTGTGTGCCCCGGGTGTGGGCGCAGGTGCCGCTGGGACACGGTGTGTAAAGACACTGAACGCAGAACATGACCGTCCGAGGACACGGCCCCCAATGGCAGAGGGAAGCAGCCACCGTCTCACTAAAATGAGGACCCCTGAGAACAGCAAACAGAGGGGCAATCACGGGGCTGGCGCCGGCGGCTCCCTTCAGACAGCTAATGCGGGGGACTGAGCCAGCGAGCGAGATGCTGTGAGATTAAAGCAGATTAAATGTCAGCATTAAAAGAAACGCAGGAAAATAATTGGGGAAAAAAAAAAAAAAGACGTGCTTTTGAGACAGAATCCATCTTAATCGAGAGCAAGCCCTCCTGCGATCCCCTCCTTCCCCACTGTGTGCGGTTCCGCTCACGGAGGGCCAGCGCCCACCCCTGTCGTGGACCTGGGCAGGCCTCCCCAGGCGCAGCAGAAGCCCCGGCTGAGCGGATGGCCACCGTCTCCTCAGCTCGGTGCGTCTCCAAGGGCGGCGCGGGCCCGTGTGCACGCGGTGAGGACACGTTGCCAGCCAGCCCTCCCGAGGCTCGGCTCCCAGCCCTCCTCTCCCCGCCACCAGCTGCCATGCGTCCCCGGGTAATCCTCCTCTTGTCACCCCGGCAAACCACTGCGGCCCGGACGCCCTAATCTTCAGAGAGGAGAAGAGCCATAAAGCCCTACCTGTGGGGGATTAGAGGACGCGGCGGTTTAGTCGATGGGGTTTAAACACGCACTAAGGAGAGGAAAAACCTTCCAAGACCTAATCCGGCCGTGTCCATCTGACCCAGTTCTCTGGGCACGAGCTGCGCTCCTTGATGTGGCTCCGGACGCGTCCCGGAGAGCTTTCCGACGGCGTGCCCTGCTGCTGGGCTGCCGTCCTGCCCGGCGCTGTGAGCTCCCGCAGAGCGGAGCGTGCCCCCTGCCAGGTCCCCGGGACATGGCCGTCCGCATCACCCCAAGGACAGCCAGGCGGCTGATGGTTCCCACACACAGCCCGTCCCCTGCAGCGACTTCACGGAGTCCCCAGCACCAGGGAGCCGCTCTACCCCACCACGGACCCGGGTTGGGTGAGGCCCGTTTGAGCAATGGGCCGTGCCACAAGACGCCCTGTACCGTCCAGCCCAGCCCCAAGGTCCTTCCTAAGCCCCGGGCCGTGGGGAGCTGGGGTGACCCGCACTGGTCCTGAGCACATAAAGCTACGGCTCTCTCAAGCCCCAGCGTTTGGTTCTCTTCGTTCTGGAGCAGGACGTACTGCACGTTTCAGTTTTTCTGGACAGACGTCGGGGAGGGAGGGAGCCCCACCTTCACTCAGCAGAGCAGCGTCCGCGTACCTGGTGGCTCTGTCGGCAAAGCGTCTGCCTTCGGCTCAGGTCATGACCCCAGGGTCCTGGGATCGAGCCCCACGGCCATGGCTGGGCCCCCTGCTCAGCGGGGAGCCTGCTTCTCCCTCGCCCACTTCCCGGCTTGTGTGTGCCGCCCTCCCGGGTCAAGTAAGTATGTAGAATCTTTAAGAGAATAAACAATAAATGAAAGGTGATCCGCCCGCAGCGGCCAGAGGCCAGCGGCCAGCTTCACAGGGGAAGCGCGCACGGCGGAGCCCGGAGCGGGGGAGCCCCTGCATGTATTCGCTGCTGCGCTGCCAACGGCTCCGCTTTAGTGACCGCCCGGTGACGAACGCTATTAACACCGACCTAACCTCTTGTGGCTTTTAACCTCTCCGTGCGGGCGGCCTCTGCGACAGCCCAGGGCTGCAGCTCCCACACGCTCGGCGGGCCCGGCCCTCCCCGGGCAGGCTGGGCTGGCTGTGCACCGCTAACCGGGCCCACAGCAGAAGTGACCGGCTGCGCACCGAGTACACGCCGACTGGCCTGCAGAGCCGGCTGCCACGTGGCAAGGAACCGGGAGCGCCGCCAGCCGACCGCCTTTAGCAAGGCCCCGAGTCCTGCCACCGCCCCACGAGCAAGCAGGGGAGGGGCTCCCCCCAGGGCAGACTCCTGATGACACCCCGGCGCCAGCCGACACTGGGCCCGCAGGCTCGCCAGACGCCAGCAGCCGGGGGCCCGGGCCCAGCGCCATCGGAGCCCCTGGCCCACAGACGTCTGCCGAAAGCGAAGCTGCCGGCCTGTCTCGGGACCACACGTACCAAGCAGACAAGTCAACGCGCTTCACTCGGTCGTGCTTTTGCGAGAAAGGAGCTCCTGGCCGGTGTGCCCGCATTCTGTGACGCTGTCCCCACAGGTCAGCCGCACACAGGCTTGAGAGTTCTGGAGGACCCGGCGCCCGCGCAGGCAAGACGCTCCCCTCCACGCTCCTTAGCCCACGCCACCCCCCGCCCCGCGCGGGGCAGCCCTGGGGACGTGTCCCCTCACACACCGCTGCTCACGACCCTGAAAGGCCCCAGCACGGTGAACGTGGCAGGTAGGCTTGGCGCGCCCTGGGCCCGCGCAGGGACAGCGCGTACCTGTGCCATCCAGCGCCTCTGGGCGGGCCCCGGCTTCGACAGTCAGAGTGTGGAACAACTGCCAGAGAGCGCACGTGTAGCCCCTGAGCTCCGGCCGGCTTCCTTGACATCCAACCCACGTTACGTGATTAGTAAGGAATATTCCAGAGATCTGGGGGCAGGGAGAGAATGAGATAACTGAAGTATTAAAGCAGTCGGCGAGCGTCCTCCGGCTTGAGCAGGCGCTGGTTGCCCCTGGTGTTGATGCGTCAGAATCGTGTCAACCGCACGTCTCCTTACGCGTGTATTTAAATTCAACACCGAACAAGCGAGAGAACCAAGCCTCTATTCCACCAAAGGAGTTCTCAAACTAGGGGGTGGAGCCTGTGCCTTTCCTCCCCCTGCAGGGACGGAGGTACGTGGTATCGGATCAACGCAGCTTCAGGCAAGTGTCAAGGGCTCCCGGCCTCGTGTGTTAGAGTCACTTAACCCAGCCCTGCCACCCACTGGGGCAGGGTGAGAGGAAACCACCCAGTGGCCTAGCGGTTCTCAGCCAGAGCAGGTGTGGCCCACGGCGGCATCGGTGGAGCACCGAGGCCCTAACAGCCCCGGGCCCACGTGCCCGCAGCCAAGTAGGGGCTCCTCATGCCAAGTCCACAGCCACGGCCCGCGTCTCCCGGCAGGCCGGCTAGCATAGGGGTTGTCCACGGGGCCTGAAGCATGTGGCTCCCACAGGGACGTGCATGCGGACAGACCCTGTAGCCGAGGAGCCTGTGGGGGCCTCCAGGTTAGGGGGAGGCCAGGGGGAGGTCAAGGCCAGCACCCAGCACATCTCTGTGCTGCCGGACAGCGCGGCACCTGTGAGCACCCGACGTGTGGCTCACGCAGGCTTGCATCCTGCCCCGGGTCGCATCCTGACTGGAAGGCTTCCGAGAGCTGGGATAGGAGGGAGAACTGGCCCAGGGGTGCTCCGGTGGGGCTTCCCTGCGTCTCACTGAGCACATGGTTTTATCAACCTCTTGCATGTAAGACTGAGGCGTTTACCACAAATACAAGTAACACAATAGGCCAAGCACCCACCGTCCGCCGTGTCACAGCACGCCTCCCGTGGCCTCCCTCCGTGTCACAGCACGCCTCCCATGGCCTCGGCCGACCGCGCCACAGGCAGAGGCAGCGTGCGCAGAGCGCATCCCAGGAACAGGGACAGTGGGACCTGCGAGGCGTGGGCTCACCCGCATCTTGTTGTTGACGAGGTCGAGGACAGCGTTGTAGGGGATCCTGTCCAGGGGAAGGCTGGCCAACCACTCCTGCAGCGTCTCCAGCAGCTTCCTGACCGGTGCCCGGCCAGGGAACAGCTGTGCAAGGAAGGACCGTACTTAAAAGACGGTTCGGGGGAGACGCCGCCCATGGCACAGCCGTCCCTGGGGACATAGGCCAGGTCGGGTCTGCCGGACACGGACCCACCAGTCTGCTGGGAGAGGTCCCAGGGCTCTCCCCTAGTACTGGGGTGGGGGGGGTCTGTCCGGAGCACAGAGTAGGGGGACGGAGGAGCCGCAGGTGGGTCCCCGGCTCTCACAGCCGCCTGTGCCTCGCCCACCAGCTCCGAGCCCCAGCCGGCAACTGCTTCACGGTGACAGACGACATGGCCACGACCTGCCTTTTGCATCAAGTGGTGGACGGCCCTGCAGCCCTTCTGGAAGCACCACGACTGGCTTACCCGCCCCGAGCTAACACACGCAGGCCCACTGCGGCACTCCATGCTCCCTCCGCCGGCCCCCTGCTGTCTGACTGCGGAACCACGTGGAAGAGACGCATCCCACAGGGGCTCTCATCCCGGAGGGTGCGCTGTGCTGTTAACGAAGCGTCTGTGCCAGCCACGCAGCCGCGGCCCCTCGTGCTCAGAGCAGCACCGGCTCTGCAACCGCCGGGCGCAGCCCTTCCCCGAGCACCTGACACGCCGCCCAGAGCTCAGAGACGGCGAGGCCCGCTGCCCCGGGGCCAGCACAGCTCCAGGCTGCAGAACCCTGTTTCCTGCGCGTGTCACAACGTGCTGCTAGCAACACGCCGGCCTCTAGCTTCCAGGTCCAGCCAAGCTTCAGAAAGAACAACGGACGGTCACCCTGACCACAGAGCTGCACGCCTGAGGCAGAGGAGGGAGGACCGCGGGGCTCTGGGCACACCTGCCTACACAACCTTTCTTCACTGGGAACACGTCACGTGACTCACTACTCCTGGGGCTGTGAGTCTGGCCTCCTTCCTTCTCTTTCCGAAGTCACGGGACACAAGTGTGCAACACACCATGGAAGTGCTGAACGGGAATTACTGTGCCAAGCCCCTTACCGCCGCGAGAGAAGCCCCTTATCTATTTTTAAGTCATCACTATGCCCAGTGTGAGGCCTGAACCCCCAACCCCAAAATCAAGAGCCGTAGAACCATCGACAGAGCCAGCCAGGTGCCCCGAGGGAAGTCCTTCCGAGCAAAGCTTCCCTCTTCGAGACAACAGGCATGACTGCGATGCCAGACACGGGGCAAAGGGCTCTGTCCTCAGGCCACTGTGACCAAGGCCTTCCCCGGCGTGAGAGCACAGAGGGGCCCCAGGCACTCCTTGGGGAAGAGGAATGACCTCTTGCTTCCCGCTGCTCTGGCCCAAGGAGAACAGCAGGCCTTGGGTTCTTGGCCCGGGAGCTAAGGGCTCCCGGCAGAAAGGTGACCCGACAGCTACAGCTCCCGACTGACGCCAACCTGCCCATGTACCCTCACCACTCCGCCCACCAGTGAAGATGGGGTGCTGCCCCCGCCCCTGCCCCCGCCCCCGGCCCACTGGACACACCCTGCACAGGGAGGGCTGCTGGGCGGCCTCCTCCTGCCCTCTGCCTGCCGAGCTTCCCTGCCCACACGTCCCCAGCCCCGCCCTGACACCTCGTCTGGTCACCCGGCAAGCAGCCACCTGGCCTCCACCACATGGCTGGGGCTCAGAACTGGCGCGTGCTGAGCAGGGGCAGGGGCAGAGCCAGCGCAGGCCCATGCCGCTGTAGACAGCAGTCCTCCAACTGAGGCCGGCTGCGCTCCCTGCCACGCCCCCGGGCGCCCTCCTGAGCCCCCCTGCAGCCCAGGTGAGATGCAGCGCACCCTGGCGAGGACGGCGACAAAGTCCTTGAGTGTCCGCAGCTCGGCCCCCGCGAGGGACTTGTGGGCGGCCAGCTCTACCCTCAGGAGGTGGTGCAGCCCCGACTCCAGGTCCGCCGTGTAGAGCTTCGCCCTGAGAGCAAATACCACGAGGCCTGCTGAGCCCCTTCGTCACCTGAACGTGCCCTCTCCCTGCGCCCGCCCCAAGGGACCCCCGCGCCCCACAGGACGACAGCGACAACTCCCCCGAAGCCGGCAGGGCTGTGTCTGAGTGAAACCCACTGCTCAGGGCTGCGCGGGCACCCGTGCACGCAGCCTCGCCCGGGCCAGCTCAGGCCGGAGGGTACCTGCCTGTCAAATTCTCTCCAAACCAGGACTTCGGGATTCTCTTCCTTGTTGGGTTTTTCAGGCAACGAAAGCAATTTTTTCCTCACATCCGGCAACGACTTCAAATAAGAGGAAAAAAACGATCGGAGGGGCTTCCCGCTGCGAGAAAGGGGGCCAGGTGTGGGCGCAGGTCAGGGCGCCTCCAGGGGCCTGGTCCCCCCCCCCCGCAGGTGTCGGAGCACGCGCCAGTCACCCAGACACCCGGGTTCCCCGAGCGAGAGGAGCCCTCCCTCCGCAACGCACAGAGCCTGCGGACCCCAGCCCACCCACGCTCTGGGCCTTCGTTGCAGACGCTGTGGGTGGCAGGGCAGGATGCTGGCAGCGCGGGCATCAGCGGGCCGGCCCCCCGACCTGGGAGGTTAAGACAGAGCCACAAATCACCGAGCTGTAGCCACGATGAGGACCAGTAACAGGTTTCCTCAGCTGTGGCTTCTGGCGTGCCCAGGGCCTCTGCCGGTACCCTGCCAGCTGCAAGTGGGGTGTCAGACAGTCAGGGCTGCGGGGACATCCGGGGACCGGGGGGCCCTCGCCCGGGTGGGGAGGAGCTCGCACTCGGACGGTATGTAAAGGTGATTCCCAAGCCCCTGAAAAGGAGCTCAGGGCTCATCAATGACATTCATGGCTCCTTCTGACTCCAATATCCGCGTCACTTCATGTGGAGAAGTGCTACCAACAGGGCTTTTAACGTAGAACAAGCATTTTTCTTCAAAATGGCATTCTGCTCAGGGACACTCTGTCGGGGATAGTTCCGGCTGCAGACGTGGCGCTGGCACCCTCTGCTGCGGGCCAGCCCCAGGGGGCTGGGCTGGGATGAGCCCACTTGCAGAGGACGGCATGAATGACCCAATCCACGGAGGTGGCCACGCCCACCCTGACTTCTGCTTCTTAAGAAGGGAAACCTACCCAAGGACCGGGGCGCATCTGAGGCTCTGGGGAGGCCGCTTCCCAGACGAGCCAGGAGCCCAGGGATGGAGGAAGCGCATCCTGGCTGGGCCGTGTCCCAGCACACTGAGATGCGCCAAGAGTGGCCAAGTCACGGCTGGCTATGTGGGCACCTCCAAGCCAGGGGCTGGGCGGGCAACCCCCAGGGCAGGCAGCCTCCTGGGGCTAGGGCAGACACCACGGGCCCCAGGACCCCATCTCACCTTCCCATCTGTGGCCCTTCCCACCCCGCTTCGGGCTGTTCACTTTCTAGTGGCACTTGGGGCGTGCAGATGGCATCCAGGCGGGTTCTGTGCTCGAAACTGTGACGAGGCGCATGGCATCTAGCCCAGAGGCGGCTCCCACACTTGGAGGGGTCCCCAGATCCTACCAGGGGTCGCAACACTCCTGAAGCCAAACGGCACTTACACATTAATTAATCCACGCGTCCCATTTGGGTAAATCAAATAACAGGAGGGAAGGGAAGAGACACCGAGTTTCTCCAGGAAGCCCTTCTCTGCGTTCAGCACTCTCTTCACCACAATGTTCTCGTATGGAAGCAGGTCTAAGATCACCTGTGGACGGAGAAAGCAACGTCACCTTCCCTGTGGGGGGCTGCATCTCAGGAAACATTACCTTCACCGATCACAAAGCAGCGTAAGCATGAAAACCATGAACAGTGTCATCTGGACGAAGCCCGTCCAGCCTTGCTTAGGCTGAAGGCACAGGGACAGGGACGGAGCAGCAAAAGGACCACAGCAGCAAAACCGTAGGAGCTGGAACAGCTTGAGAGAGGACCCCGGAGCCTGTCGGGCCACCAGTGCGATCAGGTGTGGAACCCACACCTGTCAACGCCTTTCAGCCAAAGAGTACGCGTGTCCCAAGTGGGGGCGCTGCCGGAAGTGCGCACCACGGTCTCAACACCCGGCCCCACTGCAGAGTGCCCTCCGGGAATGGACGCAGCCACCTACCCTGAGGAGCAGCCCCTGCCCGTCATCCCTGCATGCGGGAAGGGAGGGGCGCCCGAGGACACAAGTGCACAGCAGGGGGAGGCAGCCTTGGGACAGCGCGGGGGGTGCCAGGTGAGAATGCTGGTCCTGCTGCTGGTGGCTCCTCCTAGCCTGCCCGCCACCCGGGGAGTTCCGGTCAGGCACACAGATGGCGGCACGATGTCGCCGGAACTCGGAGGCACAGGCACAGTGCGGTGTTCAGACTGCTGACACTCGTAGCCTCCGCGTGAGCACGCACTGACGAGCGCGCCTGCCAGGAGCACACGGTGTCCCGCCTTCCCTCCCGGAGCTCCCGGAGGCGGCGACATGGCCAGGAGGCAGGCAGCACGGTGAGCGGAAGGAGGAGGAAGGCGCTGGGCACAAGCAGGAGAGCCCCAGCAGCCAGCCGCTCCCTCCGCCCTCTGAGGGACCTCCCATCCTCCACGCTGGAGTCTGGCACCAGGGGCAGAGGCTTCAGACCCCACGTATGGAAAGAGAACAGAAGAAAGCTCCACTGGAGAAATGACGTTTTATATCATCTTGGACCTGGTGGAAAAGTTAAGTGTCTCCAACACAGCCAAGAAAAAATTCTAATGGAGAGGTCTATGAGTAAGAAATAAAGAGCCTTGAGGGAAGAGGCAGGGCGCCCTGAAATCTGGGTCTGGGGGGGGTCCCACTTGGGCCCCCACTTCGCCGTCGAGGCCCCTTCTCACAGTGTTTTCTGCGAACCAGCCAATCCGCTGAGCGACACCACAACGTCCCAAGAATTAACGGGAGTGAGATTCGGGAAGGCCACAGGCAGGAGGAAGAGGTCATTACCGCGGGGGAACGGAATCGCGGCACGCTCACAGAGACGGGGACAGACACGGACACGGTACCTCACGGCCGACATAGGAGCCATGGCTCTCAAACAAGACGGCCACGTAATGGCCACCGAGAGTGTCCACAAGGGAAAGGACGTCGCTGGGCCTTTGAGAGAAACAAAGAGGCTTTCAGTGCTTCCGAGAGCAGCAGGCTGGCCCTCCCATGCAGCACCCACACTTAATGCAAATCCGTGTTCACGAAATTCGGCTCGAGTCCCAACACTCCCCTCTTCACGCAACTACGCACGGAATGGGGTCCAACGGTGGGCAAGCAGGTGGCCTGTCTCCATCTGTGTGGTTCTGCAGGAAATCGACCATTGTCCGCCTCACCGTCTGCAGCTCTCGGTCGGGCCCTGTGGGGAGTCATGCCACTGCCCCAGGGCCCCAGATGGCACTGCACGGACACGGGCAGGACGCACTGATGGTCGTCGACAGACCACGGTGGGGGCATAGGACAGAGCATACGGTGACTGGTGTGGAACCAAACAGGCACCAGGGGCCAATCTCACACAGGGCGTGGAGACGGAGTGTTCAGAACACGCCCGGTGACCCTGCTGGAGACCCGCCGTCCCCGGGAGCCTGACCTGGGCACTGGCTCCCGGTGGGGGGAGGGGGGTGTCCCTCATACAATTCACTAGGCAAGCACGTGGTTCATGAACTTCTCCAAATATTTTTTGAGTAAGGAGTTTACTTAAAAAGATTTCACTGTCAGATTTAACAAGGAAGGCAAAACCTGGAATAAAAAATTGTTGCCGAAACTATCACACTGCTTGAGCCGTCCGAGGACAGGTGGTCAGAGGTGCTGACGCAGACTCGCTGGCGCTGGCGTGGAGGCCCACAGACCCCGTCCCAAGGGCTCCCTGCTCTCCTGAAATCACCTTCGTTTTAACGGGTTTATGAGGCGACTCTGACAACAAAATATAAAACTTGTCCTTACCTTTAAAATTTTCTCCAGTTGTAAAGTCCTTTGTAAACGCCTTGAAATACTAAGAGAAAAAACACAGAACAAGTAATAAACAACCAGACCTGGTGTCTGTGCACATGTTTAATCTGTTTTTTTTTTTTAAGATTTTTAAAAAATTTATTTGACAGAGATCACAAGCAGGCAGAGAGGCAGACAGAGGGGGGGAAGCAGGGTCCCCGCAGAGCAGAGAGCCCGATGCGGGGCTCGATCCCAGGACCCTGAGATCATGACCTGAGCTGAAGGCAGAGGCTTAACCTGCTAAGCCCGAGGCACCCCTTGTGCAAATGTTTAATCTTGAAGCAAGAAAATGACCATCGCCTTAAAAGAGCTTGAGTTAATCTGCTCTAGCAAGTTCCCGTTAACTGAGAAGGAGCCGCTGTTTCCATGCACGCCGGCAGCCATCCGTGTTTCCAGGCAGACGCGTCGGGGCTCCGTGATGTATGCTCTGTGACCCAGCAGGGCCAGAAGCCAGGCCGCGCAGTCGGCGCTTTCCCTGACCCCCGGCACCAACATGCATCCTAGTGGCCGGCTCCGACCTTCGGGGCGGGTGACAAATGCCACAGGACATCTTGGGGCAGAAGAAAAGAAACTCTTCAAGTTAAAAACCTTCTTCGCTAGAAGAGATGCGGAAGAGGGTGAGAGCTGCGAACCGGGGGAAGAGCCTCTCCATTCTCGCGACTGGAAGAAAGGTCAGCGTCGAGAACGTGCCGGGGACGCCTGCCTATCGATCACAAAAGCTGCAAAGCCCCGAGCGCAAGGGGCACACGGACGGAGCAGCTGCGGGACACAGCACCCGTGAACAGAAGACGCGGCGGCGGTCGCGCAGGCAGGCGTTCTCAGGGCTCCGGAGCCACTGCCGAGGGTGCGGGAGCTCTCGGCAACCCTGTTCAGCATGAGACCGAAGGCCTGGGGCTCACAGCCGGCACAGCACCCTGCGTGTGCAGCTAAAACACAATAAAACTCACACAGGGAAGGTGAGGGTGAGGCCGCGAAGCTCTGGAGGAGCGTCCCTAGGGGCGGAGGCACAGCTGCCACTGAGCCCAGCCAAGGGAGCAGCAGGACAGCACCGGGCCCCAGGCCACCAGGAGCACAGGGTTTTGGGGCTGGAAGACTGAGGGCCTCCAAGCTTCCTCAGAGGCCGCATGTTTTCTGGGATATAAATACCATCCCGATGCACCCGTGCTCCCACGAGGGACTGCAGCGCGCACACACGTGCACACACAGGTGCACACGGCCCTTCGGAACCTCCTCAACAGATCTGTTTACTCTCGGTCTCCCCGTGGAAGAAAAGGGTAAAATCGGGGCGCCTGGGTGGCTCAGTCATTAAGCCTCTGCCTTCGGCTCAGGTCATATCCCAGGGTCCTGGGATCGAGCCCCACATTGGGCTCTCTGCTCAGCGGGGAGCCTGCCTCTCCCTCTCCCACTCCCCCTGTTTGGGTTCCCTCTCTCGCTGTGTCTCTCTGTCAAATAAATAAAATCTTAAAAAAAAAAAAAAAAAAGAACACAGTAAAACCTGCCTGTAGGGCCACCCGAAGGCCACCGGCCAGGGTCGCTCTGACAACCTGACCCACCATATACATGGTGCCCCAGAGGGCCCCGAGCCTGACACGGGCCACACAGGCAGGGGAGCAGGGAGGACAGACCTGACCTGGGGAGCCCACAGCGGCTCCCTAGCATGGCCATGCCCACCGGGTCTGTGGGCTGCAGACCCCACCCTCCTCTGCTACTGCTACAGCCCCCCAACAACACGTACAGCCCGAAAGGGTGGAACGCCAGGGGTGACCCTGTGCAAACGAGTTCCTGCCAAGCCCCAAGTGACACCCCCCACATGCCCGGGTGCAGGAGTTACACACGCAGTCGATCTCGTGGGCAGGTGCCCCTCGGGCGGAACGGGAGGAGGGCCAGGGTGGGAGAAGCGCCGGCCGCGGGACAGGCGGGGTGCTCACCCGGAAGGTGGGGTAGAAGTGGATGTCATAGGCTCGGCACACCTCGTAGTTCTCCTCCTCCCCGCAGTCCAGAGCAGCAACGCGGATGGCAGCAGACCAGTCTGAAAAGCAGGAGCGCGACCTTCAGTGTGGGTGTGCGCCCGCATCCACACGGCCCACCGGCCCACGCCCCACCTCAGGTCCTGGATCTAGCCCTCACGCGCCCAGAGCATTCCTGCGTCAGGCTGGAGGGGAGAACACAGCCTCTCCAGGCTGCAGGGCTCTCCCATCGAGGACAACACGGCCAACGGACTTCTGCCCAGTGTGCAAGCCGCCCCGCTCCCACCCGAGCACGGCTCTGCCGGATGGAAGCTGGCGGGTGCCGGCCTTCCCCAGGGGCCACCGAGAGCGCCCACAGGCGGAGAGGCCCGGCCGCACGTGCTTAGCGACGACACTCCCGGGCACTCGTGCAAATGAGAACCTGTGGCCGCAGTGTCTGAGCCACATTCTCTCTGGGAAGCGACTTCTACTTTCCGTGGATGCTTCCCCCAGACCCTCGAATGCTGGCGCCGGTCCTAAGAGTAGAACAGGTGCAGTTTTACACACATATTTTGCTTATCTTTAAAGATTTTCTCATGGGAATGACGCCGCATGGGACTACCACAAGGTCTCCAGCCAGGCGGCCCCCTCCCTCCAAACATGCTTCCACTCAACAGCCCCGCCACCCGGTCACAGCCAGCAGCAGCCACGGTCACCCCGAGTCTCTCTCACACACACACTCTCTCCCCCCCCCGCCTCAGGATTCAACCTCTCCTTAAGTTTCACTGGTCAGGAGGCTGTGACTGACTGTGTGTCTTTCCATCTACAGCCCTGTGCCCCACGCACTTCCTGTCGGAGACCTTGGGCCCCCCCAACATCAGGGCTGGGCTGACCGCACGTCTCTGCTTATCTCCCAGAGCCTGCGTGCACCTGCATGGAGACTCGAGTCTGAGCCTCTGGGGAGACGGCTTCCCAGCTGGCCCTGTGGGTGGGTGACCTCTGGCTCCCTCCCTTCCTCCCTTCTTACTGACAGACCGCCCTCCCCTCCCCCAAACGTGGGCGGCATGTCATCTCACCCCCCGTCAGGGACGGGCAGGACACCTGTGCACAGAGGGGCCTAGCTCACGGCAGCCCCGAGGCGCGGTGTGCACAGGGAGACGAGTGCTTGGCTTGGCCCTGCGGCCGCCAGCCTCAAAGGCGCGGCTTCCCCAGTGCCCTCCAAAAGTGAGATTCTTCTTTAAAAGATTTGATCCCGCCCCAGAGGGTGTCCCGGTTAACGCTGCCAGACACCTCCCTGCTCCTTAGGGGCAGCCCAAGGAAGGACACGGAGCGCGGCGGTCAGCACACACCGCAGCAGGACGCTCCCCAGGCGGGGCTCCCAGCGGGACCCAGGCGCTCCACGGACACTGCCCATGGGGCCACCAGGGGCGGTGGGTGGGTCCACTCCTGGTCCCCAGCAGCTAAGGGAGTGCCACGTGGGGGCTCCCGTACTGCCGGGCGTGCTGACGGGGCACCCCCGCGCTAATGCCGTCATCTGGTTAACAATCACGTCGCACAGGTCTGCCCAGGGCCTGGCTACGATCTTGAACTTCAGAGGCTGCATTGAACACAGGCCTGGGAGGAGAGAAGCTACCAGACATGACCAGATCCCGTACCACACGAGTAGTTCTGGATGTGGCCAAGTCCGTACCTTCCCAGTTTCCCAACTAAGGCACCACTTGTGCTAAACTACTCGCCTTCCTCCTCCGTCCTCATGAAGCCAGTGACCAGTGTCCACGCCGTGGGAAGACCCACCGCCGGCTTTCACCACCGAGGACCGAGTACTGTCCTGCTCATGTTGCTTCCCGAAACCAAGTCCTGTCCCGACGCCACTTCAGAGGGCTCCAGGCAAGAATCACAGAACCTTCGGGAACCACAGGTCACATCTTTCCGGAGTCTCAGATTACACGGAACTAAGGAAGGACAGTTAATACTCGCATCCAATTAGGGCAGCAGATGGCCCAGAGCGGGCAGCTCGGTGCGGTGCCAGCAGTGCCCTCCACCGCGGCGCCCCCCCATCCCACCCCCTCCACCGCGGCGGCCCCCACCTGCACACGGGGCCCTCCAGGGCGGTGGCCTCCACCTGCCACACGGTGCTCTCGTCGGCGGCCTCCATCCTGCATGCGGCCTCCTGCACGCAGCTGCCTCCGCCCTCCATACGCACCCCCACTGCCCTGTTGGGGGGCCTCCCCCAGCCTGTCATCCTCGCTCCTCTTCCCATTCATCTTGCCAAAACGCCTCCTGTCTGCCTCCTCGTCCCTGCCTCACAAGCGCAGGGTTTCACTGTTTACTGGGAATTTCCATGACACGCTGTCATTTCATGCTTAAAAAAATGAAAGCACCCACTGCCCGGAAGAGCGTGTGAGAAAATGAAGACCTGCCCCAAGGGCTAACCCTGAACGTTCGGTAGAATGGCGATGAATAATCCAGCCCGGCGCGGAAGCGGGAAAGCAGCGGAAGGAACGCACTCCTCGACGTCCGCGACCGTCTGGTTTTCGCGGTGGGACTTGGTCTGACTTCCTCGTTCTCCGAGTCTGCTTACTAAGCACGTTTCACACAAAAGCGAATGCACCCCCCCAGTCTGCAGGGGGCCGGCGGACACCGAGCCCTGTGGCTACTCGTGCTGCGCTCAGTTCCCACCTGCCGGAGTTCCCGGTGTAGAGAGGCTCCAAAGAGCACCCGATGAAACGGCCCCAGGTCATGACGCTGCACGTGACAATGATGCTGAATGGAACGGCCCCAGGTCATGACGCTGCACGTGACAATGATGCTGAATGGAACGCGACCCAACGCCACAGCAGCACCAGCCACACTGCGATAACCTTCCTGAGTCTAACAGGGCACGGAGGCAGCGGGAACACGCCGGCTTCCCCCGCGGAGGTAAGAACGCCGGTCAGCCCCCGTGGACACCCTGGTAACCCCGAAGGCAAGATCGCGTGCTGCTGTGCCCCAAGAACTAGAGGTTGTCCGGCCTCAGGCTCAGCCTGCAGCCCCAGATAAGAGGAAGGGCTGGAAATTGGCCACTGGTCCCTGAGTCCCTTTGCAGCCGCCCCCCTACCGTGACTCAGCAGTGCCATCCGGGTGCCCAGCTCTGAGCACACGCAGGATAAAGTCTGTGTCCCCGGGCAGCGGCCAGCAGCCAGGCTCCTGCACCTCCTCCAAACCGGCCGTGCTGACTGCGCTGCTCTTTTTCCAGGCTGACCTCCCGGGGGCCCCAACATCCGCCAGCTGTTCCCACCTCCTGCGCTTCATGATAAGAAAAAACATTCTGATCGAGATTGAACTGTGTGATTCTTCAAATCCTAACCTTAGCTGGAAAGGACCCTGGAGGGTTGCCTAGCCCTCAGCAAGGCATGTATGTCTGTAGGCAAGATCACTTTCTGGGTGTCCTCAGAACCTTCCAGATTCTGCACATTTCTGCCATTTCATCAGCTGGTTTGTACCCTCATCTCTTCCTCATTCATTCCTCCCCTCAAGCCACAGACAGGTCCAAGCGCACTCCTGCCCCAGGACCTTTGCACCTGCTCTTTCTTGGGGGAACACGCTTTCCTGCAACTTGTACTTGCTGCCTTATTAATCAATTTCAACACAAATGTCACCTCCACAGAAAGGCCTGCCCCGACTTTCTGCCCAGGCACAGTTAAAATGGCAAGCAGAGCTCCCCACCAGTCTTGCATCCAAAACAAAGCCAACTACACCGTATTTTACAAGCTTTCTTACCAAGCCACCACCTACCGAAGTCTGCCGGGTCAAAGAGGCGGGATGTTACAGCGGAGGGTCAGAGAGATTAAGGAATCTGCCCGGGGTTCACAATCCGCTTGGTGGCGCCACTGTCACCTGCCGTCACAGGCACGCGGAGCACACGCAACACGAGTGTGCCGACTGGCATATTCTCAAGGTTCTGCTCTCCCTTTATCCTACCAGCTCCAGACGAAGACCCTCCCTCCTTCAAATCCAGCCCGCCCCCGCCATGCGGCACATGCGTGCTCCTCTGAACCGCACATGGTCACATGTGGAACGAATCAACCACTTCCTCAACGAGCCTCTGCACTGTGTCTCCTGGAGAAACACGCAGAAAATCAGTTCTTTGGAAAGACCACTTATCCTTGTATTGCCAGCATATTTTCTACATCCCTCCACCAGACCACGGCCCTACGTGCACTGGCAGGAGCTGTATCCCCTCCACGGGGAGCCCCGCTCCGAGTCGCAGGTGCAGCCGAGCAGCCGGCGCCCTGCGCAGCGACACAGCAGAGGGGTTCCTTCCCACTCCCGGTGCCCCACAGGGCTCGCCCCGACCCCCAAGAGCCACGTTGCTCTGCAAGGGCGGCCACATCACCGCCTGCATCTCATGCAGGACTCCACAATCTAAAACGCTCTGACCCACGGCAGCCCAGCTCAGCTCTGTGCCCACGACTGTGACGTGACTTTACAGGCAAGAGAGCCGGCGCCTAGGCCCCACAGGCTAAATGAGGGGCACCCAGTGCCACCTCTCTTGCCCAGGCCTCGGGGCTGCCCCAGCCACGAGGAGCCTTCTGCCCCCGAGCTGGGCCATCCTGACTTTGAGGACAGTAACCAGGAAACTGTCGCGTGGCATCACAAAAGCGCCAGGTGGCTGATGGTCCTCACCTCCTCTGCTCCTTCCTCCCCGTGACACTTGTGACACCGTTTTCACCTGAGCATGGCTGTTCCTACTCATCCCCACGCAGGGCGAGCTGCACACGACAGGCCGATCTCGCTCTGCCAGCGCAGTGCTGACGACGTGCCACCCCAGGGACATGGGGGGCGAGAGGGGGGATTTTTCTCTGTCTGACAAAGGGGAGGCCTGCGTGCAGAAGCAGGAGACGTCGCCAAGGCAGGCTGTGTTGGCGATGGGCACCAGCAGGGCCCTGGGAGCCGTCTGGGGTGGAGGCTGCCTCTACGTGCCACACTCCACGCAGATGGCAGCCGGCTGGGACCAGGTATGGCCCCAAGAGGACCCTGATGGCTCCCAAGGAGCAAGGCCATTCTCAACCAGCCACACAGTCAGGACAGGCCCACCTCTCACCTTGCTGCGTTTCACCTCACACCGCCAACAGCCACATGACACACGTCCTTCTTCTGAGGTCACGTCCTGACATGTCCTGGCCTCTGCCCCCTTTACTAAGCTCACTCCCATCAGGCCTCCAGGTGTCCCTGGAGTGGCGTGTCCTATCCCCGTACCAGCAGGCCCGTCTGGAGCAGACAGAGGGCAGGCGGTGTCAGATGGCACCAGGATACCCATCAGGTGGACCGTGCAGCCCACATCCTGCTCTGCCTCTTATCGGGTCTGGAGAACCTGAGCAGCCTCGCGGGCACAACACAGAAGCCAGATAACACCTCCCTCCAAGGGAGGTGTGAGGACAGGTGGGCTGACAGCCCTGCGCAGGGCACGGCTGCTTGGCGTCTGCGGCTAGAATGTGTCCTGAGCACTCACCACAGCCAATGGGGTGGCAGGGGACACCGCATTCATGCAGGCCAATGGCAAACTCCCAGTGACCCTGGGAACTGCCGTCCTCATAGACGCGACTGAGCAGGGTCCCAGAGGCAGGGACGGAAGGGGAGAGGCGAGCAGGCAGCTTGGGTGGGGGGGTGGCCAGCATGGGTGGCTCCAGAGTCAGGGGCTGGGCCAGTCCTGTGAGGGTGCGGGTCTCGGGAGGGACTCACACTGCAGGGGAGGAGTGACATCACTCTGACCAGCAGCGTGGGGTCCTGGTTGCACCGAGACTGCAGACTGGTTGCCACTTCCCATCTTGGCACCCAGGAATACGGGGCAAGGTGGCCCTGCGTGGGCTCTGGCAGCTATGCTGAGCGAGGTCGGGACAGTTCCTCTTCAGGTCAGTGCCCAGCCCAGCACCGGGATTCTGGGTAGACAGTGTCCTGACCCACCCTGTACCCCTAGGCAGGTCCAATGTTCACATGTGGCCCCACAGACTCTGGACGAACTGGGCACAGGTCATTGGCCCCAGAGCAATTACCCTCTAAAGTCCCCAGGGTTAGGGCCAGGGTGTAGGGCGGCTGACCCATTGGATGTGGAGCCGGAGCCCTCCCCACAAGCCCCACCCTGCCCAGGCGGTGTGCATCCCCTCCCTACTTGCTGTCCCCACTAGGCTGTCGCAGGCACAACCTCCCAAAAGACAACGGAACGAGGTCCCTTGGTCCTGCCCTGCTCTGCCCCCTGGAAGTGGGGAGCCAGCTCTCCTCTCAGGGGCGCCGCCTGCCTTCCCAGGCGAGGAGGAGTCGGGGCTGCTGGGCTCGGGGGATGTGCAAGGTCTGGACTGCAGATGTGGCCACAGGGAAACTAGAGGTGGCCCAGACTGCAGTCACCAACTCTCGGCTTTTCAGCCTCCGAAGTCTTCCAAATTTCCCAGGCACCCAGGAGGTGGACCCTGCCTTTTGAAATAGGGCACAACTACTGATGGCTTAAAAATGAAAAAGATAAAAGAAAACCTCGGTTTCCCTGGATTTTAACCACTGCTTGTCCTCATCCCGCGGTGAAAGGGCCAGAGGTGTAGCGTCACCCACGGAGTGCAGGCGCTCGGGATGCCGACTGCTGCCCAAGCGCCCCATGGGGGCTCCGAAGAAACTTCGCGCCCAGGAGGCCCCCCCTCTGCCGCCTCTGGGAAACCAGACACTTGGTAACTTTGCCAGTGTGAGGGCTCCAGACCCTGCATCCATGCGCGGCGAGTGTCAGGGCCCAATTGCCAAACAGAGGCATGACTCGTACAAACATAGGACAAATGGGCACCCAAGGTGCTCCCAAACTGAGCGCTGAAGGAGCGGGTCAGGGGCACATGGACGGAGCACCGGGCCTGCCAGGAACTGCCGGCTCCGAGACACAGCAGGCTAATGCCCAACTGGGCAGGAAGCCCCCAACTGCTGGGTTCCTCTTTCCACTGGACAGGACTCTGTTCCTCCATCAGATGAGGTGGGTGAGTCAGAGCCCTTAACCAAGAGTGAGCACGCCGTGTCCAACACTGGAACGTCCCTTGGAAAACTAGCCCCAAGGGGAGACCGTGACACGAGGCTCGATGACATGGAGAGGACACGCCAGCCCTTTTTTTTCATAGTTCCAGGTTTCAAATAATGTTTCATAACGGCAGGATATAGAAGAAAACTAGCCCAGAGGCACCTGGGTGGCTCAGTGGGTTAAAGCCTCTGCCTTTGGCTCAGGTCATGATCTCAGGTTCCTGGGATCAAGCCCCGCACTGGGCTGCTCAGAGCGGAGCCTGCTTCCCTCTCACAGTCAGTCTGCCTCTCTGCCTACTTGTGATCTCGGTCTGTCAAATACATAAATAAACTTTAAAAAAAAAAAAAAAGAAAGAAAAGAAAACTAGCCCAGTGTGGAAAGTGGCGCAGGGCAGGGACATGGGGTAGGCCCTTGAAATACACGCGGGAAATCCCCAAGCCTGCTGTGCTCCCCAGAGGGAAGACCTCCCACTTGGTGAGCTTTGACCAAAACTCATGGATCCAAAAACACAACACTGCCTACAACACAGTCCTTCTTCCTGTCCACAAACTACAAAGGGTCAACTCCAAGACCCTGCCTGCAGCGGAAAGACAAGTGTCCCCGCCCCCGCGGTTCTTCCGCCAGAATCTGCTGCCCCAGGTCTGTCAGTGCCCCCTGGAGGCGGGGGCCAGGCTCACCCAGCCCCAGTCACTCCTGGCCCTCGGTTCTCCAGGGCCAGCCGCATTTTTAAGCCGAGACACCAGATCATATAACCGCCTACTTAAAGCTGTTCCTCCTTCCTGCGGTCCGTCCAGCCTACAAGCCTGGAGCCACAGGTCCCGCTGGCTGCCTGACCCACCGGAACCTCCCCCGGTTCGCCACCGGACAGCCGTGGTGGCCCCTTGCAGTCCTCGGATGCCCGGGGTCCTGCCCGTCTCGGGGCCGTGGCACACCGGCTGTGGTGCGCCCCTCATGTTCTGAGTGTCACATGCCACCCGACGCCTTCCCCCGCCACCTAGTGCCCACGTGATCTTCCGGTTTACTCTCCTAGGACTCATGACCTTCCATTAGCCTCATTTTGTGTTTCTGTTCACTGTCCCTTCCTCTGAGGCACAAGGCTCCACTCGGATCTGCGCTGTCTTGTTCACGGTTTCTCGCACCTACCAGGGCCACACAGAACATACTCAGGACAAGTTCCAACATGCAGGACCGACGCAGGGCAGACATCAGACTCTACTTCCGCAGGGAGCACGCGGGAGCATGGACGGGGCGAGGACAGTGCCACGGGCCAGCGCACAGAGGCTGTCGGGACACCAGTCCGCAAGCACTCCGCAGAGCTCAGCCGGCTGACCGGCCCGCCCGCCCGAACCTGCCCGCCCGAACCCGGCCGCTGAGCGGAGGGGCGGGCTGACACCTCACCAGGCCTTTGTCCATCTGGGAAAGGAAGCCTGCCCGCGCTGGGCAGGAAGGCTGACGAGGAAAGCAGCAGAGGGAGAATTTCGGTTCACGTGCTGGCAGATGGAGGCATTCATGCAAACACAAAAGAGACAGTCTATTTTATCAAGTAAAATGCAAACTATTTCAAAGGTCTAGCTTCGGGGTACTTGCCTCATTCAACTCATACCCTCCCCACCTCCTGCCTTTCCCACCTGTCTAGACCCCACCATACAAAGGACAGAAACACTCTAAACTGAATGCAAACCGCTTGGTTGACAAAATGTCAGGCCACCCCAACCAGACGGGGGGGAGGGCACCAGCTGGGAGGCCCTGCAGCCTCCAGGGGCACCCACAGGAGTCTGCAAGCCACGCTCCACTCTGCTCTCAGGCCTGCCCACTTTCGGTACCACAGGCTGAAAACCTATCTGTCAAAGACGTAACCTTCTGTGTAACAGCAAACTGAAATTTATTTCAAGTTTACTCTTCTAGTAACTCTATTCTTAACGTACAGGATTGAACCTCGTACCACTACTTGCCAAGTTCTAATAAAACGTCTTTGTAAGTCTGATTTGCAGGCAAGCATCAATCTGTCCTAGAAAACGATCACAGTATGGAGTCGTTCCCCCCTGGGGTTGGAGAGAGAGCAAGAGGAGGGCTGTCTGGAAGGCACTGGGGGGGGGTCTCCCTCCAGGTGAAGCCAGGGTGGTGGGGTTTGCACGTTCCAGCCACCGGAGGACACTCTTTCCCCCTGTGCAGGCCCTTTCCTGCTTCAACAAGGTCTTCTTGGACAGGCTCCAAGTTCAAGCTCAAGTTTAAGCTACACAGGCCTGGGTAGGGGCGCCTGGCTGGCTTAGTTGAGTGTCCGACTTGGGATCTCAGCTCGGGTCTCGATCTCAGGGTTCAAACCCTGTGCTGGGCTCCACGCTGGGCAAGGAGCTTACATTTAAAAAAAAAGAAATAAACATATGTAAGTCTGGGTAGAAATCGAGCCCACATAGTGAGCAGGCAGGTCCAGCCTGAGCCATCCAGAAGTTACTGGAGGTGGATGGAATCCGGGCACACTCTGCTCAGCGTCCTCTGGGAGCAGAGGGAGGGTCTCCGTGGCGCTCCCACCCCAGCACAGGGGTGAAATGAGCTCCACACACAGTCCTGGGCGACTGTTCCAGAGCCCGATGGGACACTGCCGTCCAGGCCGCGAGCCTCTCTCCTGGCAAACGGCTGAAGCCTCACAATGCTGGCCAGAGAGAGGAAAAGCCCCCATTACCCCCACCCTGATGACCCGGATCTCACACCTGACATCACTGAGCTTGGCAGTTCCGAGTGGTGCTCCTCTGGCCACAGGCATCACACAAGTCTGGGTCTCACAGGCGTGTCTCACTCGGGGCTAACCACAGCTACCTGGGCCAGGGGTGGGGGGCACAACAGGCTTTCCTGGGGCCATAACAGGTGGATGTCACCCCCTGCCTGCCTCCCACCTTCTGTCCACCCTCTCCAGGGTCCAGGCAGACTCCCGGAAGCCTCCTGCGGCTCCCCACCTTGCACACCTCGCAGGTGCACTGACCAGTCGCTCTTGCTGGTGTCGTCACCCCTCCCCCATCAGCCACCACCCCTACTCTCCACCCTCTCTGCTTGAATGTGGGCCCATGGGGGACACCAAGCAGTCCTAGCTCATCTCCAACAGGCCATCATGGGTGGGAAGACCAGACTGCGTGGTGAGGAGCTCAAGGGGGGCAAGCCAGAGTGGACTCTGGGCAGGAATGAGCACCTGCCTCATGGCCACCACGCAGAGGGAGCCATAGGTCTCGGAGCCTCAGAGCCTGTCACTCAGCTGTGTGACCCTAAGAGAACGACCTCCAGGCATCACCATCCAGGACATGGGTGACACCAACAACCCCTCACAGAGCAGGGAGAGGAGGTGTGCGCTGTGACTGCCCACCAAGTCTTCAGCTCCCCTTTGAGCCTTACCTAGGACTCCAGGGCTGATGCAGAAAATCTGCCTGCTTCCACAAGACGGGAGTACATGCGAGACCCACAAGAACAGAGGCTGAGGCCTCGGTGACCCTGACCCTGACGGGGACACTCTTCGGGATGACCAAGTTTCCCTAGAGCTAGTTCAGAGACCGCTCCCGGGCGGAAAGCGGTGGGTGGCAGCACCACAAGGAGCTCAGGGCTAAATGATTTCCAGGAACACAGCAGGGTTCTGTTTTGCAAAGGATTTAGAACTGACAGGCCTAAGCCAGATCCACAGAAACACTGGCGACACCCAACAGTAGACCTTTTGTTTGTTAAGCCTTCTTACAGGGAAAAACACTTATTTCAAAACCTTGAAAATGTCAGTGAAGTGTTAAACTTCAACCTCTCTTTTAGAAAAACAAAGGCCCCCCTCAGCTGTTCCTGGAACTGGGAGGAGCCCCACCCCCTGCAGACCACCCCTCCTGCGTCCTGTCCCTTAGTCCCTTTGGAGCAAATGGCAGAGGCCCCTGAGGCAGCAATGGTGGAGGGATGCAGGGGAGACAGAGCTCCCCTGACCCCAGGCAATCTCACCGGGGAGCCAAGCCTATCCCACTTTCCAGAAGCCTTGAGATGGGGCTGGAGGAGTGGTGGATGGAAAAACCTGGCTGGGTGCTCTCCATTTTAAGAGCGGTGGTGAGAGGCCCCTGTGGTGGCCCAGGGCAAGGTCTGTGTGCCCCAGGGACCGCACAGCCGAATTCACAAGTGACTGATGGGGCCAAGCGGTGACAGGGGGAGGAAATGGGGAACAATGGGCATCTGCTCCCCTGTGGGCGGCCAGGGGTGGGGAAAGGGTGCTTCTTCCCTGTGATTCCATGGGGAGTTGGCTGAAATTAGGCACAAAAAGGATCCTGTGGTAGATCAAGTGGGAAGCAAAGGCTTAGACTTAGCACGCTCCTTTCCTGAGGAATTCTTGTGTGTGGCAGACATCCACGAGGAAGAGGTCATGTGCTGTGATTCCTGGTGCTCTTGGCCATGAGCCTTACCATGCAGGTGTCTCCCGAGGCCCGGTGTCCCTGAGAACAGTGATGCTGCAGGGATCCTGCTGGGCCTGGATTGGGGCCCTCGTCTAACAAGTCCCCAGGTGACCTCTCTTTGGGGATCCCAAGTGGGCCACTCCCCAGTGCCGAGGGCTCTGCCCAGGTGTTCCTGCAGCTGTCCTCACCCTCCCTCAGACCACAGCTGCTTTTCACTTCCAGCCACATCTCCCTTCCACCACAGGCCTGACTTGGACAGCGTCCAATCCTGTTAAGATAACCGTATTCAGCTAACAGCTGAGTTAATTACCCCATTAGGTATGGATTTTTGCCACCCTCATTTCTAGAAGGAACCTTCCGTCCAAGCCCCATGGCCCCTTACACGCTGGTTCAACACAGAACAGTCTGCGATATTCGAATCCGGCTCTAGCGTTTGTTTCAAACACCCAGTGAGCGAATCAAAATACGCACAAAATAGGTGACAAATGTTTTGCCACAGACAGATACCCGCATTTGCATTTGAATTTACATGTCGCTTCTGCCACTAAAAACCAAATGACAACTGAAAAGTTCTGTTATTAAAATGCTTGTTTGTTCTCAGAGAAAAGGCTTTAAGAGAACCTTTAAGGGGCAGTCTGTCCACCTCCTTAGCCTCTGACCTCGGGTCCAAACGCTGGCGGCTAAAGCCTTCAGAATCAAGAATCCCAACACGCAGGGACGCCCGGAGCCAGGCGGTTGGGCGCCTGCCTTTGGTTTGGGTCCTGATCTCAGGGTCCTGGGATCGAGCCGCGCATGCTCAGGCTCTCTGCTCATCGGGGAGCCTGCTTCTCCTTATCTGTCTGTCCGCCTCTCTGCCTGCTTGTGTTCTCTGTCAAATGAGTGAATAAAATCTGTACCAAAAAAAAAAAAAAAAAAGGCTCCCAACACTCCAAAGTAAGAGGAGAACACATTTTAAAGATAATCATTTGCTGGGGCGCCTGGGTGGCTCAGTGGGTTAAGCCTCTGCCTTCGATTTGGGTCATGATCTCAGGTCCTGGGATGGAGCCCCACTTCGGGCTCTCTGCTCAGCAGGGAGCCTTCCTCCCTCCCTCTCTCTCTGCCTGCCTACGTGTGATCTGTCTCTGTCAAATAAACAAATAAAATCTTAAAATAAAACAAACAGATAATCATTTACGATTTTGCACAAAAATCTTATTTAGGCTTTTAAGAAGTGTATGAGTCTGTCCCGTGATGGAGAAAAAAATCACAGCAGAGGAAGACGTCAGACCCAGAAACAAAAGCGCAGAGGAAAGTGCAGCAATTTGCTCGGCTCCTGCCCACGGAAACGCGTAATTAGAGGTTAGCGAGCGCCAGCTGGACCGCGGCCGGCCCTCCCGGTGCGGAGGGCAGCTCCGACTCCCGGGCCAGGGAACTCCACCTCAAAGCTCTGCCAGCTGGCGGGCGGGTGCAGCGGACGCCCCCCACCGCGCCCCAGCTGAGCCGTGCGGGGCCGGCGAGGAGCCCCGGGCCCGGCCCCCGGCGGGGGGCGAGACCGTGCGGTCCGGGGCCGGTGTGGGCGGCCCCCGCAGGCGTCCGGCGCATCCGGAGGGCTCCGAGCACCAGCCGTACGCGCCGCCGGCGGGAGAGGGTTCAAGGGCGCGCCTCACCTCGCACGTCCCCGGCCAGGGCCCGCCAGGTGGGCGCGTAGCCGATGCAGTGGCCGCACCACGAGGAGTAGAACTGCACGAGCCACGCGGCCGAGCTGTTGGCCGTGGCCCCGCGCACGCTGCCGCTGTCCAGCACCCACACGGCGTCCTCGCCCGCGCGGTACAGCCGCGCCGCGCCGCCCGTCCCGGGGCCCGCCGCCGCCGCCGCCAGCAGCACGAGCAGCGGGGGCAACCGCCGGGTTCGGGCCGCCGCCGGGGCTCCCAAGCTGCGGGCCGTCCCCGCCGCCGCCTCGGCCGCCTCGGCCGCCGCCATGTTGGGAGTGCCGCGGCGCGCCTGACCTTTCACCCTGGCAACCGGCGTCACGTGCGCCGCGCGCGCCCGGCCCCGCCCCCGAGCGTGCGCCCCGCCCCGCACCCTGCAGGGTCGCCGGGTTTAGCGACTGAAAAGGTTCCGTGTCCGAGGTGCGGGCCTCACCGCACCGTCTTCTGGCCGGAAACTCAGTCCCGAAGGGCCCCGCCTGGACTTGGGCGTCCGCTGTCCTGAGCTCGGTTTCCGGGGCATCTCAGTCTGGGCCGCGCGGGGGGCCGCGTCCCCGCCGCCGGTCCGCGCGCGCGGCGGGAGGGGAGCCGCGGGCTCCCGGGGGCAGGGCCGCTGACCGCCGACCGCTCCCCCCAGCCGGCCTGGGGACCTCCTTGTGTAGGGCCAAGGCGCCCGGTCCTCGCTTCCCGGGACCCGCGGCTCAGCGCTCTGTGTCCCCACGGCCAGAGAAACGCGGGCCCGCGTGTCTGCCCCGATGTGCCCCGATGTGTCGTGCTTCCGCGGTGACCAGAGGGCTCCGCCTTGGTCCGGGGGAGCCGTGTGCTTGGAGGCAGCCGGGGGCCTTGCTGGTCAAGAGCCACACGTTGACCCAAGGAGGGGGTTCCCTGAATGAGGGGATCCCCACCGCAGACCTGGAGAGCCTGGAGTAGTCGCTCAAGCAGCGGCGGGCATGGACCCTCCAGTGGAATGACAGGTTGGCCTGCGCTGGCCCACTCCTTTGAATTGGCCGGTCAGCCTGCAGGTGGCTGGTGGGGACGGCGCACACACGGCCAGCAGTGTGGAGTGCGGATGGGTGTGGGCTGCGCACCACCACACACTTAACGGGCTTAAGGCTGCCCTTCTGCTCCCAAATACAGGTGCTGGTGGGTGCCCAACCGATGAGTTCAGTGGGCCCAAGGCCAAGGTAGCCCACAGGGCTGAAGCTGTGAGAAGAAAGGAGCGGGGGTGCCGGAGGGGCTTAGTCAGTCGGGCATCTGACTCTTGGTTTGGCTCAGGTCGTGATCTCAGGGTGGTGGGCTCCGCAGTTCGGGAGTCTGCTTGAGATACTCTCTCCCTCCGCCCTTCCCCCAGCTGGTGCCCATGCGCTCCAAATAAATAAATAAGTCTGTATAGGAAATGCAGGAGCAGCATAACCAGGGCCTCTGATAGGTTCCCACTCTAGGGAGGCGCTGCGTGTAATCCCGCAGCAAAGAGAAGCAAGACGGCACCTAAAGCTGTGAATGACCGAGAAAGACTAATAGTCATTACTTTTCTGGCATCGAGGAAAGGGCTGCGTTTTTCCTGAAAAGAAGCTTCAGATCTGTTAGAAGTTCATCTCCTATGGAGGGGGAATATTCCTGACCCTTAACAGGACGTGGGCAGCAGAGCGGGCCATGCAAGTTGGGTCTCCTGGGGGAGCTCCCCGAGGTGCCTCACCTAGTGTGGAAGATGGTGGTAGCTGTCCTCAGGAGGTTGTCCTCGGGTCCGCGAGGAGATCTTTGTAACTTTTCCTAATGTCAGAGGTAGCCTGAGCAAGGGGAGCCTGGGGGGCTCAGTGGTTAAGTGTCTGCCTTCAGCTCAGGTCACCGTCCTGGGGTCCTGAGATCGAGCCCCGTGTCAGGCTCCCCGCTCAGCAGAGAGCCTGCTTCCACCTCTCTGTGCTCTCTCTCTCTCTCGATCTCTCTCAAGTAAATAAAAAATATATATATGTAGATGGGTGACAAATGTGTCCTTAAGAGTAACCACGGGCCCGTGGTTCAGCCTTCCACACTGTATTTTCAACGTTCTGTGTCTGCTTTAGGTCCCTTCATGGGTTCTTTGCCCAGTGGCTGCTTGTCCAGTTTTCGGCATATAGAGCCTGACCTGCAGATGCTTGGTACGACCTTGCTCACTCCAGCTCCCTGATGACCTATCGACTCCTCAACTCCTATCACTATGCCTTTTTGCTTACTTCAACAGGAGACCTGGTTTTTAATTGTTATTTGTAACTGTTATGCATATCCACATTTTCTCTGGACTGTGGGACTGAAATAGAGAAGAGAGGAAGTGGGTCACAGAGCAGACGTGAGTCAGTGGCAGTCACTGGCCTGGTCAGAGCCTTATGCTTCAGGCCTCTTGGCTCTTCTGCAGCCCAGGCAGAGGGAGAGCATGTGCAAAGGCCCTGAGGTAGAAGGACCAAGCATGTTGGGAGAACAGCTGGAGCAGAGTGAGCCAGGGAAGGGAGGGAACCAGAGAACCAGCGGAGAGGAGCTCTGGGTGGGCCCTTACTAGCTGGACTATAGATGAGGGCCCCAGCTCTGAAAGTCGTGTGGCCATCAGAGGATTTTGAGTAGGGATGTGGGTCTGCTCTTCTGGCTGCCATATAGGAGGGGCAAGGGGAAGCAGGAAGCCCGTGGCGGGCCATCACAGCTCCCCAAGGGATGGTGGGACTCATGGTGGCACATGGCAGTGCCAGTGATGGGGTCGGACTTTGGGAACATCTTGAAGGTAAGACACATGGTGAATCAAACCCAGATGTAGACAGACAGGTCATGTCCTCCTACAGGGTTTTGGCCAGAGCAGCTGGAAGGAGGAAGTAACTGCGGACTGAGCTGCGGACTGGTGAAGAACATGGGGGGCGGAGTCGGGGTGAGGTGGAAGCCCGAGCTTGTTTCCGCATCTGAGGGAGGTGCCAGGCCACCGGTGGGCTCTGGGGGTGTGGGGCTCTGAGGGTAGGTAGGGCTGGTGCAGGTCACCACAGGAGGCCAGGAGGACAGAGGGGACGGTTTATGGAAAGGCCGAAGGAGAGAAGGAGCGATCCATGAGGACCTGATCGATGGCTCTTCCCAGGAGACCTTCTGGGAAGGGGAGTGGAGATCTGGGAGTGGGTAGGAGGGCTGCAGGCAGGAGGGAGAGCCCCGCCCAGTAGGGAACAGGTTGGGGAGAGCCAGGGTGTGCTTAGTGGAACCCAGGGAGGGAAAGGGAAGGCGAAAGCCAGCCACTGAGGCACCCAGTCCCTACACCCCTGAATCTCCCCAGCTCAGCCCCTCTCCACAGAGGGGGCTGCACCGACGTCCTAAGGGAGCCCCTGTCTGCCTCTTGTGCTTCCATGGGTCCCTCCTCCTCTGCTGGGGCCCATGGGAGCCCCTGCTACCCTCGGGGTGGAGCTCAGCCTCCTTTGGGCCTCCCATGCCCCCTGCCTCTGCCCTGTTCACCTGTGACCTGTTAGACCTTCACCTGGGAGGCACAGCCACGAAGCCACAAGACGACAGTGCCGCAAACAGACCAGGAGGCTGGTCATCGGGCTGGCAAAGACAGGCTGGCCGGGCTCCTGCAGGCCGCCATGCACGCCTGCACCCCACTCCCAGGAGGAATTTGACCTAGGATGCTGTTTTGGCCCGCTCAGACCAGGCATTTCCTGAACGACAGACATTGGTTTCCCACAGTTCAGGAGGCTGGACGTTCCAGATAGGGGTCCACGGGTCAGCTTCCCGTGAGGCCCACTCCTGGGTTTGTGAACTGCTGGCCGCCTTCCTGCCGCGTCCTCCTGGGGCCTTTCTTCTAGGTGCCCCTGTGAACCGAGGGAGAGAGAGCTCTCTGGGGCCTCTTCTCACAGGGCCCCGGCTGCATGACCCCATCAAACCCCCACCACCTCCCGAAACTGCTTCCCAGCACCAGCACACTGGGGGGTTAATGTTCAACATAGGAATTCTGGGGAGACACCGAGAGCCGCCTGGAGGGACGGTGCCCCTCTCTTCCGCAGGTGCAAATCCCACTGTCACTGCTCTACCCCGGGGCCTGCGTGTCCCTGTCCAGGTGGCAAGGGAGCCAGAGCAGGGTGCTCTGGGGCAGCACTCTGGGGCAGTGGGGTACGTGCTGGCCCCACCGAACAGCCTTGGGGTTCTCCTGTTCCCTCCTTGGCCGGCAGGCGGCCAGCACCTGCTCCGCCAGCCCCAGTCCCAGAGAGCACTGGCCAAACCCCCCTTCCTGCTGTGGGGATTCCTTTCCCTCAGATCTCATCAGGCAGGGGGCAGGGGGTCACCCGCCACACGGGGACAAGGCAGGCTCGTGCTGCTGACCCTGTGAGCCCCGCTGGCGGCCAGTCCGCATGGGCGGGTGACACTTCACCCCATACAGGCTGGGTGACATCGAGCCAGCTGTGGCACCCGCTTCGCCCAGCACGGAGACGCTGCACCTGGAAACGCACATGTTGAGTGTGGAGTGCAGCCAAGCTCAGAAGCATCGAAACGAGGTATGGGGGGTGCACCTTAGAATCCGAGAAACCGGCAGCATTGCTGCTCCTGTTGGCCTTCCAGGCCCTGCTCCAAGCCCCATGCCCCCACCCTGGCACCGCCCTGCCCCGAGAGAGGCGCTGCCCTCCACAGGAGCGCGGGCCCCGGCGACTGTGCTGCTAAGGAAGGAACATGAGCAGCCCAGGGTGATTGTCTGACCCTCCGACAGGATGACGCGCTGCGACCACAGGCATCCAACGGTGGGGACACCCGCACTGTGGAGCAGATACGGTGAGGGATGGTGTTTCTGTTTACAGAGGGGGAAACTGAGGCTCAGGGGCCCAGGTACTGTAGTTCAGGGCACATGGCACAAATTCGACGGTGCGGTCTCCAACCTGGGCACCCTGAGGTTCAGGAGGGGCTGGCAAAGGCGCAGCTCCTTCCCTGCTCCCAGGGCTGAGCCACGCTAGCCTGTGCGGCTGGATAGGCACGAGCCCCGGAGGGCAGAGCCGCTGAGCCTTTCCTGTGCCCCACAGACAGGGCAGGCTCTGCATGGGGCCAAGGGAGGGATCCAACTGCAGCCCGGGCTCCGGAGCAGGCCCTGCCGTCCAGCTGGTGTTTGGTGTCCCCACGGAGCTGCTCGGGAACACCGTCCATTCCTCAGAAACCTTCTAGAAGGACGACTATTCCAGACCAATGCCACATGCCAGGAACGGAGCCTGGCTGGGGCAGGGGGTGGGGCGGGTTCAGTCCCGTGTGTCCTCACAAGGATACCTTGAGGAGGGAGGGCCTGGAAGGTGGACCTGTGGGGACAGGATCCCTGCCATACCCCCAGGAAGAGGTGGAGAGCAGCATTTAGGATGGGCTCTGAGCGTCACAGCAGCCCCGCTGGGTCATCTTATGGCTTGGGTGGATGTGGCCACCGGAGGGAGGGCCACGGGTGCAAGGGAGCTGCACGTGTGCCCATGATCCTGTCCTTGTGTGCCAAACCTGTCGGCACATTTTGCAAAGTCTACCACCTGCTCCCAGCTGCGCTCACGGGGACATGGGACGGCCTGTGCTAGGGGACAAATGGTGGAGAGCAGCTTGGCATCAATGCCTGGCAGAGGGTAGGCCATGGGGACTTGCAGACCTTCTTCTGGGGCCCGGATGCTGCCTGGGGACTGGGCACAGGGCACAGACAGGTCTGATCTCAGCTGGATTTGCTCGGGCGCTCAGCTGACAGTTGGAGAACATGGTCCAGGCAGACTCTGGGGGGCTACGTGCCCTGGGCACAGGATGGCACTATCCAGATGGGCAATGCTGTGTTCCCCTGGGGGTGCATAGCTGCCGCTGCCCCATACCTGCCCTCCTGACCTTCGGTGGTGGGTTTTTTTTTTTTTAAGATATTTATTTATTTGACAGACAGAGATCAAAAGTAGGCAGAGATTGAGGGGGAAGCAGGCTCCCCGCTGAGCAGGGAGCCCGATGCGGGACTCGATCCCAGGACCCTGGAATCATGACCTGAGCCGAAGGCAGAGGCTTAACCCACTGAGCCACCCAGGCGCCCCTCCCGGCTGTGTTTTATAGGAACGGCTGTGTCGGCCACTCAGGGTAAGGGATCAAAAGGCCCTATAAAGCTGGTCTGGTGATTTGGGGTTTGAAGCGCTGAAGGTGCCTCCGGGGGCATTTTACAAAAGCAGAAGGGGACGGCAAAGCAGGACAGCTGAAAGAGACAGGTCACTGGAAAATTAAATGTGGGCTTTAACTGAGAAATAATCGTTTTCTATGAAAGAAAATGACTTCTCTGGAGGCCGGTATCAGGATTTATCGGCCCAAGAGATTGTCAGGGATTGGAGCCAAGGCGTGAGGCCCTGGCGGCCACAGTCTCGGTGTGGAATTTTGCCGGCTCCATGGACCTGAACGCCAGAGTCGCGCTCTGCATTCGCCGGGTCGGGGGAGACTGAGGGCGTCAGACACCTTCCCCGGGGCTGAGCTGGACAAAGTTCCCGCAGAGCGCAGGGCCGTCGTGGGTGCGGGGCCACCGGCACTGGGGAAGGTCGCTCAGGAGGGTCTGGCTGGGAGCGCAGCCGCCCCACCCACGGCCACCAGAAAGGGGGCAAATCTGCAGGGTTTTGACGCAAGAGATTTATTACCATGGTAGCCAAACGTGTGTGTGTGAGATACATAATTCCTCTCAGATAGCCTCGTAAATCCAAAAGGGTCAGCAATAAATAGAGAAAAATAAAAAATTACAGACTAATTTGTTCAGAAAACTAGAAGGAAATCAATAAAAAAGCTGTAGCTCAGAAGCCGTTTGGAAATGTGTCTACAGAGCGCGAACACCCCCACCCCGGTCCAAGCCTCTCCCGGGCGAAAGCAGGAGCGCGTGAGGTGTCTTAGCTGTGCCTACCCGAGCCCCGAGCCAGGACGAGCCAGCCTGTGACAAAGGTGGGTCTGGCCAGCAGCCGGCCCAGACACGTGGCTGCCCCTGAGCTGGGGCCTGGTGGAGGGCTGCCTGGAGGAAGCAGCTTGCCGGAGCCAGAAGGTGGAGGGCACGGGCCAACCTCAGGGCTAAACTACCTGTGTCCTACCTAAACTACAAGTCACGAAGGTCTGGGTCTTCCCAGGGGTCCATAAATGCTGTCGAGGGGATGAGTTCCTCTCCGAAAGCTGAGAAGTGTGAGGCCCTGGATGGAAGGAGCCAAGGCCTGAGGGGTCAGCACCCCGCCCTTACCCGGAAGACTGCTGGTGTCCCCGAGGGCTCATTCCATGGTAGATGGCCACCAGGGAACGGGCTCTTGTGTCTTCCAGAAGGTGTCCTGAGGGCTCACGTAGGCCTGGGCCCACCTACCCCCAGAGGACAGGCCAAACTTTGGCCCGTGACCTTTGGCCCTTGAGTGGGCTACTTCTCTAATCCACACAGCTGGGCTGGCCTACATGCAGGTCTGGGCCTCCCAGGGCCACAGAGCTGAGGGAATGAGCCTGCACAGATGTGCCCCCTGCCCACCTCCACCCGGGCTTCCCACATCCCCAGAACAGTGCTCTCTCCCGTGGCCTTTGCGGAAGGCTCTCCGTGCTGGCGGGCGGTCAGCTTGGGCTGGCGCCTGGTTCCGCCTCAGAGCTGCTCCCCTTCCCGGCTCCTCCAGAATGTTCTCTCTCAAATGGGTGTGACTTCCGCATCTGTCCTGGGCCAGCCAGCCTTCGGACACGCCCCACACAACCTTTCAGCTTCCCGCCTCTTGAACTGCGCAGCAGTGACCCTTTTGGGGCCTGATGGAAGCCGTGGACCCAAAGCCCGGAAGAACAGAGCCCACTGCACGGGATGTCACGCCAGTGCCCAGTCCCCCGCCCAGCGTCAGAGGACCACCTGCACGGCCGACGGCAGGTGGCTATTCTGAACGGCAGCTCTGCCCTCAGTGGTCCAGGCTTCCGGAGCCTCCCACACACACGGGCATGCATAGGCACAGTGACACAGCAATGTCACAGGTGTGTGTCACCGCAGGCCCTGTCCTGTCTCCTCAGGAGTCTCATCAGTCTTGGGGACATGCCGGGTCAGCCGTGGGGACACAGCTGCTTCTCCATCAGCGGGCGGCCGGCTGGGCCAGCTCCGAGAGCACAGCAAGCGTGTCGCACAGGATCCTTCTGGTGAGCTGGCTGGACACCAAGTCCACCACCTCGGCTCTCTCCCCACCAGGTACATCTGCGTGGGAGCCCGCGCCCAAAGCAGGATCCGGGTCACTGTGCCCGGTGCCAGACGGCCCCGTACCTCCGGCTGACAACAACATGGGCAGACCCTCCCTGGCCATGAAGGCCACTCTGGATGGGGTTGGGGGCTGCGCTGGCAGCCTTGGGAGCTCCCCCACAGCACCACCATCCCCCCACAACAAGGAGGATCCTAGGCAGCAAGCTGGCTCAGACCACTGGCTGCCCACAGCCTCAGCTCCCCCATCAGAACACGATTCACCCAATTTTTCCCCAAGGCTTCCACCCTGTCTGCCCGCCCCCAGGCAGAGCCCTGACTCTTGGGGCCCCGGGAACAGTGGCTCAGGCAGGACCTCCTCAGACAAGGAGGGCAACTCCCCAGTTCTAATGGAGGCATCCTCCCCGGGGGGGCCCGGTGAGCCCCCAGGAGACATGGCGTCTTCAGGTGGGGGAGGGAAGTCTCCTGAGTGCAGCTCTGCTGGGAGGGTGGGAGGCCAAGGAGGGAGGCTGGTGTCCCTGTGGGTGGAGGACGGAAGGTCAGCACTGCCATAGGACAGCACATCGTCCACGGGGGACAGGATCTCGGGCAAGACCCCGCTGGCCAGGGTAGGGCAGGCTTCCTCTGGGGCAGGGGAGTGTCCCCTCCCCCTATGCCCAGGTGCCCAGCCCTCGGGTGTCTGGGCTACCAGACCACCAGGGTCCCCAGGAGGAGCCTGCGGACTCACGGGGACCTCAGGCTCAGACCAGGCCTGTTGAGGTTTCCTGTGGTTGGACGGACTCAGGTCAGTGTCCCCAGGCCCCTCTGGGCAGCCAGCCGAGGCTTGTAGAGCCCCAGTGTCTCCCGCTTCACCAAACTCCACCCCTCCGGATGCCAGGGACCCGGAGGGAGAGGAAAGGGGCAGGTCTAAGTCACGGGAGGGAGAGGCTGTGGATGGGAGTGGTGGGAAGGCAGCCTCCGGTGACACCTGTTTGCCTCTTTCTGTATTTAATCCACTGATCAGGCTCCCGCTGGTTCTGGAAGCTTCCTGCCCCTCCCCAAGGCCCAGGGAAGGAGGTATAGAGCAGGGCGCCCTGCCACCTTCCAGGTGAGCTGAGCCTCCTGCAGGGGAGTGGCGCCCTGAGCCTGGGTCAGCACCAGGGCCTGGCCCCAGCAGGTTCTCCTCATCCCAGACCTTGCTGGGTGCCTCTGACAGCTCTGACCCTGACCTCCCAGAAGGGGCATCCGGGAGAGGCAGCAGCCGGCCCGCCTGCACGAGGCCTCCCCTGGGCTCTGGACCCCCTGCGTCCATGGGGGAGCCGCCCTGGGGACCGGTCCTGTTGCCCTCCAGCCTCTCCCAGGCCACCCGCTCCCCGCCCCAGTGGACGCCCCAGGAGTCTTGAGGTGAGAGCTCCCTAGACCAGCCAGGGTCTGCATCAGTGGGGTCCCCAGCTTCCCAGTCCGAGAGGGAGACGGAGCTCTCGGAAAGCTGCACCAGCATGGCAGACGCCTTCTGAAAGTCCTGGAGAGAACAGCAAGACAGCCCGCTCAGGGGGGAGGCGGCACGGGACCCGGCACAGGTCCGGGGAGCTGACTCGGACTCGGACTCGGGACCCAGCCCCAGGGGGCTGCCCGCACGCGGGCTGGAGGACGCAGGAGCTGCAGAGAGAGGGGCGTTTGGGGGTGAGGCCCACAGTCCTTATGCTTATGCGGGCCGCAGCCCACAAGCCACGGGCCCCAAGCCAGTGGCCCAAAACCAGAAACGCCCTGACAGGCAGAAAAAATGTCCACAGCGCCCGTGTGGCTGAGCCCCCCACTCTCCACCCACCCGCACGGGAGGGAGTCACGTCTGGGCGGGTCTGGCCTGGGAGCTGCTGTGTGTAAGGCCCCCGGGGAGGCTGCACCCGCGCTGGCGGGCTTCCTTGAGGCCCAGACGCTCTGGACAGGGTTCTCCCTCGCCTGCCCTACAAGGGCCCGTGTCCGGAGGGTGGGGGCAGGCAGGGCTCCCTTGTGGGGCTCTGGGAGAAACCTGGCTCTGACTGAGAAGCTGGTCTTAGACGACCCTGAAGTGGGGATTCCTTGTCCCTTGTGCAAGGTGGGGCCTTTGTGGGGGGATCACCTGGAGCAGCAGTCCATGGGGCGGCTTCCGGCCGAGAGAAGGGGTCGTGGGGGTCCTCCTGCCAACAGGTCTCCATCCTGCAGGCACAGTTTTGGGGGTGTCCCGGGGGCTCCCCGGAGAAGGTCCCATTCCCCCAGCCTCCTCCTCACGGCTCAGGGCCTCTGCGGGACAGCTCGAGCTTGATAGACGGCCTGCCAGGCATCTGCCCCAATAGGAAGGGACCGCCAGGGCACAGGACTCCCCGGGTGGGGGTAAGGGGCCCTGTGTTTACAGGTTCTGGCCTGTCCCTGCAGCGTCAGGTCTCTGGGGATGTTGCCATCTGAGAAGCTCAGAGACACGTGTTCCCCAGAAGGGCCCCTCCTACCGCCCCTACCACTGGACCTGGGGCTGATTCGCCAGCGGACGTCTTTGTTTCCACAGAGGGGGTCAGGCTCCAGACAGCATGGGGAGGGCTGGGGGCGCCCAGGGGGCCCAGGCCAGGACGAGGGGTGCCCGGAGGGAATGAGGTTCTCTGGAGGAGAGGACAGTCATCTCCATGCCCCGGGTCCCGACTCCTGCCTGAGAGTCCTGCCGGCCCAAGGCAGCCCTGCAAACCGCACACCTCTGTCCCCCTGACGCCCGGCTTTCCATCTGGTAGGGCTCCTCCTTGGGGCTGTCGGCAAAATCCAGCTCTGGTTCCGACCCTGCCGGGCTTATGATGCCTTCAGCCACCTGCTGGGAGCATGTTGGAGAGAGACCGCCCCCACCGCATGGCATCGGTGCTGGCCCCTCAGCGGTGGATTCCCCCCCAGCACGCTCCTGTGACTATGGGAATGAACAAAGACCGCCCCCTTAAAGACGACCCTGGAGACCCCCACTTACCAGATACCCCCCGCGGGCTCCAAACACCCCCTCAATGGACAAATCCACCTGGGAAGGGCCAAACAGGCCCCAAACATCCACGCCCTCATCTGGTGGACAGGGTGACCCGTCCCATCCAAAGCCACACAGTAGAGCCCGACCAAGCAAGGCCAGGCCCCCACTCTACCCCACAGAGGGTGCAGGGCCAAGCCTCGACTCACGCTGGCTTCTGGGGGGCTGCAGGGACTCCTTCTGCCCAGGGAGTGCTGGCCCTGGAGTTTCTGCCCACGGCGTTCTGTCAGAGGCTGCGTCCTCTCCATCGACGACAAAGGGCGGGGGTTGGGCGGGGGGTCTCCTGTGAGCAAAGGGACCGTGAGCACCGATGGGCGCGGAACGCAGGGTGTGGACGGCACGGTGTCCAGGAATTCTGAAGCCACATGGAACAATCAGCCTCAGAAAATGGGCCCACCCTTGACCTGGCCTCCCCTCCTATAGAGGGGGAGACTGAGGACAGGGAGAAGCACCCCTCGCCCTCCCCTCTGCCCGGAAATGGTGGTGGAGGTGTGTGTGCAGGGGACCCTCCTGCCAGCAGGCCCCTGCACCCAGAGGGAGGTGGAGGACGGCCCTGTGGCACAGCTCGGGCAAGGCTTGCCAGGATGCAGGTCTGTCTGGTGCTGCCCCAAGTGGCCAGGGCCCCCTGGACAGAGTGACCGTTAGTCCTCGGCCGCTGCTGCCTTATCTGGTTACCTTGGTCCACAGGGATCTGGCTCTCTACCAGTGGGCCCCCAGCGTCAGGCCAGCCACTGGCCACAGGCATGTCCTCTCCCCACACAGGTCTTGGAGGCGGTCGATGACTGTCTGCAGCTGAAGTGGCCTTGGGGTGTGTCCCGTCCTCCTGCCCAGTGGGAAGGCTACAAGGCAGTGAGTGGAGAGGGTCTGTGACTGCCTGTCAGGGCTGTGCCCTCCCCAGGTGACGAATCCTAACTGGGACACTCCACAAGCCAGGACGGCATGTGTCCAGGGCACAGTTGTGGACAGTGGCTGAGTGGTCAGCACACGGGTGAGGGAAGACAGGGCCTGGGCCCTGCCCACCAGGCCGTTACCCCCAGATGGGACCATGGCTGGGGGCTAACAGGGCATAGCCACGGTTCTGCGGCGTGATGGGAGGGAGGCATCTGTCCCCAGCACAGGGGAGACCGGCCACTGGGCTCCCCTGTGCTCTGGGAGGCCCAGATGCCACACATTCAGACCCGCTGCCGTGCTCGGGGCACATGGACGGACATCAAGAGCCCCCCTCCCCCATCGTCGCAGCCTCAAGGAGGCAGCTGGGGGCAAGGGCCTGGCGCGAAGGTCAGTGCTGGTGGGGAGCCCGGCTGGGCCGCAGCTGCCTCTCTCTCTCAGGCTCGGCCTGCCTCGTTTCTCCTCCCTCTCTCCCGAGGCGCACACGACGACCAGGTACAGCTTGCTGCCCTCCCCTGGCCAGCGTCTCCCCGCAGTGGGGTCACCCACATCGGGGGCGTGAACAGGGAGTGGGGTCCCAGGGCCATCCTAAAGCCTGTAATCTTGGGCCTTGAAGGAGGGGACCGCTCAGGGACTGGAGCTCTGACTTCTCTGGGACAAGGCCTGGGAGGCAGCTGTCCACTCTGGGGTGTCCCGGACGCAGGCCCCTGCCCGGCCCCAGGAGCAAGGACGCTGAGCACAGAGCAAGGGGGCTGCGCCTGAGCCCATCACCCACCCCTCAGCACTGCCTTGGGGACAGGACCAGCTAAATAACCTGGAATGGGAGCCCCCTTGCCCTTTAAAGGCTTATCATCCTGCCCACCCCCTTGCCACACCCAGGGTCTCAGGCCAGGAGCAGGGGGTGGGGCTGGCACTGAGCAGCGCAGGGAGTGGCCCCGGGGGACCCCAGCTCAAGGGTGCACCTGGGCCCTCACCCAGCCCCAGCCCCGCTGAGCTCCTCTTGCTGGAGCCAAGAAAATAAGTTCCTGTTCTCCGCGTGGCCTGACCTCCCGCAAAAAATCAAAGGTCTCTCTCAGTGAGGGAGGGAGGGTTATGAGAAATTTGAGATTTTTCCTTCCGGGTACACAGCTTCTCTGTTCCCTAACTTTCCGATGGTGACTAGTGCCTCGCTGGTGTCATGAGAAATCAAGGGAGGCCTCGCCCCCTCGGAGGAGGGCTGGTCCCTGCAGTACTCAGGCCCCACCCACCCAGCCTTCCCAACCCGGCTCCCTGGGACCCAGAGGGGACAGTGGGCCTGGCAGCGTCTTTCGAGATCCCCGGGCCTGGCCATCGAAGGCAACGTGAAGGGTAGATCGGTCCACGCTGAGATTTATTTGCAAAGCCCTCTCACGGGGAGGGCAAGCGGGGCTTGTGGCCGGGCAGCTGAGCGGGCCAGGACCCCCTTGCGTGGAGGCAGGCAAAGGGTCCTGGAGGCAGGCAGGCGGGGGTCCCTGTGAAGGCTGCTCCTGGTGGGGGCAGCGAGCCCTTCCCGGGGTAGAGGCTGCCTCCTGTGTCCTCTCCCCCAGCTTGCTGGGATTAGAGTCTGGCTGGTGGGCCGACAGCTCTGGGGCCATTTTATTAAGGCAGAAGGGAAGGGATGTAGGACAGTCGTGATGGGAAAAGCAGCTCGCTTTCTCCCACAGGACTCTGGGTCGGGGTCCTGGTCATCGGACTCCCCCCTCTACCCTCTCAGGACAGCGCCCCTCTCATCGGCCAGGAGAGGCCCTTTTGCCGCAAAACGAGGCCAGCAGCCACGTGGCCAGGCCTGTGAGAGAAGGCCCAGCCGTCACAGCTGGTAGGAAAGCCCTGAGCCAGCCTTGGAGGAGGCTCCTGGCTGCTGGGGGGGGGGGGGGGCACGCAGGGGCCACCTGCTGCCCCCCAGCAAGCCTGTCTAGTTGTTTTGTCTCCCTGCACCCCATGTAGCCAAGGGATAGTGGCAGCCCTGTCCCCTTTCACAGAGGAGGAGCCAGGCTCAGAGAAGGGAGGGCACCCCAGGGCCACACTCTAGCCAGCAGCCAGCTAGGAGTGAGCCAGCGCTGTGCTCCTCTGCTGTGTTCCTCCCACCGGACCCCAGGGCCGCGCTGGCCTCTGCCCACATCCCCATGGGCCAGCCAGCTGGAGCAGGGTCCCCTCGGGGTCCCCAGGGCCGCCCCCTCCCCACCAGCAGGGCTGAGACGTGCAGGGCCCAGCAGCCATGAGCACCGGGGCCACTCGGCACAGGAAAAGCTTTAATGGTGAGCGTGGAGACCAGGAGTGCCGCTGACAACTCACAGTTGGGCGCGTGGGCTCTCGGAGCTTCTCCGGGGGCTGGGGCTGGTGGGGTCGCCAGGCCTACGTGGTGTTGACGGGCACAGGGAGCCCTGTGCCGGCCCCTCCATCTGAGCGGTCTTGACTTTGGGGCCGGACCTCTGAGAAACAGCCCCGGAGAGCGGTGTGAAACACAACTTGTCACCTGCTCTCAGGCAATGCAGGGGGCAGGCTGCGTGCGCGGGGCCGCTGGCTGCCCGCGCTGCGGTGCTGAAGCTGGTGCTCTCCGCCGGCGGAGACAGGCGGCTCTAACCTCCCAGCTGCCCACGTCGGAGCCAACTGCCCCCAGGCAGGTGCACACGTAAAGCCCAGGGCTGGGATTCCTTGGAATCCTGGGATTCCGAGGCTGCGCCGGGTCACCGGTACCCACACTCAAGGCCACGCTCTGGCAACGGGCAGTCCCAGATCACCTGTCCTGCAGGCCGGCCTAGGCAGGGCACACACCACCCGCTGCTCACCCCGCAGAACCCAGTCCTTCCCATCCTCACCCTGCCAGTGAGGCCGTCAGCATCCCCATCTCAACGGAGGATACACTGAGGCTGGGGACGGCCGCCCCGCTTAGTGTCCACACGACCCCTCCATGCGACAGCTGGTGGGGACGGGGAGTTGGAGCAAGGACACCTTTGCTGCTTGGCATTCCCCAAGGGGCTGTCCCCCTAGGAGCCCAGGCCACCCTTCCTTCTTGCCTCAGCAGCCACCAGCCCCAGTCCCATCCCCAGCTCTAGTCTAACCCCCTCCTTCCCACAGGGCCTCTCACCCGAGCCTGGAGCACCTTCCCCTACTATGGTGGGGGGCGGGGAGTCTGGCTCCCCCTGGAGAGCCTGACCAGGGCGGTGGTATCCAGGAAACCTCCTTGGTCCCCGCAGGAGGCGACTGCCTCCTGCTGTCCCATTAGACCTCTCCAGGCCCTCCCCGCTCTGGGTCGAGTTGTATGACGGGGCTCCTGCACTGTCCCCCAGAGCAACCGGGTGGCAGGTGACAAGCGTCCAGCCTGGGGAGTGCGCCCACCTGAGGCAGCCCGGTCCGGGCCTCGAGCTCCTGCTGCAGCTGTGCCACGGCCGTCCGCAGGGACAGGATGTCCCTCTGGTGCTGCAGAAGCAGCTTCCTCTCCTCGTGCCGAGAACCGGTGAGCGTTCTGCAGGCACCGGATTCTCTCTGAACCAGCCAGAGGAGAAGTCAGCAAAACCCCAGCCGCGCAGAGAGAGACCCACAGGATTAGACTGATGAGCGGGGAAGAGGGAGTCTGGGGGGCATCCCGGCTCCCGAGGGGCCTTCCCTGAGCCCCTCCAGGTGCGTTCCTCATCCCTGCTCAGCATGTTGGCCACCCTTGGGTTTGGCAAACAGGAGGCTTGGCAGGAGGCAGGAGGAAAGGTAGGGTATTGTTCCCTGGGCCCCCCAACATGGGTCGGGACAGGCTGGCTGCACTTCTGCCCTCCCCCACATAGCCCTCCCTCTCTCCAGGTTCTGGGCGCTGCCCCACCCCCTGGACTTGTCCCTTCGTTGCACTGTCCGCAGGTGGAGGGACGCCGTTCGGCAGAGCCACCTTGCCCAGAGCATGTGCTTGGTCTCTGCACACCCTCCCCAGATGGTGGCATCTTTTATAGGTGAGAAGAGCTATGTTCCTTCTCAAGGTTCCCAAGAGCTGGGCCCCTTGCTCAAGCCTCAGTAGTCAGGGCTCAGACTGCCTGGTTCACCACTGCATTGCATGTCATAACTCGAGCCCCTTCTAAGCTGCCTTCACAGCTCACGGTCATGGTGTCTGTGCCCTGCATTTATCTGTCTAGGTCCCCTCCCGTTGGCCCCTCTGCCTGGAATTCTGGCCCTTACAGGCTATCTGGGGGGAGGGTTTCTGTCAACCTAGCATCACCCCTCACCGCCCCTCTGCGGGTCCCTGAGCAAGCCCCCTACACTGAGCCTCAGTTTCTCCATCTGCATAAGGGGGGCTAACACTGGTCCCACCACAGAGTGGCCCCGGGACACTGGGCTCGGAGCAGCTAGTGAGCCCCTCTGCGGTCGTGCACAATCCTCCTGGGTGGTGCCGGCCGTGCTAAGGCCCCTGTAGCCCCCGCAGCAGACACAGCTGTCATTCTCCCGTTGGCGAGGCTGCAGGAGGCCACAGGGGGCAGGATGGAGGCCACGCTGCCCCCCCCTGGGCCCTGGACGCTCCCCTCACACCACAGGGTCCAGAGCTCCCCGGGAGGGTGCTGATGGCAGGGAACTATCACGGGTGCTGCAGAGTGCTCGCGAGCCAGCCCGGAGGGTGGCAGGACCGAGTTGGTGCCGGCTGCCCACCCACCCCTGGGGCTGAGCTGGCCCTTACCTGCTCCTGCTCAGGCTGCTGAGGGCCTGCTTCTGCCTCTCTGCCAAGACTGCCAGCACCGCGGCGCTCCCCTTGCGACCCAGACACCTGAGGGAGGAGGCAGGACCCTCTGCCCACCTCGCGCTGCCACCTCGCGCTGCCCACCTCGCATCCAGCAAGCGGATGTGGAAAACTGCAGACACGGCCAGCCCCTGGCCAGCCAGGTGGACCCGGGATGGCCCCTGCCACAGGTTCTGACAGGCTGGGGAACCCAGGAGACCTGGGGGCCCAGCCCAAGCTGTCACTCTTCCCACCTATGCTTCATGACTACTTTCAGGCTTGACGGATGCAGGGAGGGCAATGCTTGCACCCTGGAGCTCCAGCCGCCCAGAGGGTCCTTTGGGGAGGGGCACGTCATGGACCCACAGCCTGGGAAGCCCTTCACTGGGGTGTACTTTTCAGAAGCCAGAGAGGGAACATGCGTCGGTATCGGTGCGTCCGTCCTCACGGACGGCGGCATTGGGGCGTCCGTCGTCACGGACATGGCCTGGCCAGCGGACAGCGGATTCAGAGCATCCGTCCTCAAGGACACGGTACCGGGGCGTCCGTCCTCATGGACACGGCCCACCCGCAGGCATCTACTCTGCAGGCGTCTCCCTGCCAGCTCGGGGGTGAGGGCGCACGGCGGGAGGCGGCTCGAGGCCCGGCCGCCGGCTGCAGGGGGTGTGCGGAGCCGGGCGCGCCCCTGCGGGCGGCGGCGTAGGAGGGGCGCAGGAAGGTTCTCCCGACGGGCCGCGTGTCCGAACGCCGTCAGCAGCCGCGAGCGCCGCTCGACTAGACGGCAGGACCGGCCGCGGCTCCCGGGGAAGGCGGCACCGCGCGCGGGTTCGGGCGTTTGTTCCCGGTGCCTCACGGGCTTCGCTAACCTCCCGCGAACACCCTCACGACTGGGACTGGCGCAGTCTTGCACCCCAGCCACCGGGTCCGCCCCGGCTCGTGAGCTCGGGGCGGGGCCCGGCGTCGGGGGGCGGGCCCGAGAGGGTGGGGAGGGACTGAGCATGCGCTCACCCTCGCTGCTGCTCCAACCAGGCCAGCTCAGCGCGCATCCTTTCCTCCAGCGCTTCTCGCGCAGGCGCAGCAGCGCGGTCTGGTGCTGCGCTCGCAGCTCCTCCTCCCGCAGGCTCAGCTCGAGCATCTGGAGCGTGAAGTGGCCGGGGCTTCCCGCGACGTTGGCTTTCCAGGGCCCCGCCAGGCTCCACTGTGGTGGGGCAGAGCGAGCAGGCCACTCCGGGACCAGCCTCGCTGGGTTGGAGCGTTGCCCCGCCCAGGGGAGGGCACCGCCTCCAAGAAGCCCTCCCGGACTGCCGCCTCACTCCTCCCAACTCCCACCAACCCCAACCCCCCCGCGCCCTATCGTGCCTCCTTTCCTGAAGCGGAGTGACCCCTTCCCGGCTGTGAGCGCCCAAGGGCAGGGCGGGATCCTCATCATCTTGGGCTCATCCTCAGACCTGATCCAGCTGAGCACTCTTTGTGCCCAAGAGGGTCAGGGAAAGACTGGGCCACCTGCCCTGAAATGTGCTGCCTGAAAGTGGGGACCAGCCCTGCCTGAAGCACTTTGTCGAAATGCCTGCTCTCACCTACCGCCGCAGGCACGAGGACGGGGCCTGGGTGGATGTCAGTTGGGAGGGTGGGTGATGCTGGTTGCCGGGGGCTTGCCTCCCCAGCCCAGAATCTGCAGAGGAGACACCCTGGGTGCAGGCTCTAGGTGAGGTGGGCCTCAGCGCCTGATGGCTCCAGGCAGTCAGCGGGAGGATCTGAGTCTACAAGCTGCTGCCAGGGGCCCCTGGGGGGCTTACTGAAGCGTCTGCTCTCGCTGGGATCGTGATCCCAGCATCCTGGGGTCCAGCCCCACATGGGGCTCCTTGCTCAGCAGGGAGCCTGTTTCTCCCTCCCCCTCTGCTCCTCTCCCCCCTGCCCCCCCCCCCGGCTTGCGCATGCTCTCTCCCCACTTTCTCCTTCCGAAAAAAAAAAAAAAGCTGCTGCCAGTGGCTCCCCTGAACCCCTCCCCAGCACACAGCTTCCTGTACCTGGTGGTGGGGCTGACCGGAGGGTCGGGCCTGGCCAGGGGCCGCTGGGAGGGAGCTTGGTCTGCTCTCACTTCCTGTCTGGGCTCTGAGGACAGAAAACACAGGGTGTTTGGGTCATGCAGGGGTTCCAGGGCCCTGTTCTCCAGGAGGGCCTCTCAAGTAGGATGTCTGGGGTAGTTTAGTACCCCCCCACACACAGCTTCACACCAGGAGAATTTAACCATCTCTTTGTCCCAATGTGAGGTAGTGTGTGAACCCACTGATGTACAAAAGACCGGCCCCAAGGTAGAGGAGCCTCAGGGAGGACTTAGTCCTGCAGCTTTCACTTCCACAGAGGGAGACCACTGAGGCCCCAAGGACAGAGTGACACCATGAGGTCCAGCACCAAGCAGGTGGGGTGACAGAGCCCAAATCTGAGCCTGAGCGGGCTCTTGGCCCCGAGCACTGCTCGCTGTCCCTCGGTGCTGGCTGGGATGCAGAAAGGACTCTATAGTTTTAAAATGTTCGTTTGAGGACTTGTGTTTCCCACCAAGAGAGCAAAAGGGATTGGAATTGTGATCTATCATCCCACTAAATATACTTTAAAATGCAATAAAACAAAAAGTGACATAAGTATATGCACGTACACATACATAAATGTTCACACACATATACGAAAGAACAATTTTCCAGACACCGGACATCAGGCAATAAAGCACGAGTGATCTCTGAGAGACAGAAAACGGGTGAGACCCCTGACTGTCACAGCTTACTGCCTTGAGAATGTTCTAGGCTGCAGTGTATGGAGGGGAAACTGAGGCAGAGCCTTGCAGACTTCACGAGGAGAGGAGATGAGCTGAAATCTGGAGAGACCCAGGCAGCTAAACTCATGAAAGAAGGACCAGAGAGGAGAGAGCCACACAGGGAGAACCTGGAGATTTGGAGTGTTTCCCATGAGCTTTCGGTGGGAACCATATGAGGAAGTTACCATGCTGGGGAGAGAAGCACGGGAAGGAGCAGAAGGCCTAGAATCGCACATGTCTTCACTAGCCAGACTGGAGAACCTCATGATCTAGGGGTCTTAGGGCAAAGTTCACGGAAGGTTCTGCCTTGGTCGCAGACTGAGCCCTGCCTCACAGCTCCTGGCAATTATCATGGCAACACCTGGAAAGATCGACAACGTCCAAGGGACTGCATTCCTGAACAAAGCTCACCACCTTGTGTGGCAGCACACAACTGTAGCTCCCAACAGGGTAAAATGCAAAGTGTCCAGCAGGCATGTGAAGAAGCAAGAAAGCACGGCCCATAACGAGAGTGATCCATCAGCTGAGACCGAACTAGATGGTGGAATGAGCCAGAGAAGGACTTTAGAAGCATTTATAACTGCATTCCTATGTTTAAAGAGTCAAGTAGAATCAGGGATGATATAAAAAGTGCCCAGATGGAACCTTTAGAGACGAAGCCCAAATGCATGAGAAGAAAAAAGACGCTGAGTGGGATTAGTGACAGATCGGACGCCGCAGAGGAAAGAGGGGATGAACTTGAAGGCACAGCAGTCGGAACTCTCCGGAAGGAAACACAGAAGAAAAAAAAGGAGGAAAAGCAAGCACATAGAAAGAACCAAAGGTGGCGAAACACCTAGGTGAGTGGAGGCGAGGTGAGGACACGGGAGTGAGTGTGGCCGGACATTCCGAAACAAAATGAGTACAGCACACCAGCAGGTACAAGTTCAAACACGCCCTGAGCACAAGAGACAGAGAAGTTTCACCCTAACCCGTCATAGCCCGTAACGAAGAGGAAAGCGGGAGAGGCAGCCGGAGATGAAAGGTGCCTCCTGCGTGGGAGAAGAGCCTGATCCCAGAAAGCCTGACCCAAGCTTTCTCGTTGCCAACAAGGCAATGGAGGACGGGCAGCGTGTCAGCCGGGAGGAAAAACATCCACCTGGACGTCTACGTTCGGCAAAGATGAAAGGAGTTTGTCCTTAGGCTTACGAAAGCAAAGGGACTGTGTCACCGGCACAGTCCTAAGCGAATGGACGTCCAGGCAGAGTGAAGCCAGAGACAGAATCCCGTCTACACCAGCAGAGCCAGCATGGGAAATGGCGTGTGCAGACACCTTCGGAGGGGACAGAGTGTTTCCAACAATAAAGGAGACTCGTGGAGGTCCTGAACTGTCTAAGACAGGTGTCGCCCGGGGAAAGGGAAGGGGAAGCCCGGGAGAGCCCTCCGGCAGACAGAGGGGATGCATGTCTGAAATTGGCCCCTCTGCCTGCCCCGGGCGCGGGGTCAGGCACCTGCTGCGGGCATGTTTCGAGGACTCTCACCCTGCAGAAGTGGACTTGTCCTCTTGACTCTGCTGTCCTTCCTGGGGACCCTGGGAGGGTGTGGCAGCGTCTCTGCCCCTGGCTGGTTGTGATCTGTGGGGGGAAAGTGCTGGAGACGGCACCAGCCGCCTGCGCCCGTCCCACCCAGCCGGCCCGACCTCTGCTACATCAGGAGGCTGTGGCCAGCTCCACCCGGGGCCCCACCTGGGGCTGGCGGTCTCGGTGCTCGGAGATGTTGTGGCTCCAGGACTCGACACACCCGTGGCCGCTCCTGCTCCAAGCAGAAGCCAAAAGCCGGGTCTGGTCTGGCCTGGGGGGAGTGTTTCTCCATCAGATGCTGCAAGAATAGGAAGGCAGAGTGTGTCGTGGAGGCCCTGACCTCAGAGGCTCCTTCGTCTGTCCTCCACGTGGGGCTGACAAGCACCCCCCTTCCCTCCAGACAGGGCTGGACGTGGCAGGCTGGGGGAAGGCGGCAGGTGCCGAGCAGACACAGAGTAAGGCCAGTGCTGGGGCTCAGACAGCCGGGGAGCCACAGCCCTGTGCCCCAGCTGCAGCCAGGGGAAGGAGAGAGCTGGCACCCGGAGGTGCGTGTGTATGGTACCCGCCACACAGGCACATGCGTGTACGTGTTTGCACACATTCCCCCGGGCTCGGGTACCCTCTTGGGAACGCCTCCCCAACTGTACTGTGAGTACATCCCAATAGTCCCCAACCAAAGCCACAGAGAAGGTTGGTCACATCCAAGGAGATCCCAGATGTCACTCCCACGGCGGGGGGGGGGCATCTGTACCACCTGGACCAGCGAGCGCAGGGGAATGGGCAGAGGTGGTTTGGAGATGTGGGGCCCCTGGCCCTCCCTCAGACCTGCCAGGGCTGTGTGTCCTGCACACATCATCAGCTCACAAGTCCCTCAGCAGAGGGCCCAAGACTCGGGTGGGTGCCAACATGCCCGGGACAGTGGCTCAGGCGGTCATCAGTGCCCTCAGCCAGGAGCCCCTGGGTTAGTAGTGGACCGAAACACCCTGCTTCTGCTTTAAACTGAGCGTCTGTGTGTGGCCCACGGAGCTGGCCTCTGGCAGGCAGCCATGCTGTCCTCTTCCGGGCATTGCGGGCCTGCGGTTCAGGTGACACTGTGGCTACAGTGTCCTTGCCCTTCCACAAAGGCAGGTGGCCCGCACGCAGCCACAGAGCCGAATCCATCTGGGGGGGCCCCGGGCTCGGGGCGGGGGCAGGCGGGGTGGCACTGCCCCCTGGCAGGGAGTGGGGCATGCCCATGGAGACCCCTCGAGTCCTCGGGCCAACTGACCTCCAGCTGGTGCTTGAAGAGCAGCTGGTCCAGGGCCTTCTGCGTCTCCCAGACCTCCAGCTCCGCCTGCTGCCGCAGAAGCGCCAGCGCCTGCTCCGGCTTCTCCTGGTCCAGCTGCAGGGAAGGCCTGAGGCTCAATTCCTGCGGGGGGGCCCCACAGTGCTGCCCCCTGGCTGCCCCAAAGCCCTGAGCCCCAGAGGGCAGGTTGTGCCACACTTCCCTGAGGGACGCCCCCAGAAGCCCCCAACTCAGCCTCTCTGCTCAGCCTCAGGGGGGCGAGGGTAACTCCCAGCCCCACCCAGGCGGGCCTACCGGGGACACAGCTGTCATCAGCCTGACAGGGCGGGGCAGGACACACCTGCAGGGACTTGAGAGAGCTTGGGGACTTCCAGGGGATGTTGGCAAGGTGCCCAGAGCGCTGACCTGCGGGAGCCACAGAGAAGGGGCAGCTGAGCGGCCTCAGCCCTCGGCCCACAGGAGGGCAGGTGCCCGACTCCCAGCACGGCCCCCAGGGACTGCCCCTGCAGCCTGGGGCAGGGGCAGCTGGCTGCTGAGACGACTCCACCTCTGCTTGGGGTTCCTGCTGCCTGAACTTCAGCCACACTCTCCCGGGACACATGCCTGAGTCTGCAGACAGTGGGAGCCACGCACACAGACCTTGGCTCATCCCGCCTGCCCTGGGGACCTGGGACACATTGCCAGCCCTTCAGCGCCTCGGCGGGAACACGCTGGCCTCCCCAGCAGCAAGATGACCGAGAATGTGTGGGGCAGAGGGCAGCTGCTGCTGCTGTAATCGGGGTCTCAGCTGGTCGGTCCCCAGGCGTCCCTGAGATGTCTGGGCTTGCTCTGGAGAATGAGCACGGGAACCTCCACCTCCCCGCCCAGGGCAGGCGGTCCCTGAGGTCAGTGGGGGGGCTCCGGCTCGGGCTCTGCACACGGTTGGTGCTCCTGGCTCCTGGGTGGCTGACTCTAGGGCGACTCCATGGTTAGAGGGGTGCCCGCTGCTCCCTCCTCGGCCCACCTTCTGTCTTCTGGGCCTGTGCCTGGTGGGAGCGGGCAGAGGAGGGCGTGCGGGCTCACTCCCAGGGCTTAGGCTCTCCTGGTGCCTCTTGGATGACCATTGCCATCACTGGCCAGGGTACAGAGAGAAAGTCGTCCCCCAGACTGTTCTCCTGCTCCAGAGAGAGAAGAGTGGCCCATCTTTCCGTGGATGGAGTGGCTGTGGACTGCAGCGAAACCAGCCCCAGGGCATTTGCACAGCATTGAGAAAACTCTGAAGCACGAAGCAGGGGAGAAGCAGGGGCTCAGGCCATCTAATGTGTGCTGAGCGTGGGGTCCCCCTTCCCTCCCTGCTGGCCTCCACGGGGAATGGAGACCCGCTGGGGAGAACGGCTTGAAGTCTCTTCTGAGCTCAAGTTCCCTCAAGAAGGAAATATCCTCTCTTGCTTTTGTTTTGTGGCCACTGGGAGAAGCTGGAGGCAGAGAAGGTGCTCGGGACCCCCAGGCCCGACCATCCTGCAGGCACCCAGCAGGCTCACAGTTCCAGGGAGGGCCACATCGCATCAGCATCCCCTGGTCACCAGGCAGACACGGGCTCCATGGCCCTGAGCTCTGAGCCGTGACCCGGGAGAAAGCGGGTTGTCCCCACAGCAGGTGTCACGACAAGCGTGTCCCCAGTTGTGAGGCTCGGCTCGGGGAATCAGGCCTGAAGCCAGAAGGGAGCTGACAGGACACCATGCCCTGGGAGGGAGCACCACTGGCCTGGGAGCTGACGTCTCCCAGTCTCCGGCCCGGGCCACCAGCCACCACGTGCCATTTACACTTAAGTGAAAAGGAACTAAAACCCAACATGCCATGCTTCGGCCACACTGGCCCCGTATCCCGGCTAGACAGCCAATGTGGCCGATGGCTACCATACGGGATCTCTCAGAATCTAGAACACTCTCCTCCTTCCAGAGGGTTCCACCAGATAACGTGGTCTCAGACCGTCAAGTGTTCACGGCCCACAAGCTATGACTGGGGGAGCAGTAGGACCTGGCGCAGCCCAAGTGTCATCTGGGAGGCTTCCTAGAGGTGGTGTCACGCGCAAGCCCGCACATGCGCTCTGGTGTGCTTGTGTGCTCGCTGCTTGGTCTCCGGCTACCTGAGATCCTGCTCTCGGCCACTCCAGACGCCGGCAGCTCAGATTTCAAATGAGTCTTGGGGGCAGCCTGTAGCCTCAGGGTAAAGAGATCCTGCGGGAGAATTTCAGTCTGTGCACAGAGAAACAGGCCTGCACCACGGTCAGTGTAAGGAGCGATGTGGGAGGGAGCGAGAAGTTGGGGTGAGCCTCCACCTGTCTTCCCTCCTGCTCCCTGCCTCCTGGAGAGGCAGCCTGGAGGTGGGGCCAGGGAGGAGCAGACTTTTCTGGACAGCCTGGGTTCCGCTGGTGGAAGCTGCCAGGGCCCCTGGCCGACAGCTCCTCCCAGACCAGACTCAGAGGCTCCAGGAGGGCTGTTCACGGACGTGTCCGGAGCAGGACAGCTCTGCCTGTCTCCTCTCTCTGGAAGGCACGGCAGGTGTGGGTGGGAGCCCTGGGGACCCCGAGGCCACATGGCAGGTGGCCTGGGGCCCTCTAACTCAGCCTGGCCCCTTGCCTAGTGGAGGGGCGCCTGCGGAGAGGGGCTGCTCTGAAGGAAGGCCTGTCATTGTCCTGGAGCCCAGGCGAGCCCTGACCGCTGCCCCCGAATGAGTCCGTGGGGAAGCTCACACCTTGGTGGTGGGAGTCCTTGCAGCCTGTGCCGGATGGTTTTCCCACTGGGATGCGGAGAGGGTCCCCTTCTCTGCTCCCACGCCCCTCCCCATGGCTCCAAGCAGGGCTGCCTGCCCCCCCACCGATGCTGACCCCTCCCACAGGCAGACACCTCGCAGGGAGCACGAGTCGGGGGTACCCTCAGAAGGGCCGGGGGACGGGGCGCTGCCAACCAGTGGCAGTGGAAGTTCAGAGCCCCGCAGCAGCCGTCCTCAGGGTCACGGGCTTTCTGCCTTGACTCTGAGCTTCTCGTCACCCCATTTGACAGTCAAGAGAAAGGGCCACATGTGCCCCCCCAGCTTTCAGGAACACACAGCTGCGCCAGGTTCCTGGCAGCCAGGGCCTAGGCGTGGAGGTGCGGTCAGGCCCGGGGGCCATCCCCACTGTCCCCTGAAGCCACCAAAGCCAGAGCCTCCTGGGTCCTCACCCCAACCTCGGTGCAGGGACTGTAGAGCTCGTTCCTGCTGGGGCCTCTCAGGAGGTCTCTGGGGACCACGGCCCCCACCGTGGATGCCCCTCCCAAGAGGAAGAAGCCACTCCTGCTGCTTGGCCCTGCGGGCATGGTGGACGGGGCTGGGGGTTAAGGAGCGGGCTGCCCCTCTGGAGGGAACGCCAGAGCCTGACCCCCTTGCAGGATCTTGGCCAGGAGGCAGTTAGCCCCAGGTCACTAGGAATCACCCTTGACCCTCACAACAGCCAGCCACCCCCTCCCCCCCGCTTAGCCAACCTTCCAGACGGGCAGCAAGGGTGGGCGGTGTGCTGACACCTGCGTCCAAACCCTAATGCCGGCTCCTCCCTGGGGTCCCTGGACCCCTCACTGCCCTCTCTGGGCCACACTTTCTAGGACTGGAAACAGAATGGAAATCTCTGCGGGGAAGCCGGTCACTCATCCTGTCACTTATTGCTCAGAACCGGCCATGCTGTGTGCCCTCACTCGAGCGTCTCCCGACGCACGCCCCCACTAGAAGCAGGTGCCTCCAGGGCAGGGCCAGATCTCAGGCTGGTGTCGGGCACAGCAGGTGCTCAGTGGCACAAGCTGGAAGAGCAGAGGGAGGAACAAACGAGTGAATTAGTGGGCTGCGAAGGCTACTGGGGCCTCAGGAGATGGGGAGACGAAGGGCCGGGCGTGAGGCTCCCCAGCGCCAACTCCATAGGCTGGGAGTCTCCCAGGGGAGGTGGGGAGACTGACCACAAGATGGGAATGGCACGGACCCCTCCTCCCCCAACAGGCTGCTTTCTACATGCGTCCCCAGCCGCTGTGCCAGGAGCACCCCCCCAGCCCACCCAGGCCACTCAGCGCTCCAGGCAGGGCACCGCCCCACACACCCGTGCACCCCGGCTCTGCACCAGCCCCGTGGTCCCCAGCCAGTCTCCTCATCTGAAACCCAGGACAACACCCTTCAGAAGCAAAAGGAAAGGCAGAGAAACCTGGGCCCACGGATGCTCAGAGGCGGCGGCCCGGGAGCGGGGCCCTTAGTGGACCCTCGACGAAGCAGGGGTTGGTCACGACAGAAGCGTGGCAAGAGCACACGGCACGCAGCTGGGTCCCGAAAGCCTCCAGAAAACTTTAATACTGATGCGTGGACGCTCTCACGTAGAAAGGATCTCTCTAACCCATAGGAACGCACCAGAGCATCAGGCAGTGGAGGGGGTCCCAGCGGACCTCCCCGGCCACCCGACCAGCTAGCCCAGGGCCTGTCCGCGGGCTCACCCTTACCGCAGCCTCGCACGGTCCAGGGCGTGAGCAAGCTTGCCCCTCTGGCCGCTGGCACGTCCTCCAGCCGCAGGGAGCCGCTGGTGGGGTCCAGCACTGCTGGCACCCCAAGGGAGCTGGGAGCACACAGACATGCACGTGAGCAGAGTCAGGAGGGAACACCCACACGGTACGAGGCAGCTGGGGGGCTGGGGGAGTGACCCGGGTTCCCTCGGCCTAAACAAAGCAGCTCTCAGACCCGCGGTGTCCAGAGCTGAAGCCTAAGGGAATGGGCCTGTGACCAGAGGACTGGGAGGACATCAGTGAGCAGGTGACACCCTTAAATGCTGACGCCAGCAGTGTCCCCCAGCTGGGGGGGGGCGTCATCTGTGAGCAGCAGCAGGGGGCACAGCAGGGGGCACTGGGACCCTGGGAAGCCCGGCTTCCACTGTCACTGCTAGGCACTGTGCTGGACCGGATTGCCCTCTGCCTAGAAGCCCGGGCCTGCTCTGGGTCTGCTTCCATGCCACGCCCTTTGTGGGGAGACAGCCACTCAGGGGATAAGGGGCACAGGGCATGTTCTTTGCTCTGTCGTCCCTTCTACCATCTGCAGGGGCATTGTCCTCCAGGCCCAGAGAAGCAGGGCAGACACACCAGCCCTAACCCTCACCACTCCCTGCTCATGGCCCGAAATGCTGCCACATCCCACGGAGGGAGCCTGAGCCAGCCAGGTGTCCGAGGACACAGGGGTCACACCGGGCCGGCTGGACTCGGAGACCCGCCCCTGCGCAGGCCACCCTAACCCCCTGCCCTGAGGCTGGCCAGCACATGTCACTAACAGGATTAGGAGGGAGACATGAGAGGGGCCTTTCCTGAGACAGCGGTAGGCCAGGAGAGCCGCCGTGCCCCAAAATGACCGTGGGAACAGGGTGCCGGCATCTGCAGTGCACACAGCCCTGCCTCACGTCATGTTTCTCCCCCAGGCACACAGCGACTCGAGACCGCTGGAGACCAGTGGGGGTGGCGGGCATGGCCCTCCTTCTGTGGCCCCTGCCCCTGCAGCCCATGGCCTTGCAGGGGAGACGGCTGGGAAGAGGGTCCTGGCAAGAGGGCAGCCCAGGGGATGGAAGAGCAGGGGGCTGAATCCAGGAAGACCCCAGGATGGGGCTGCTGCAGGAGCGTGTGACCATGAGGGGACAGGAGGGCACAGGAGGGGACAGGAGGGGACGCGTCCCTGCAGGGCTACCCAGCGGCTCTCCTTGAAGGGGATGCCCATGAGGCCATCGGCTGATCAGCTAGGGTCAGCAAACACGCCCCATAAAGGGACACACAGCAACACGTGGGCTTTGCTGGCCACATAGTCCCTGCCTCTGGGGACATGACCCAGCCCCGCTGCGTGTTGATGAGCCTGGCGCTGACCATGGCTGGCTGCCCATACGGCTTTACCCACAGACAGCCAGGGCCCGCGGGCCTCGTTGACCTCGGACCTAGACTTTCCAGGACAGGGCTTCTCAGACGATCCCTTGCAGGACTCGTGCACCAGGTTCAGGAGGGCCAGGGGGTGGGGCAGGGTGGGCCAGGGACTCTGCATGTCTGACGAGCTCTCAGGGCCCAGTCTGAGTCCAGACTCGGGAATGGGCGCAGTGGGAGAACCGTGGGCACTGGGGTCCAGCCTCCCATGAGCTGTGGGATCCCGGCCATGTCACTGGGTCTCTCTGGGCCTCAGTGTTTCTGTCTATAAAATGGGAATGAGAACACATCTCACAGGGGTCTGACAGCACAGTCCCAAGGTGCAGGAAGGCCTGTGGGGGGCTGCACACAGCTGGGGTGTGCCCTCCCCCACACTTCCTTCCAGAGATGCTAGGGTGGATGGGCCCTTGGAGAGCGGGGGACGGCATCCTCACCGTGCCATGCTGCGGACAGGCTGGGTGCCCAGCCAGACAGAGCCCCATGGTCCCAGCAGGGAAGGGACAGTGTGGGGCATGACCCCACCCCAACTCAGAAGCTGGCCTGAGAGGCAGCAGGATGGACCAGGACCTGGGTCTGGAGAAGTTGGGGGCACCAGCCTGGGGCAGCAGAGGGAGGGCCACAAGTTGAACAAGGAGGCTTTGACCTTCATCCTCGGACCCAGGCAGTGAGGGAGGCGACCAGAGGCCACAGAGCTGTGAGCAGCAAAGGGCAAGGGACAGGACAGGCAGCTTTTCTGGACACGCTGAGGGCCCCGCAAGTCCCTGTGCCCTGACCCCTGCCCAGGAAGGCTGCTGGACCATCCGGGGCACGACCCTGCACAGCCTGGTCGGGGCCGGGGTGACAGGGTGGGGGACGGGGAGGATGCAGTGCCCCGGTGTGCGGGCCCCTGGGTGGGAACCCGTGGCGATGTGAGCTGCTGGGCCCTCTGCCCGCTGTGCAGCAGGGGGACATGAAGATGTGGGGTGTCGGCCTGGAGCTCAGACCCCAGGGCAACCTCTGGGGATTCTCCCCTCCCTGACCTCTCCACTGGGGCTGGGGTGCTGGTGGCGGAGAGCCTGACGCCCAGCCCAATGCTGCCCCCTGCTGGGGGAAAGTGTTCTGTTCCACGAAGGGATCCCAAAGGCCTCAGGCTGTGCTGGGGAGGAAAGCCACAGGAAGGTGCAGGGTTCGTGGGTGGGTGGTCCTGAGCACTTAGACATGGGACACGGGGCTCAGGAAGGTGCGGCCAGCAGTGTCTGGCTGGGGTCGGGAGCCCACTGCCCACAACCCAGCCAGAGTGGAGTCCCTGAGCCCCGTGTGGCAGCGCCAGACAGAGCCAGCGGCGCCTGACCTTTGGTGTGGGGGCTTCTCACGGTCGGGTCAGGAGCTGGGTCCCTCCCCCAGCAGCCCGGCTGCACCCAGACCCCTGTGCACCCCTGTGCACCCGCTGTGCCCTGCCAGCGGCTCGTGGTGTGGGGGCGTGTGGGGGACGCGCAGGCTCACCTCCCGATGAGGGACCGAGTGTCTGGAAGGAAGCCGTGTTTCTTGCCAGCCTTTTATCCAACTCCAAACGCCCGTCCTCAATGAAACCTTTGGGGAGATGGACACCATCAACTGGCAGACAGGAAGAAACCGCTGTGGGGGCGGTGTGGAGGGAGGGGCACCCCCACCCCCAGCACAGGAGGAGCCTGGAGGGCTGTGTCCACTTTCTCGCCCCTTTCGGAGGCAGGGCAGGGAGGTGGCAGACACATAAGCCTCGGGCCAGGTCTCACCCCTCCTCCCGCCAGGGCCGAGGTGTTGACAGGGTCTGTAGCTGACGGAAAGCTCAGCGCATGTCCGGGCTCTGCCAGGACTGTCCCCAGCGGCCCTCCAGGTGGCCCGGACATCTGCTATGGTATCGTCATCATTATCCCCCTTTTAGGGAGAGGAAGCTGAGGGACAGGGAGAAGTGGGGTCCCCTTGGCCTTTGGTGGGGCTGGGGGCCGCTCGTGGCCCGGGCAGCAGCTCTACCTTGGGACTCCCTGTAGTGGTGGCCTCTCGGGCTCACGCTCTGCCGCCTCTCCCAGTCGGGCTCCACGGCAGTGGCCTGCTGTCCAGGAAGCAGGTGGGAGAGACCAGCGTCCTGGCCGGCTCGTCAGCCCAGTCCCAGGGGCCCCCTCTGCTCTCGTCGGGCACCAGGGCCCCGAGCAGACAGGGGCAGCAGGCACAGTGCAGGGGTCTGACACTGGGTCCCGGAGAGCATCTGGTGTCTCCGGCCTGTGTAGCTTGGCTGTGAGGATGTCGATCCGCTGCTTCAGGACATTGGCCATGGTCTCCAGTGCCTGCAGCCGGGCCTGTTTATAGCGGAGATGCAGGGGCCCCGGGGTGCCCAGGCGCTCGCTCTCCTCTGGGTCCAGGTAGATGCACACGCCTGGGCGCGGGGGGCGGGTGGTCAGGTCCTGGAGCTTCAGGGGGCCCGGGGAGGAGCGGGAGGATATCAGCATGGGGGCACCATCCCAGCCGTCCCGGGGGCCGCCCATCTCTAGAGTCTCAGAGCGGTTCAAGGCTCTGTTCAAACACAGGCAGAAGCTGCAGGAGAGAGGGTGCAGAGGATCAGGCTGCGGCGCGTTGGAAGCACAGGTGTGCAGGGGTGAGCCTGGCCCAGCTTCTGGGAAGGAGCGCGTCTGATGACAGTGACTGTCTGCGGCCGGAGGTGTGGCTACGGGGTCTCTAGACAAGAGCCGGCCGCACAGGGCCTGAGAAAGATCAAGTTCTGGGATTTCACACTGAAAGCCTGGGCAACAAGGAAAGAAATAGATCAAGCAAAGTGTCTCGGATGCACAGCGTGTGCGCGTGGACCATTGGCAGCCAAGACCGCAGCGCCTGGGAGGGGGGTTATCACAAGCCCCATATCTCATAAGGTCAATGCCCAGATGTATGAGGAACGCCTACAATTCAACAATAACAAAAACATCACTTTTCCATAAAAAGGAAGGAATCTCGACACCAGCCACACCGCGGATGAACGAGGAGGACGTGGTCCCCAGTGAGGTCTACGGTGCAGAGGGACCGACCCCGAAGGATCCGCTCCCAGGAGAGCCCAGAGGAGTCGGACCACAGATGCAGGGAGGGGGCGTGGGGCGCGGGGCTGGGAACAGGGTTTCACGGGACAGAGTCCTGTGTTGGCAGATGACCAGTCCTGGGACGGACGGTGGGGACAGTGCCCAGCAGTGTGAGTGCGCCAACGCCCCCAGACTGTGCACGTAAAAGCGGTGAAGACGGTTAATCCACGTTACGTGTATTTCCCTACAATTTCTCTAAAATGTGGAGGGAGAAAAGAACACAAGGAGGAAAGGATCCACAGCCTTGCCTGTCGGGGAGGACCCTGGGGGGCATCAGGTCAGAGCGGCCAGGAGCCCCCCTGCTGGCCTGTCTGCAGAGGAAGGGGCTGCCTGTGGGTGCGGGTCGCTCTGGTCCGGGGACAGGAGCCTGGAAGCGCTCACTGAGCTGCACTGACCAGACATCCAGTTAAACAGGTAAAAACCACGCAGCCTCCTGGGCTGCTCCGTGGACCTGGGCCCTGCAGGGGTGCCCTGAGCAACATGGCAGACGGACTCCTGACCCCTCCAGAGGCTGCCCAGGGAGGGGCCTTCGGAACAGCTGCCCGGGCTCCGTTAGCAAACACAATAGTCGGGCACCTGGGGCTCCTTCGTTCGGGCGTCTGCCTTCGGCTCAGATCATGATCCCAGGGTCCTGGGATCGAGTCTTGTGTGGGTCTCCCTGCTCAGCGGGAGCCTGCTCCCCCACCCCCGCCCCTCTCCCCTGCTCTTGCTCTCTCTCTCAAATAAATACAGTCTTAAAAAAAAAAAAGTACGCATAGTGAAAACAAAGCAAAAACGGAAGGGAAAAACGGAAAAGGAGGCTGTCGGAACACAGAAGAAGCGGGAACCCCCATGCTGGGGAGGCGGGTGCAGAAAGGCGCAGCCAGTGAGGAAAGCCCCCCGGCCGGCTCCCCAAGAGTGGAACGCAGACTTCCCCCGGAGAGGCGCCCGCGATGTCATTCCCAGGTCCGCAGCATGACACAAAACGGGCAGCCCAACAACTCATCCGCTGCCACCAAAGGGGGAGGCAGCCCAACCGCCCCCCAGCCAGCCGACGGCCACGCCGTGTGCAGCAGGTCGCGTCGGGGAATCTTCTTTGGCCGTAGAGAAGGAACGAAGGCCCACGGTGCGCTACAGCAGGTGAACCCAGAAGACATGCTCCAAGGAAGAAGCCAGACCCCAACAACCAGTGCTGTGGGACCCCGTTCGTGGGAGCCGTCCCCACAGATGCGTCCGCGGAGGCGGAGCGCAGCCAGGCTGTGGGGGCAGCCGCTGGGCATGCGGTGTGCTGTTGGGTGGTGCTGAAACGTTCTGTGAGCGGGGAGAGGGCGTGGTCCCCCGACACGGAGCGGGGGGCGGGTGGCTCGATGCCCCTGCCTCGTGCACCGTGAATGGGCCGTGAGGTCCGGGGTCCCCCATGATCACCCGCTCTGCGCAGAGGGAGCCCCACCCAGCAACGGCAGCCCATCTACCCACCTGCCCGGGGCCTCCTGGTCCTCCAGCACCATGCCAGAGGTCACCTTGCTCCATTCCAGCACAGGCGACCCCAGGCTCCCGGGAGCTTCCAGGCCCTAGAGCAGAAGGGAGCACAGTCAGAGCCCCGGCCAGGCCGGAAGACCCAAGGCCCTGTGTCTCAGCCCCACAACGAGCCCTGACTTCTGGAGGGCTCAGGCTGGACCCCATGGGGGCTCCCCTTCCAGGGCAGAGGCAGAGGCAGAGGCTGTGGGTCCCTCCCCTACATGGCCTGGGGAGGCAGCCTCTGGGTCTGCTGGGAGCTCGGAGGCCGAGCTGGCCAGCCCCGCACCCTCACCGCCCCCCCAGCACCTACCCTGGACTGTGCACAGTGCGGGAAGAAGGTCACGATGCCGGGGGTCGTCTGGGAGACCATAGGGACGGCCTTGCCGAGGACGGCCTCCCGCTGCTTCCTTACACGTCCTGCAGCCGCTGGTTCCTCAGCTCCAGGCGCGCATGGCCGAGGCCTTCTCCTCCAAGGCCTGCCGCCGCCGGGCCTGAGTCTTCTGGCGCATGAACTCCCGCAGTGCCTCAGCATTATAGGGGTGGCCCAGGGCCCCCCGGGGCTTCGGGCAGGGTGGCGGCACCCGCCCCTCCTTCTCCCTCCCAGGTGCACCCCCGGCAGGCCTCAGCCAGCTGTGCTCCGTCTCCGAGGGCGGCTGGTGCGAGCCTCTGGCCTTGCACAGGGTGCTGGCGCCTTGCGGGAAGGAGGCGCTCCAGGACCGTGGGCCACAAGGGCTCCACGGTGTTCGGACAGGGGTCTCCCAGTCTGCATAAGTAGCCCAGGTCTGCTGGAACCTGGAGGCCTGCCCGGCTGAGGTGCTCCCGGGCTGTTGGGGCAAGGAGGTCAGGCTCTCAGGGGGGCCCCCGGGCCTCTGGAAGGAGGGGTTCCATCCTTGGTGTGTTCCAGTCCGCTGGGTCCTGGAGGCCTGCCCGGCCAAGGCACTCCAGGGCCGGTGAGGCAAGGAGGTCAGCCTCTCGGGGGGGCTCCCGGGCCCCTGGAAGGAGGGGTTCTGCCCTTGGGCTGCTCCAGTCGGCTGGGGATAGGAATCCCGTCCAGCCAGGGTGCTCCAGTGATGTCCAGTGGGAAAGCTGCCGGCATGGTCTGGGGAGGAGCGCCTCCCTTTCGTCCCTGCTTGAGGACTCTTCGAGAAGGAGCCCCGCACATCTGGGGTGCTCCAGGGGCCCCACTGCCTCCTCCCTGCTGGGTCCTGCAGCCACAGGTTTGACTGTCCTAGCTCTAGCCCTCTGCTGGGGTGGCGATGCCGGGCCAGCTCCAGCCCAGCCTGGATCTGCTGGCGGAGGTCTCTAAGGATAGTCAAAGCATTTTGGATGGTCACAGGCTGATCGCAGGAAGCCAGGTGGGGTGTGTTGGCGGACAGTGGCGGGTCATGGCGACAGAGGCTGGGCTGGGCATCCGGGGGCAGACGGGGGAGCTCTCGCTGCTCCGACTTTCCTGCTATCTCCTGCAAAGACAGGTGGTCACAGGTGTCCGGAGCTGTGGGGCCCCAGAAGGAGCAGAGCGGGCTCCCACCCAGGCACTCTCTGCCCTGCTCCCAGGGAGCTCGCCCCTAGGCCCTCACACGCATCGTGGGCTCAGGTGCTACATGTGCGTGACTTGAGGCTCTGCCCACACCACAGACACCCCACTCTAGACTTGGCGAAAACAGCATGAGTGGGGGTTGATGTTTTGCTAGAGGAACCACTGACGCTCTTATCCTGCACTCCCTATGGTGGGAAACACTAGACGGCTGGGGCCTGCCTCCTGGGAGCCTTTCCTTGGCTTTTAATATAAGGATTTCTCCAAGTCCTGATGGTGGGTTGGCAGGGCGCTCGACAGGCCACTGGGGAAAGGCTGGCTGCAGCGCCCAAGGCCCCTCCTCCCTGCTCTGAGCCCACCCTCCAGACGTCCCAGCAGAGCAGGGGGGGCCCAGGAGGAGAGGTACCAGCTACCTAAGTCCACGGTGGGGGACTGGTCTCTGGAGGAGCCTTGTTCTGGAGCCTGGGGAGGGCAGGAGCGGGCCCGAGGAGGGCCCTCGCCAGGGCTGGTCCTTTCCTCCAGGCGTGCACACCAACCACTCAGAATCTTAACAGAGAAAACGTACACATAGCGGAGTGGCTGGGCCTTCCGAAGGCGGCCCCACGAGGTCGTCTTCGGCCCCAGGCAGCCCCTGGAGACAGGTCACACACTTTCAGAGGACCTGGGGTGAGCCTCAGCCACTGGCCAGCAAGAGGCCCGGCCGAGTCCCAGGGTGACTCTGGATGGTGACCTGACTTCTTTGACACTCGGTCAGTGGGATAATAAAACCCGCTCCCCACGGCTTTGCCTGTAAGCCAAGTAAAACCAAGGCCATGGGCCCAGGTGCCCTGCACATCCTGGGTCAACACCGGCCCATCCCAGCAAGGGCCAGAGTCGGGAGGCGGCGCGAGTGCAAGTCTGTGCTACGGCTGACCCGGCCCTGATCGGACCACACACGGTCTTTGCTGTGAGGCTCCACCTACAAGCGTGTCCCGGCCATGGACGAGGGGTCCCAGGGAGCAGGGACACAGACGCCCACCGCCTCTGAAGCATGAATGAGCTTTCCGCAGCAAATGCTGTCACATAAGAAACATCATTTATGAAAGTCCTACTTCATAATCCCACATTACACAGCACTGCCAGCATCAGCCCCCCCACCATTACAGACCAGGCTGCTGGCAGAGGCCAGAGCAGCGGCCAAGCCTTAGCTACCCCCGCCCATGTGCACACACGTGTTCACACTCACACAGAGACATGCACACACATACAGACAGGCACACATGCACAGATGTGCACACACGTATTTACATACACACACAGACATGCACACATGTGTTCACACTCACGGAGCACACACACAGAGACATGCACATGTACGCGTGCACAGACATGCACACACGCACGCAGACATGCACACGTGTGTTCACACTCCCGCAGAGACATGCACACGCACACAGACACGCACATGTGTGCGCACAGAAAGCACACACTCACACACACATAGGCACACATACACACAGACACACAGGCATACACCCACAGACATACACACACGTGCAGTCACACAGACACGTGCACGCACACAAACACAGACATGCACATGCAGACACACACGTCCATGCATACATATACATACAGACTCACACACAGATGGAGACACGTGTGTTCACATGCATAGACACATGCTCACATACATGCACACACACACATGCACACACACACACGCACACTGCATCTCCCTGAGCCAGCCCTGGGCAGGAAGCTGGACTTCCCAGGCCAAGACCTGTCCTGCCTCCCACGAAGCAGGGCATTTTTGCCAAGGAAGGGTGCCTTACAGCCCAGGCCATGCAGAGACTGACCCCCCCGGGCAGGCACCAACAGGATCCCTCCCCCACCACCTAGACCCAGAGATAATCACAGGCCTGGAGCAGCAGGCCCCAAAAAGGGGCATGGGCCACATCAGCCATGCCCTTCATAGGCCACACCTGGAAAAGGACTTCGGGCCACACCCCGAAGTCCAGGCCTCCATGGCAAGACCCTAGCTACACCACCTTGCAGTCTTGCCCTTTTGTAAAGCCACGTCCCTCCAGGACCTGTCCCAAGGGCCACACCCCTCCAGGGAGGGCCCTGAGGCCACACGCTCCCCACACAGACCCCTGGGACACCTGCAGGTGAGAGCAAGGCCCGACTCCAGCTCTGCCCGGGACAGGCTATGGGCCTTGGGGCGAGTGACTTCACTTGTTTCCCGTCTGCAGAGACCACAAGCAGGAGAGTGGTCACTCTCACCACAGGGGCTGGCTGGGGAGGGCGAGCCGGAGTTTTGGAAGGGACCAGGGGGGTGGGGCTCCCCAGCAAGGGCTCCTGTGCCCTGGCCCCTGGCACTACTGAGCCATGCAAAATCACCACCACAGCTCCATCCGTGGGGACACCACGCAGGGACCCCTGCCCCGGGCAAGGGGGCTGCCCGCTGGCCAGGCCCCTCCCAGGCCCCTCCATCCCTGGCCTCTCACCTCCCCATTAGCCCGCCAGAAGGGTCTAGGTCGATAAATGGGTCCTGATGGGCACATTTTTTTTCTTCTGCCAAGCAGTTTAACGGCAATTAATTTTTTTACAAGAGGATTTTTAATCTGTGGAAATGGATGAAGTCCCCAGGTGCCCTGTCAGAGTTCCAGGGCCGACCTAATCTATGATAAAAAATGCAAAGTGAGGGCTATAATCTGGAATTAATATTGGGCTTTCATTTTCCTTCGGCCCGGATGGATGAATATGTTATAAGTATTGCGATTTAATTTTTTGTTAACTACAGCAAATTCCTAATTCATCCAATTCCCAAGTCCTCTGGCTCCGACCTCTGACCCCAAGCTCATCTCTCCTTAGCCAGCTGTGACTTGGTCACTGACAGCAAACTAATGGTCCCGTCCGTCAGGGTGACCCGTGGTTACGATGATGGATGCAGCTACGGCACGTCCTCCGACCCCGTGTCAGACAGAAAGCAGGTCATCTGTCAAGCAGACCGTGAAAATAAAGCAAACCACAAAGCTGAGGGGCAGGAGGAGACAACAATGCAGAAAACTGTGATATCTTGTGCCTTTTCAGTGGGCCTTCTAGAACCTTCTAGAACCTTCTGCATGGCTCCCAGCGTCCCTCCCTGTCAGGTTCGAGGGGGGCTTTGCCCTCCTCTCCTGTCACCTCCTGCCCTGCTGATAAATGTGTTTGTCCCAGTGAAGGCGGCCGCCTGCCTCCCTCGAGGGCCCCAGAAGCCAGCGTGGAGGAGGAAGGAAGTCACGCATCCCGCTGGAGCCAGCACTGCCCCCAGCAGAGGTGCAGATCTAGGGCGCGCAGCAGAGAGACGGTGCAGGGCACAGGCAGAGCGCTCATCGCCCAACTCTCTCGGGTGAGGGGGCACAGGCCTGGAGCTGGCTCGCCCGCGTGGGCCTCTGGGAGCCTCAGTGTCCCCATCGACAGAATGGGAGCCCACCTGTCTTGGAGGAGGGCTGTGAGGGTCACCAAGCTGCTGTCCGGGGAGGGTGGCCACTCTGCACTGACCGCCCAGAGGAACACTGCCTTTCTCGTTCCCCACACACCACACAGGGCCCTCCTGGGGACTGCCTGGTCCAGTCCGAGGGCACGGCCCAAGCCTACCCAGGCTGGACTGCTGGGTCCCTGCCAGAACGCCGCCACCCCACCACCTCAGCCCAGCCCCAGAGGAGAGACGCCTGAAGAAATTCCTTTGGGACCTCAAGCCCGTCACCATCCCCGCATCTTCCTGTGACTCTCCTGGGACGTGGTCGGCCAACGCGCACCCCCTGCTTCAAGTCCCCTGGAGGACCCGGAGACCATGGACATGACGCCAGGCCTTTCCTGCCACCAAGGGCTCAGGTGGAAGCAGGTGTTCTGGGCTTTGCTGCCCCGAGTCAGACCCAGTCCCGGCAGAGAGGGAAAGCACTCCCTCCACCAGGGCGTCCGCTGCTGAAGGCCGTGGCACGGCGGCTCCGGGGACGCTGTGGACGCAGAGCAGACACCTTGTCCCCCGGACACCTCGCAGCCCTCCCGCTCACACAGGCGCGTGCGGGCTATCCGTGTGTGTGAAGCACGGGGGGTGAGCGGCTCTGTGTGCCTGGAGGCCTCCTCAGTCTGGGTCCGTTGCAAGGACAGCCCACTGCTCCCTTTCCACTCCATCGCCAGGGGTGGCCCTTGCGTGGGGGGACCCCTGGCACTGCGGTGACGGCCAGGGTCTGCGGTTCCCGAGATGCAGACGCCAGGACTGCCCTCCCCCATGCCCTGAAGAACACCCCCGCTCCCGCCAAGCCCAGCCCCTGCAGATCCCACAGCAGCCCGGGCCTCTGCTGGGCGGCCAGCTGTCTTGGCACCAGAAGCATGGACCAGAAAGCCGTGTGCCCACCCGGTGAGTGGGGTCACGGACTTTCACCCCCAGGCCCTGTTGCGGCCCCGACGGGCAAACCTTACCTTGGTTTCCTGGCGGCTCCCCGGGGGACGGGCGCTCTGGGGGTCTTCTCCCTCTTGCAAGAACTACTTTGCCTTTTGGCTTTCTCCCGGGGAACTTCGGGGGAGGAGAGAGGGAGGGAAGGTGAGCAGGGACATTCCCAGAGGCCGCCCTGCTTCTGCGCCTGTCCGGCCAGCTCCCTGGACCTGTGCCAGAGCCGGCAGCCGAGAGCAGGACCAGAGGGATACGCTTGACTGCCCGCCCCTGTCCATGGTCTGCATGGGGTCACCTTGGGAGAGACCCCCAATCAGATTGGTCACAGATTCCAGCATGCCTGGGCCAAAAGGAGGACAGAGTGGCCTCCCAGCTGGGTCTCCCCTGCCCACCTCAGGCTGACCTACAGCCTTTATGCTGACTCAGTGAGCTGTCCCGGAGCGGTGACCAGCCAGGCTGGACAGGGGCTCAGCAGGGGCAGGGGGTGAGAACAAGGGCTACAGGGGCTTTGCATGGTGGGGGTCCACCTGGCTGGATAGGAGGGTACATGGAGATCCCAAGGGGGTAGAGGTAGTCCAAATCCTGTGACAAATACAGAGGCTGGCAGGAGGGGACCAGCTTCCCGAGGGCCAGTGTGGTCACCTTTCCCCGTGCCGTTCGGCCTCAAGTGTCTTTGTCCGTGGGCTGGGGTACGGCTGCCTCTGCGGGGGCACAAGGAAGCCAATCGGCCAGTGCTGTGTGAGCGGGGCCAGCAGCGCTTGGGAAGAGACTGCCCGAAGGACTCCCCAGGCCTGGGCCGGCTCCTCCGTCCTCACTGCCCAGAACCTGCTGGCAGGAGGCGCCTCCAGCAGGCCAGCCCACACGAAAAGCCCCTGATTCTGTAGGTCCAGTGACACAGGGCCCTAGAGGAGTCAGACCCACAGACAGGGGGCTGTGGCAGGGGCAGGTGCAGGTCTGTGTGTGATGGGACAGAGCTCGGTCTGGGCAGGAGGACCACGTCCTGGGGACGGATAGGGAGACGTGCACAACAGTGTGAACGCGCTGTCATCCCCGGACCTGCGCACTGAAAAGTGGTGAAGAGGGTAAATCTTATGTGTATCTTAGTATAATTTAAAAGAAAAGACCTAGGCCCTGCCCTATGCCTGTTTCCAGAGGGTTCTAGCACGCAGAGGAAGAGACGTGACGGTCAAGAGTGGTGACCAATGACACTAGATGCTGAGGCCCCGAGTGACCCGTGGCCATTCCTGACCTGAGCTGAGCGGTCCCAGTGGCCTCTGGGGGGTGGGCGGTGCTTGGGGAGCTGAGGCTATTGGGGTCCCCGTGGGCAGGGAGGAGAAGGTGGGGTGAGTGCTGTGAGCCCCAGCCAGCCTGGGCGCCTGGCATGGGAGCGGCTGCAGCCCACGGCTGGGCCAGAGCTGGACGCTGTCCCCTTGGCTCAGACTGGCAGGACCCTCGGACCCAGCCAGCATCTGACAGCTTAGATGTCCAGCTGGGACATCTAAGTGCATTCCAGACTCTTCAAGTGTACCTCCCTCTGGCCTCCTGTCTGCATCTCCAACCTCACCCCTCCTATCTGTTGAGTGAAGGAGTGAGCCCAAATCTTCCCTTGGCCCCTGGTCCCTTCCCACCTGCACGAAACCTGCCTACTCACGACCGAGCACTCAGCACCTCCCAGGCCTAGGGGAGGGCTCAGCCCAGCCCTGTGGCTGGTATGTGACTGCTCGGGAAGACGTCACCCATTCTGACAGGGAACCCCCCCCCCCCCCCCCTTTGCACCTGGGCCGCCTCGAAGGACCCGCCTGCCTTCCTGCCCTGAGGGGGAGGCAGAGGTCGGGAAGCCACGTTCCAGAAAACGGGAGGCTCGGTCCAAATCTGGGCCTGGCCCTTCTCTGGCAGGGGTCTCTCTAGTGCGGTCTGAGCAGGGTCACACTAGAGCCGGTGGCATAGACAGAGGGAAGCCGCAGGTTCCAGATCCGTCCGCCCTGACCGCCGCCAGAGGCCCGGGAGTGGGGGCTGCCAGGACGGCCGGCCGTGCAGCCCTCACCTGAGGCCTGGCGCTGAGGGACCCCGGAGGGTTTGCACCCTGGGCCGGGGATCGTCTTGTCTTCCACTCGGCATGGAGCCGCCCTCAGGGCGCCTAAGCCTGGAGAGGAGCGAGAGGGGCACCGTGAGGGCGGGTTCCGTGCGGACCCTGCGGGCAAGGCCCCTCGTAGCAGCCACTCATCCGCCTCCAAGCAGCACCTGCGGCGGAAGCCAGGGGCCCGAGGGCCTCCCACGGGGCCGGAGGGGCCTTCTTCGGCCTCCCCGCCTTCCTCCGGGCGTCTGGCTTGGAGGCTCTGTAGAGGCGTGAGGCGCTGGACGGGGCAGAGGTGCCCAGGGAGGCGCAGCTGGCCTGCCACTGGGCCTGGGCCCGGATCCTGTCCCTCAGCAGCTCCAGCCGTGGGCTGTTCTCTCTGGGCTGCCGCCGGGGCCCCAGCACCTGGGGGGCCTCTCCTTCCAGGGCCCGGGGAGACGTGCAGGGCTCATGGCCCCCAGAGGAGCCGGAGAGGCGGCCTGATGACACCAAGCTGTCCCCATCCTTGGCCTCCTCGCCTTCTGACCACACTGGGTGGTTGCGGGCCTTCCCCCGGGGGCCTGGCTGCTTGATGTTGTCAGACCAGGCCATCTGGGAGCTCTCCGAAGGTCACCTGGCTGCTGGGAGGGCCCGGGCCACCTCAGGGCAGCCATGGTCTCATCCTCAGCCTCAGGGGGACAGAGCCCGGATTCCCTGGGGACAGAGAAGCAGACCATGAGTCAGGCGTGGAGACCTGGCCGTGCTGAACAGAGGGCATCTCAGCCGGTGCAGCCCTCCAGCCCCCGCCCTGCTCCCTCGCTCTCCTGTCTCAGGGTACCCACAACCGAGAAAGGTAGGGGCCGATAAAACGCCCCCGGCAGGGCAGTGCCATGACCTTCTCTCCGATTGCCCCCTCAAGCCTTGGAGGCGGGCATGAACATCAACCCAATTCACAGAAGGGGAGACTGAGGTCCATAAAGGCGTGCGGCAGGGGCACACCGGCCCCCCAAGTCCTCCAGCCTCATGCTGACCCGGCCACCCTCCTGGGCAAGGAGGCCGTCCCTCACTGGACCCCCGCCTCATCAGCACAAACACTACCTGGCTTGGCTCTGGCCCTTCAGGTGGCGGGCGGCCCAGGGTCCCGAGGAGCCAGAGTGACAGGGGGCAGCATCTCTGGTTATCTTTGGGGTGGGGCTGGATCACTTCTCCTAGGCCGGCAGGAAGCACCCCCATGACCAAGGTCGCCATGGCCACCGAGCCAGGTCAAGGGCAGAGCCCAGTGAGCTTCCAGTCGCCACCTGCCTGGGGTCAGCTGGTGCTTTCCCAGGGCCGCCGGCTGGCCTGCAGCCCGGTGTCCATCCCTGCTCAGGACGGGGTGGCCACTGCGGGCTAGAGGGCTGGCCTACCCCGGTCCCCTGGCCCACGATGGAAACCCTCAGGATAGTCGTGGAAACTGGGTGGGCATGGCGGGCTGCCAGGCCCCAGGCTGGTGATGGCCTGGGGGAGCCTTCCTAACCAGCTGTCCCTCAGCAGGGTGGGAGAGAATTCTGGGTAGCCTGTGACAGCATAATTGCCCCATGTCACTCAGCGACAGCAAGGCCTTCAACTCCTGCTGGGACCGTGAGCAGGCCCGCCCCTATCCTCCCAGGGCACAGGAGTCTATAGCTGTGTGTGTGGCAAGTGGACTGGCCAGGACGGGGAGGCGGGCTCAGCTAGAGGGAGGCGGGGGCAGCCACAGGGCAGGGCTGGGGGCGGAGGTGGGGCTTGACCCCAGGCTCAAGCCCAGTTCCGGGCAATGTCAGCCTGGGGGCCCCGGGGAGCCAGCCGAGGACATGGCCCCAGCGGCTGGACGGAGTCTCAGTCCTCCAGCCCGAAGCCCGCTGGGAACCACCGCCCAGGCCGCTGCCTTCGGCTCCATGGGGTTGGTCAGGGCGAGCGGGCCCTGGCTTCTCAGTTCTCCCTGGCACATGCTCAGGGCATCCTTTGGCCCACAGACATGCTAGCTGAAGAAGTCTGAGCCCCAGGAGCCCCAGGCCTGCATCCTTGGCCCTGCCCTCCTAGGGGAGCACCCCAGGCGGGTCCACCTGAAGTGGGTGTCCGGTCGCCTTCTTGCCGACCCTGGCAGGGCAGTGTGGTGGGGAAGACGTGGACGCTGTTGTCAGCTGGCTCTGAGCTTAGCATGGCCCCCGAGGAGGAGAGCTGCTTCAAATCCCTGCTCTGCCCCCAGCCAGCTGAGTAACCTTGGGTGACCAGACACCCCACCCTGCCCTGCCCTGCCTCTGGGTATTGTGAGCTTCTGGTGAGTTCATGCCAGCAGGAGGGCACGAAGCAGGGCGGACCGCATCCATGAGCAGCAGGATGGCTGAGCTGGCCACGAACGCTTCACTTTCAGGATGCCCAGAGAAAGGGGTCTGCCGCAGAAGACCTCCTAATTCCAGGCAGAATGGAGAGCCTCCTTGACACTTATTCTAAGAGCCTGTCCTGGGAGGCAGGGATACCTGGAGACGGTTGCCCCCAGGACAGGACAAAGGGCAGGGCTCTGAGCCCAGTGGGCCCCTGGTCACAGAGGACATGGCCCCATGTTCAGCCAACAGAAGAAAGGGGCCGCCCCAGGGACAGGCCCTGCCTGGAATGTGAGGTTCTGCCCCTTCTACTCCAAAACCAGCTTCTCCTGCAGTTGGGACAAGGGGAGAAAAACGTGCGCCTCAGACCGCAGAGCCAGCCTTTGGCCCCAGGGCCCTTGACCACACCTGGTGGCCTAGACTAACGACATGGTCCCCCTGCCGATGGCCCCGAGACCACCATCTCCTCTGCCCCGTCCGCCCGGCCAAGAGTCTGCCCTGCCCTGGCTGGCCCGTTCCACTGGGGACATCGTCTGCTGAGGCAAAATGCCATGGGCCCCACCCCCATGTTTCTTCATGATGTTTGCGAGGGATTGGTGTCACAGAGGGCTGCCCCGGGGGTTTGGGAAAGCAGGTCCTTCCAGGAGAGCCGCGTGGCCCACGCAGGTTCCTGAGAACTGTGGGGGATACACTACCTACAGACACCTTCTGCTACACGGGGCTGACAAGCTCGGGACATCACCAGGGGGTGACCATGTTGTCCTCTATACTACCCTTAGAGGCCGGACAACCGAGGGAGACTCCCAGAGACAGCTCAGCCTCTGCTGATTCACAAAGAGTCTCCCCATGCTGGACAGAAACCCCCCTCGGCTTCTACTGACAGACCCCGCGGTCACTGCGGCCCCTGGGGTCTGTACTGGAGGGCCACGCCCCTGCCTGGCCCTGGGCGCCTACATCAGCTGATGTCCTGGTAGGCATCCTCCCCAGCGTCCACCTGATTTCCTAGCCCTGTTTCCTCAAGGGCGGTGGGAAAGGGTTATCCTGAGCTGTGGCGACTGGAGCCAATGTCCACGTGTCTCTGGAAATCAGCTGGTGGTCCCGGTTTCCCACGAGCAGGAGAACCGTGGGTCCGGAGCAGTGGCCTCTGTGGGAAGTGGTGGGGTTGTGAACTCGGCCGCCGGTGGCCACACTCCAGAGTCAGTAAAAGGAGAATCCGGGAACGAGAGTGTGACGGTGCACATGACCCCAGCATCGCAGCGACCCCGTGAGCTGGGACGAGCCCAGAGCGCCTGCCCCGCCCCCTGCTCCACCAGGCGCCCCCCTTCTGGGCCGGTTCCCCGTTGGGCAACATGAGGCCCCCCGAGTCCTCTGCCTGCCCAGGACCCTCCGTGCACCGCTGGCCTGAGGTAGCAGGCCCCCCCAGTGCTCTGGCTCCTGCAGGGTGACAGGAGCTCTGTGAGCTGGCCACGGCCAGGGCCACCACCCGTGGCGTGGGGACCAGCAGCCGCAGCCTGGGATGGGGGCACCCTACACGGTTGGGCCCCCACGTCTCCACCAGCCCTGAGCAGAGAGGCCCAGCTGGAGGGTCCCCGGCTGTGGCAGACACCCCCATCCTGACCCTCCCACCTCCTTCCTGGATCAGAACCCACCAATGCCAGCCCCACTGCATCCTGGTGCCCACTTGTCTGCTCCCCACGGGGACTGGGGACACTCGACAGGGACAGCTCCCGGCAAGAGCCCCAGCATGGCAAGGTCCTGTGTGACTTTATCTCCCTGAGCGGTCCCACAGCCCAGGGTCACGGCAGGGTCAGAAGTGGGGGGTGGGGAGGGCCACAAGGGTGGGCTTCTTGGCCTGAGGCTTACTGTGGAGAACAAGGTAAGCATCTGCACGCCCTGCCCAGTGCCTCAATGTCCTGGGACCCTGACCTCAGACCGGTGGTTCGTTCGTCAGTAAAGGAAGGGTCAGAGACACAGTGCTCACCTCGGGGGGCAGCCTGGGGGGGCAGACTGAGGAAAGAAAGCCCGAACACCTCTGCCCTCCCCAGCCCACCCCAGCGCCTGGATGGCCAGCCCAGGTCCCCACCACTGGCCCGTCCCGTGGGTATCTGCCAAGTGCCGCCAGAAAGGGGCAACTCACCAGGGCTCCTGCCCTTTGTCCCGGGTCAGGGGGGCCACCCACAGCACCCACAGGCCCTCACAGTTCAGATCACGCTACTCTTCTGGCCCAGGCCCTGCTGGGCTGCTCCCAAGCAGGCTGGAGGGGTGGGGCAGGGTGGGGGCTGTCCTCCAGGAGCTGGATGTGGCTTCTCACCGGCTCGTCCCCAGGGCAGCAAGCCCCAGGCTGACCAAGCAGGCTTGGGGACAGGGTCAGTGGAGCGTGAAGGAGAAGGGCCCACCACGCCCAGGGTTTGAGACCACAGAGATCTTGCCAGCCACCATAGCTGGTACGGGCGTGGACGTGGCTGTTACCCCTACAGCTACCTGCTCAGACCCAGCCCCGGGTACTCAGCGGTCCCTGCAACGAACACGCCCAGGCTGGCCATGTACCCAGACTGGAGTCCCCAGCAGCCACATGTCCGCCCGCAAGTTCCCCGCCAGCAGCAGCAGCCAGGCGGGGGGGGGGGGGGGGGGTGCGGGAGTGCTTCGGGCCAAAAGGAAACAGTGGGAGGCTGACCCAAGCTCCAGTGGTGTCTGGGAAGACATGCAGCAACAAATCGTTGTCCTACTAGGCCCTCTTGCACAAGAGCACACCCCTCCGGGGCCCAGCGGACACAGACGCACACACATGCACACTGCCCGGGTCTGCAGAGCGGGGCCGGCAGGGCGGGCTGGCCTGGCTGCCACAGGCTTCGTGCGGGAGTCTGGCCAGGGCGGGGTCCCCCCGCCTCTGCCACTCACTTTGCCACAACAGCCACAGCATCTCCACCAGCCGCTCTCAGAGGCTGAGGGACTCCTCGCAGCCGGTTGGGCCCCCAGGGCGGCAGATGCGAGGGCGGGCGGGGAGGCGGTGACACAGCCACAGCAATCTGGGGAAGACGGTTGGCCGTTGGGAGGAGGCACCATCAGGGACGACAGATGGAAGCCCTGGTGGGGGAGGTGGGGCAGAGATAAAGTGGCCGGGTTGGCAGGCAGAGGGGGCCATGCGCGTGAGTGCGGTGGAGCGGAGGCTGCCCGCACCCCACGGCCTCTCGGCTCCAGCAAACGTCCGCGGCCACACAACCAAGACCCGTAACGCCACTGCCCATGGAACCTGCGGCCCAGGGGACCCCGGAGCCACCGTCCACTCCTGCCAAGAAGGACTCACGGCCATGCCCACAGAGTCAGCAGGGAACTCCTCCCGCCCCCAGGCCCTGCCCCTGTCCTCATCCCCTGCCCCACATGCCCCCCTCAGGCTGCTGGGTCACTTGTGGAGACTGTTTGGGGCACCACCCGGCGCCTGGGGCGTTCCCCAGGCGACCCGGGGCTCCTCCCCAAGCCTGCGAGGAAGAAGGCATTGTCACCTTGCCCACAGTCACACAACACAGAGCAGAAACCTGCCCTGGGTCCTGCGTCCTCTAGACCGGAGCAGGCCAGGCACCTGGGGACTCTGAGAAGGAGCCTGTGGACACAGACATACCCTGGGGCCCAAACCATCTTCAGACGGCTCAGAACAGTCAGCCAGGGTCCTGGGTCTCCTTCTACCTCTGCCTCAACCAGCAACTCACACTGCTGGATGGGAACCTTCCAGCAGGACAGGATGGCCTGATGGGCCCTGTGCCCAGGGAGGTAGCTAGACAGGACCCAGGCTGGGCTGGCCTCCTCATCAGATGATGGCCTTGCTGGGGGACCCAATGCAGAACCACCCATCAGCCCCAACCGAGGGCCGGGAGTGTATTCACCCCCTTGTACACATGGGGAAACTGAGGCACAGGTCATCAGGGGAATCTAGTGCTGGCCTTATAGCAGTACCTGAGCCCAGAGGCAGGCAGCCCCCCTGGGTAGGGCTCGGGGGGCATCGCACTCCCAGGGGCAGCCTGGCTTTGCCTCAGAGGGAACCCCAGACAGGGAGACCCCTCCTCAGGAGGGCAGGACAGAGAAGGATGTCTACGGTGCTCTCAGCCACCTCTGTGCAAGAAGGAAAGGCTAACCCCCTTCCCAACCTGCCCGTGCCCCCCACACCCTCTCCCAAGACACTGGGGCAGGCCAGGTGGGGCTCAGGTACCCCCGCCTGGGTACTCACCAGCTGTCTACAGGGAGGGCGCAGGGCAGTGGCCGTGGCTCGAAGGCCCACCGACCACCTGCTGGTGGAGCACAGACACGACACGAAACGAAGCCGAAGCTTCCAGGTGCGCGGGGAGGTGGGGGAGGAGTCTGGGAGACCCGCCCTGATGTTGCCAGAGAAACCTCGGAGTCCATCCATGCAGGCTCCTCCTCCAGGCTGGCTTCCGGGAATCTGGGGGGGTGGAGCACAGCCTCACCTGCTGATCCAGCCCACCTGGGCAGGGGACACACCTGGGGACCCGTGGCTGTGGGGGCAGGGCAGGAGGCAGGTGTGGGGGGATCTCTAGTGCGGTCCAGACCGCTCCCTCTCTGCCCTCCGCCCCTGCTCCCGAGGGACCTCCAGCAGCCCCCACCCCCTGCGGCTGGGCATCTAGGAGCCCTGTCCTGGAGGCACCGTGTGGGGCTGGCAGGACTCCTGAGACTGGTCAGGCTTCCAGACAGCACAGAAGTGCCCGGTGCGGGGAGATGGGAAGAGGCAGAGCCGCTGGGAAGCCCAGTGACCAAACTCAAAACCTGAGTGTCTCCTGCCTCCTTGGAGTCTTGTGGCTCAGGGAGGGCTCCCCAGGGCACTCACCTTGGCCATGGAGGGACAGGAGGGTCTTGGGGGACCCCAGCAGTGCATTCTGTGCCTGGACGTGCATGTGGGTCCTGGGGTTTGGTCATCTGGCTAAGATCTGTGCCTGTACGTGCGGCCCTTATGGGAGGTTTCCAGCAGTGGGTGCGGGTTGGCGTGCGGGGGAACCGTGCTGCCCACAGCCCGGCCAGCTCCGAACTCGCACTCCAGGGGCGCCCGGGAGCCCCGGGACGGGCGGCCTGCCTGATGGAAGTCAGGGCCCTTCCCGGACCCGCTGACGTGGTGCCTTCTCTCTGTCACGCCCAGGGGAGCCAGCTCCCCAGGGAGGTTCCCCCAACCCTGCCGGTCCCTGCCACCCCCTCCCCCCAGAAGGGGGGTCTTTCCCTCCCAAACAGACTCTAGTAAAATCTCTTACCAAAAGATTCCTCTCAGTGTTCAGGAACTTCAGGTTTGGGGGCAGAGAAACTCGGAGCAGCCTGGTCTCTTATTCAGGGGGTACATCTGCCCTTCCCAGAAGCGGCATGGGGGAGCAGCCCCTCGGCCCTGGGGAGCTGCTGGGCACTGTCCTGAAAAATCGAGGCACTTGGCCAGGACCTCTTGGCCCAGAGCTTGGCCTTCCAAGCAAGACCACACTGGAGGCAGCCGCATCCTGGGGCCCGAGGGTCAGGAGGGGTGTGACCCCGCTGCCCCGACCACACTCTGCACACTGGCTGGGACGCCTCAGCCCTCAGAGACATCTGGCACCGGAGCAGGGCAGTGGGAACCAGAATGGGCACACACAGGGGTTGCCCTGCTCCACTGATGTCAGAAAACAGGGCAAGTCCTCCTGGCCCAAGGTGGCCGAGTTTTATTACCCAACCCGAGCAGACTGAGACACATGCCTTCTGGCATGTAAATCTAGTGTGCAGCTGGGCCCCAAGCCCAGCTGGGCCTGGCACCGAGGATGGCCATCGCGAGCTGAGTCTGGCCAGACCTCCCACGCACGAGGCCTAGTGGCCCTACCCAGTCCACGTGGGACGGAAGAAGCTCACCCAGAACCGTGGTCTGGGCCCCATGGCACTCTCTGCTGTGGCACCCAGCCCTCAGCCTGGCCCTCCAGCTGCAGAGGGCGCCGGCCCAGCCAGGAAGCTGAAGGGGTGGGGTGTGCCGAGCTTGGTCACTGGGTGGGCCCCTGGGAGTCAAGCCGGAGCAGGTATGGCAGCAAGGCACTCTCCTTCCAGGAGGGGACAGGGCAGAAGGCTGTGTGGATAACATGGCCTCCCAGGGGAAGGGCTCTACACCTGGTCCCCATGTGTGGAAGAGAGACGCTGGAAGGGCAGTGGCGGGTGTCGTCCTGGCTGGTTCGGACCCTAAAAAGGAAAGGAGTGAACGGTGCAGGAAAAGAGGTCTGGGCAGAGGCTCAGGGTGTGGGTACAACGCACGCAGGTCTCCCTCTCCCTCCATTTTCTGCCCACCAGCGAGCACTTGCCAAGAAGCAGTGCGAAGCCACTTAGACCTGGCCCTGCCCTGCTGGCTGGGGTCACCAGCTGCCTTGGTGCTGGCCTGAGGGGCACTGGCCACACTGATAGAGACGGACGGAGGCCACCCGTGTGCCCAGCACCGTGAGCTCTTAGGGGCCAAAGTCAGTCCAGCTTTCCCTGCCTCCAAATGCCCAGCCTGCCAGCACTCGGGGCGGCACGGGGCCCCAGAGCTTGGCCACCGGGTGACTCTCTTGGGCCTCCTTGTTCCGGAAGGGCAGGAGGGGCTCCTCGAAGGAGGGGGTCTCAGGGCACGGGTTGGCCTGCTCTGCCCACAGGGCCTCAGTCGGCACCACCCCCTGGGGTTATAGGCACGTCTGACCCGTGACACGGCTCCCACTTTCATCAGAGTGCATGAGGGGGTGGGCCCAGCTGGGGACACAGCCACAGCAAGGAGAACACAGGCGGGAGTGCCCCCGGGCCAGACTCCGAGAGGGGAGGGTGCCTTGCTCAGGATCCCCCTGCGGGCTGCGTCCTCAGCAGGAAGGACAGCGGGGCCTGGGGACCCAGGGTGGGAGCAAGTCTCCCTCAGCCAGAGCCCCGCAGGCCTGGCCACCTGGTGTAGGCCCCTGACCCACGTCGTGCACCCCAAACTCTGCCTTGGCCTCCCTGTCCGGAGAAACTGACCTGCAGCAGGTGGGGCCAAGGTCAAACTGGTCACTCTGAGGGACGGTGGGCTGCACACTCCAAAGCTTTGGGGCTGGCCAGACCCTGAGAAGACCCCTCCACTCTTGCTTGGGGGGTGGAGCCAGAGGGAAGGAGGTCTGTAAGCACCCCCATTCCCTGGCTCTCTGCCTCTGCAGGGTGGGCCCTTGGTCCCAACCTCCAGCTGGGGGCGTCACCTCTGGAATCCGGCCCCCCCCCACGACACCTGAGGGCCGGCCCCCAGCTACTTGCCTCCTTCTTGGGTCCTCTGCGTCTTTATGAGCTTGTAACTTAACAAAGAAACTCATTACGGTCATTTTAATGGGGCTTCCAAGGGGCCAAAAGCAAATGCACATGGATGGTTTGTCCCCAGTGGGTCCCTAATTGCCCAGTCAGCCTGGCTCTGAGCTCTGACCAGTCCTGCAGAGAAAGGAGGGAGCCTGGAAGCCCGGGTCCTGTGTCTGGGGAGGGAGGTGCCAGACCTGTCTCTCCTTCCTTCCTTCTGCTCCCTTCCCGGGTGTTCCAGGCGAGACCCTTGGGAAATGTCCGTGCCCCCATCTCAGGAGGCTTGCGGTTTGGAGGACCAGAATGGGGGGTTCCAGAGGCTTTGGGGCCTGGGGACTTGCGTGGAGGCCTGCTGTGCTACACTAAGTGACAGCCGCCCACCCCCTCCGTGTGCAGCAGTCTTTCCCCCAAGATGGGTTAGGGCCACTGGTGCGGGGGCCCCACACCAAGGGGAAAGTGAAAGCCGTGCACGGGAACCCAGGGCCCAGTGCCTCCAGCATCCCTCCCTCACCCACGGAGCTGACCCGGTGATTGGAAATTAGGGAAAGGACTCACTGTCCTTCCTTCAGGGCAGCACGGAAGAATGTGCTCTGAAAAGAACCCCACCCTGAGGCCACAGAGGGCTGGAGAGGAGGCCTGGCTGAGCTTCAGGCAGAACCGTGGGAGGAGGGGCTCTAGGATGCAGGGTTCCCATGGCAACCATAGCTGTGGGGAACTACAGGGCAGAGGCTCATGGAACAGACCCCAAGTGGGCGAGGGTGAGGGTCGGTCGGGTGGGGGCGGGCAAGAGGTGTGGCCCCTTCTCCTGCTTTCCTAGGCCCCTCTCTGCTGCTGGACCGAGAGCCAGACCTTGTGGGGGGACCCCACGGAGGCAGGCGGCTCCTCTTGGCTGCCTTCCTGGCAACCAGGTCCAGGTGCAGGTCTCGTCAACACGGGGAAGGGGCACTGGGTGCTTCCTGAGATCTCCTATGCCGGCTGCCCCGGGGAGCTGGCTGCGTCCTCGCTCGGCCCCAAGTCCTTTGCCCCCCATAGCTTCCCACCTAGCTTCCTGTGCCGGCCGCTGCCTTCCCTGAGTCCCCGTTCTCACTGTGCCCAGGCCACGGACCCCTGAGCACCCCACCATCCTCCCTCCCCGCCCCATGCCTTGGAACATGTCCCTCTAGCCTGCCTGGCCACCCGAGGCCTGGGTGGGGGTGACCGCATGTGAGGGCAGAGACAGGGCAGGAACTGGGGTTCTTTTTCTGTGACACCTGGTGGCAGATGGGGCCTTGGAGTCTGGCTCCCACAGACACAGGTGCACGTGTGGGGGGCCCCACGGGAGTGAGGGGGTCCCACGGGACCAAGCCTCCTCCTGATGTGACACGCGGCTCCCAGGTGGTGAGCACCCAGCACTCGAGGGCCAAGCCGGGGGAGTGAGGAAGGGGAGGGGAGGTGGGTACTGAGGGTGGAGGCCTCTCCTGCAGGGCGCAGGGCCCTGGGGACTCCTCTCATTCCAGCCAGGGCTCCAGGCCCCTTGCTAGCAGACTGACCCAGTCCCTCAGCCTCTGGTGGCCCCAGACACGCCCAGCCCCCCCCACGCCCCCTCCCCACCCAGGTCTTGCTGCCTGAGAAGGGCCCCGCCTCTGCCCAGACCTCCAAGCCAGGCAGGAGGGGTCGGGCCAGGGAGGTGGGACATCAGCTTGGGAGCAAGTCTCCCGGTGACAGCTGTCCCTTGCAAAGCGTGTGATGTGTTCTAGGCCTGTGCCAAGGGCTCCCCAGCAGCCCGTCACTCTCCAGGCTTGTGTTTGGAAGAGGAGAGAGACCCAGGGAAGGCTGGGGCCCAAGCTTGTGAGTTGCTACGCTGTGCTGGGCCTGCTTCCTGGCTCGTCCCCTGCTCTGGGGGCGACATCAGCATGGGTCTGTGGTGTCCCAAGGTGCACACTGTCCCTGCATTCTAGACAGGCAGGGTCCCCACGGACAGAGGTTTTCTCTCGTGTGACAACTCTGCTCCAGGAGCCGCTCCCACCCCCAGGACCCCAGGTGCTCCGCTTCCCCTGGACAAGGGGGAAAGGGGTAGCGAGGGCCTGGTCAAGGAGCCGCGGCGTATCCACGGACGAATGTCACACAGCCCTGCCCCCAGTCACGTCTGCGCAGACGTCTTTGTGAGGCCTGGGTAGAGCTCGTGAGCTAATGGTACGCAGCAAGAAGGCCACAAAACCACGTGACCTGAGTCACGCAGCAGCTGTTGTAAGGAAGCACTGGGAAGTGAGGGTAGTGGAGGTCCCCAAAAGACACCCACCTGGTGTCAATGTGACCCAGTTTGGAAAAAAGGTCTTTGCAGGCGTACTTAAGTGCAGGACCTCTGGATGAGACCGTCCTGGGGTCGGCGGCGCTGCGTCTGATGGCCTGTCCTACCAGAGAAGGGGACAGGCCCTTTGAGGACGGAGCGGAGGTGGAGGGACGCCTGGAGCCCCAGGGGCTGGGACAGGCAGGGAGGACACTGCCCCGGAGCCTCAGGAGGGAGTGCAGCCCCAGGACACCTGGACTCTGCCGGAGCCGAGAGAACAACGTTGTTCTCAGCCAGTCGGCGTGCACTCGTGGGCACCCCGGCCCTGGAGGCACCACAGAGGGCTTCGCCCCATGTCAGCGGAGCCTGGTGGGTGCTCACAGCGC